>NW_024349800.1:20924586-21424214 GCF_902729225.1 Pteropus medius | reverse complement strand
TTCTACATCCTCTATTCGGTCTAAAATGCCAATAGCTAACAATAAAATCATTGTAAATTATTTATTAAGTAAACTTAACTTCCTAGGGATAAATCTTTTTTTTTTTTTAATACCTAAGTTCTTTTTTGTTTTTGCTTTTGTTTTTGTTTTTCAAATCTGTTCAGAGTTAGACTTAACTATAGAGGTGATTAAGTCAAGCCAGTTTATTACATGAACATCTCTGTCTAATGTTCGGAAATAATCTCTGTGTGCTTGCTACTTAGAGTGTTTATGATATTTACAAACATTGAAATATTGGCAAATAATACTATTTTTCTTATCGATATGTTTCCATTAATGTATTATGTCTAAGAGATTTTTAAGTATTTGGAAGATGTGCTGCTTTTATTTGTTAAAACGTTTTGTGAAGCACTTGAAGTTATTGAAAATATACTTAAAAGCATTAAACATATAAATGCAGTTAAATAGCGGATTAACAATATTCTATTAAATTTGAGATGATTAAAAAATAAAATTTCTACAATAATTTTTATTTTATGCAAAATTTATATATTTAAAAATAAGCGAATAAGAATTAAAGAACAGTAGGCCTTTGAATCTTTTGATTTTAGTGAAGAGACAAATAAAACCCAAGTAATTCTAAACAGTACTTTATACATATACATTTTTCTCAGAAATGAAAAATCTCACATTCTTAACAGCATATTTTTATAATTTGTTTAATCAAGAGTGTATGAAGAACTAAAACAACTTTTAGGATTTTAAGACTACTAGTTCTAGTAGTAGTTAGTAGTTAGTACTACTGTTAACAATAATAATATGCTTAAAAATCACTGAAGGACTAGAAAACTGGAAGGTAAGCAGCTATCATAGGCTTTTTGCATCTAGATCACACCACTGAAGCTAAAATCCAGATCCAGAGAAATGCTACTGCTTTAGCCATCATTAAGCACCCACACGGTCCCAGACCCACAAAGCTGGAGAACATGCAGTCCAGCCACTGCTGACCCTCTATTCTGCCAAAATCTTGTGCTCTATCCAAGAAGAAGACTTCTGAATTTCACAAAATTGCCCAAAAGATAGAACCTAGTTCACTCTCAGAGCCCTGGTAACAAAGGATGAGAGGAATGGATTATCTTTCCTCCTTCATGTAGAGGGAGGATGGAATGGAAGTTGAGAGAGCCAAACCATCATCTTGCACATACATGGGCAGGAAGTCCAGGAGAGTATATGACAAATAAAGATTTTTTGTTAAGTGCCTGATCAAAATGTATATGACACTGAAATTTTCACAGAGTAATTGAGATGTACTTGTTTTGAAACTATGAATCTGAGGCAGTGACATTTTAAAGAAGACCATGTATTTTAACAGTGCTATAAAGCCAACATCATTTGGAAGCAAAAACACAAATCATTTGCATTTAATAATTCTTACTTTCAAGTAACCTGAGGAACAGACATCCTCTGTGAACTCTGAGTCTCACACCCCACCAAAACCTCAGTCCATTTTAGTCCTAACAGCATGTAATTAATGTGACTAAATTGAATAAAGCCATATTAATATGACACCATTCAAAACAGTGGTTTCAGATAACATTATCAAAGTGCTATCGTTAAACCTTCTGCTTCAACATTGAAAATATTGTAGTATAAGAATAAAGAAAAGTAACAGAGAAAGAAAAAAAATAGAAAATAAAATGAAAAAGTGAATTTTGACTCTGAATAATAAAATTCAAACATGTGTATACAAATTGTGAAGATAAGTTAACATTTATTAATTCTAACTTTTCTCCCTTATTATATAATTCCATATGCAAAGGGCAGAATAGATCTCACAGGAAGATAAATTGCACTTAAATGGAAAAAAAACAGATGATTCTAATGATAGTGCAGATATATATTGACAGTAAGTACACATAATAGGAGTAAGAGTATCATCAATATTTAATTTATTTTTAAGGTCAAGTGAAACAAAATATATAAAATGAGAGAGGGAAACACTATTTAGTCCACATATAAAAAGAGAACTTAGATTCTGAGGAGTGGTGCTTTGAAGTCTCGATTTAACAGTATCTTAAAATCCTATGTACATTCAAATGTATGCAAATAATCTGTGCATGCAGGCACTTTTATTTATAACATCATTTAATAAATGAAGGATATTTCATCTTTATTGTCATAAATGTGTTAAGTACTTTCTTCAATTGTTTATATTTTAGATTATATCATTTCAGTTGATATGGAAAAATTTACATTCCTATGTATTTGAAAATATCAATCTTTCCTTTACAGCATTTCACTTAGAAATACTTTCCTTATTTCAAGTTTACATTTAAAATAATCTATATTAAAGTTCATAGTTATTTTACATTAAATTTTACTCCATCTTAAACTTATTTGGATGGATATTATGACTTATTGGTCTAATTTGGATGTTGCATCTAACTGTTGGTTTCATATTTGCCATAACATTTGTTTTCTTTATAATTTCCTGCCATAATTGCATAAAGGCCATGTATTTTTACATTGTGTCATGGATGTGAGGCTAAAGTTATCTGAAATTTTCTTCAGTTTTCTCTAAAATAGACTTTTATATATAGTCTTTATTACATATGATTTTTTTCTTTAGTAAATGAAATTTAACTGGAATAGTCCTCAAATTTGCCAGAAACCATTCATATTTTCCTTTTTCTTGTGTCTCCAGAGATATCTGTGTGATAATGGGAAAGAAAAAAGTAGTGACTTTTGGCATGATTTAAAAATGAACATCTTATTTTTAAAATATTGCCCATTGAACCAAATAACATTCCTCAACAGTGATCAGACCAGCACTAACAGAGAGAAAACACAGTTTTGTCCTATATATCGTACAGAGACCAAAGTCAGATAATTAGCTCATTTTGTCATTCACATTTCAAGTTATTGTATATTTTATTTATACTTATACACATTTCTTTAGAGATGATACGGCGAGTTCCAGATTTATTGTACTCATTGATACTGCTTTAGAAAAATTGAGAGAGGATGGAATTTGTTGGGTCGTCAAGTATCTGATACCAAAGAACCAGTCACTTGGAAAGAGTAATTCAATAATAGAAAATCAATTCACCGTGTTAGGATAGTCTTACAATCTAGAGTCTGAAAAGCCACAGTAAGGAACATAGGATAAAGTTCTTGGGGAAAAATGATAACGCGTTTCATAATTTATATCTTTCAAAAGAACATATCTCATGTCAAGATATTATCTATTTTATCATAATGTCTTAAGTATATTAAAAGTACTAGCACACTTGACATTTTATTAAAAATATTAAAAAATTCAGATTTTAAAATCTAGAAGTCAGAAAATATATAGCACATTTCAAATATAAATACTTATAACACAAAACAGAATGTATAGCCACATTATTTAAAATCATTTTAGCCATATAATATAATATAATTGAATTAATGATGTCAAAATAGATCACCTAATAAAAATAAAAAATAATACTACACTAAAATAAACAAAATTTGTCTTTCTTAAGGTATAATTGTTAAAAATGAAACCATTAATTTAGTCATCAAGTGAAGAATAAATTTTGGTGTAAAATTTTCCCAAGATTATAAAAGTTTTATTTCTTTTTGTACATTAAAAGCTTTATTGAGATATAATTTATATGTCATAAAATTCACCCATTTAAGAGTATAATTTAGTGGTTTTAGAACCTTTTTATTACCATAAAAAGAAACCCTATGCCCATTTGTTGTCATTCCCTTTTCACTTTTCTAGCCCATGACAACCATAACCTATTTTCTGTCTCTTGAGATTGCCTACTGTGAGCATTTCGTATAAATATAATCCTAGAATATTTCTGTAACTGGTTTTATGCTTATACTTAGCATGGTGTTTTTAAGGGTTTCTCACGTCATAGCATATATCAGTATTTTATTATTTTATCTTTTCAGATGTTCCATTGTACGGATGTATTACCTATTTTAATCCATTCCTCAGTTGATGGATATATAAATTGCTTCTACTTTGGGGTTTTATGAATAGTGATTCTGTGAATATTTATACACAGTTTTTGTCATACATATATATTTTTTAATCTCTTCAGCTATACCTAGAAATGAAATTGCTGGGTTACATGATAACTCTGTTTAAACGTTTAAGTGTTTTCCAAAGTGACTGCAGCATTCTATATTTCAGCAGTGTATGAGAGTTCTAATTTCTCCATAGGCTCAACAACACTTGCTATTGTCTGTCCTTTTGACTATAGCCATTCAAGTCGGCATAAAATAGTATTTTATCATGTAAAAGATTGCAATTTAATTTGTAATTCTCTGATGGCTAACTATATTGAACATCTTTTTGTGGGCTTGTCACTTTATATCTTTTTTGAAGTAGATATAAAGTGAATCCTTTGCTTATTCTTTAATTTGGATATTTACCTTATTGATTTGCAAGTTTTTTTTATATATTCTGGACAAAAATTCCTTATTAGATATATGATTTACAAATATTTTCCCCCTACTTATGTTGAAAAGTATTTGATTCATTATTATTCTTAAAATTTGTAAGGAAATAATTATGAGCCAATCTAAATATTGTTTCTCTGTCTTCAAATAATCTCTTCTCTCATTATTACTTTTATATCTTTATGAAGAAATGCTTGTTTTTTTTTTTGCAGCAACTGAAATATTTTTGATAGTAAGCTGTAGTTTATATTTCAATTAAATCTTCTACATTTATTTTCTTACATTTTTATAGGTGTCAATTATAATATAGAAATTACCTGTATCAATTTCAATATTATATTAATTTTTTACTTGCTCAGAAAGCCTTTAAACTAGACCAGGAATTATTGAAATAGAAGTTTTGACTTATTGTTTCTTTTCCATCTTAAGAATTTTAAATATAAAGGAAAAAGTTTTTATAAAATTTGATGAGGCATAAGGCTCTCTGAGTCATGAAAAATTCTGCTAAATATTTAGAACAAAAATTGAATAATTGACTTCTTGGTATTGGTATCAGAATGAATATGTGATATTTATTTCTTACCTTTTAAAGTATTTAAATAAATACATAATAAAGATCTACTGAATAACTGGCCTTCCTAAATTTCACTACTTCTTTTGACTTCGATCCTATTCAAACAGCCTGGCCCTTAAAAACTGGTAAGTGATAAATTTTTTTCAGCTGGGAAGAATGGGCTTGAATTAGAAATGAGAAATAATGAAATAGGCTGGAGAAGTCTTGGTATGCTAGGGTGAGCTTCAGGAAGTAAGTTAGGTAAAGAGTGAAGCAAGACAAGGAAAGATAGGGGATTGGCAAAAGAGCAAAAAAAGATGATTCTCTGGGGTAAAATATTGTTTGATATACTCAAACAGACACCATCATGAAGAACCAAAGTATATGACCTATAGTTCAAAAGATTTTAGTAATTTTTCAAAGAAAATTTCTCTGAAGTTGTAATAAAATGATAAAAGAACATAATGTTTCCACACATTTATATCATTATACTCATACAACAAAGGGCTACAAAAAAGAAAGTGTATTGTCTATGGGCCTTATTTATTAGGAAAATTTAATAGTCACATGTACTCATAGGCTAATTGTGCTCCAAAAGGGAAGACTAACTTCAATAAAATGTATCAATTTTCATTGATGTTCCCATATGAATTAAGTGTATGATCAACTTTGCAATTGCTAAAAAAAAAAAAAATTATAAACAATTAGAAAAGTATTGTCTTACTTTTAGGGTATAATTTTTTATATTAATTATTTTTGAATCAGTATATATTATTACTGTTAATAGTACAACTAAAAAATTCTCTATTATTTGTTACAATATACTTTAAGCTTTCTTAGAAGGCCTACAATACATTAATAAATGTCTTCATAAATCATCTGTTATTTTTAGTAGTCGAAGACAATAACTACGTATATAATTACATTAAAGGATTTGATAAATATAGCTAAAAAGTTTATTTAATTGATCTGATTTGGAGCACACTGATTCAAGGTAAATGTGTATGATTTGGAAAAGTTGAATAATTTATCATTATTTTATTAAGGTATTAAATTCAGCCAGAGATTACCATATATATCAATTATATCAGCTACCATATATATGTTTTCTCCAAGCCCCTCGCATACATACAGATTTAAGCTAAATTAACATAGTATGGCTCAAAACTTTCCACCCATTCATCCTATCTGGTCTTTTTCGGTGTTTCTTCTGCCAGTGATTTTCACATCATTTATCCAGTTTTTCAGTCTAAAAACTGGGAATCATACCTAACTCTCCCTTTCTATTTCGTCCATGTAAGATATCACCCAGTCCCAATAAATTTTCTTTTGTTTGATATCTGTAGAATCTTTCCATTTATATCCTTCTCCACTTAAACCATTTTAATCAGAATTATTCTCATCATTCCCTTAAATGACTGTAATCGATGAACAGACTCCAGCATCTATACCTTCTTCCTCCAACCTATTGCCACTTCCCAGTAGAAATTAATTTTCAAAGTGTAAATCTGATCTTGTCAGCTATCTTATCCCTTCAATGATTTACCATTTTTCTTCATATATAGTCCTAACTCCTTAACCTTATTTTTTAAGCCCATTCATGATACTATTTTCCTTGTCTTTCTTGCCAGACTCATTTGTGTGTGCTTCTTTCAATTTCTCCAAAATATCATGATACTTTTACCATTGAATATTATCGTGTCCACTCTACCTGGAGCATCCTTCTCCTTCCTCCTCACTTATAAATCTCTCAGCTTCAAATGTCGCTTTTTCAAGAAAGCTTTTAAAAATCAGCACCCACTACTGATACTAATACTACATATATGTCCACATATAACACTTATTAGAGTTGTAGTTTTCCCTTTAACTGCAGTTTTCTCTGCATGGTTTTCTCAAAGAGAGCATAGAACATGTATGTTTTGTTCATCATACCTCCTAGCACCATCTGAGTTGGCATATGTTAAGGACTCAATTTTTGAATGAATGAGTGAAAGAATAAATGTGTGCACTTGAGCTTGGGCGATATTTAAATATACCTACATCTCTCAGTGTGTGTGTGTGTGTGTGATTCCTTAGCATGCCCAACTCTGTGGACTTAACAACTTCGCATCCTTACAATTTAAAATAGCATAACTAACATAAAATTTATCACTTCTTTTTTTCATAGTATTACTTGAATTAAAACAAGAAATTGCATTTTCCTTAGTTAAACCTGTAATATCTGTGAAACTTTTAAATAAATTCGTATACTAAATAAAGACAGCTTTAGATGTAAACATGAGTATTTACCTTTCTCTCCTTTTTATAAGTAATGCCATTAAAAAGAGGCTCCAAAATTACTAATTTCTTTGTCAAGAATCTATGTATAGGAAAAAATCATTGCAATATGAAAGAACCAGTAAGAATTTATTTTCATTTCCTTTATCATGCAAATGAGATTTCACAATTTTAAGTCACAACCTGTTCTCTGATGATGAGTACTAAATTGCAATACGTCAATTCCTTTGAAATATTTTTATTGCTTAACTTCTCCTTCGGTTCCTCATCGGTATCAAAATAGACAGAGGGAACACAAGTAATAAATCAATTGTCAGTGTTAGATAATTAGTTCCATTATTCTCAAATTCAAGTATTAAAGTTTAATAGATCCATTACAAGATTGCAGAATTGTAAGAATACTAAGAAAATTAATTCTTATAAATATAGAGCATAACTGAAAATTATAATTAAAATTTCAAGAAATAATTCAAGACACTTGAAAGGGTCTCAGATGCTTTGGGTTTAAATAATTTGATAATTTCTTATGCATTTTAAGCATTTTAAAAGAAATTTTGATAAATTATTTTGAGAGTTGTTTTCATTTGAAGTTATATATAAATTGTCTCCATCTAAGATATATCTTATTTCATGAAAATGAAACTTTTAAATAATTTTTCAATGTGTTATTAGGATCTTTGAAATAGAACACTAAGCAAATGAAAAATTAAAAGTATTTCAAAGATATCAGAAGTATTACTTTAAAATCTAAACAAGTTGTAACCTGTTATTGTGCACTTTTTCTTTCAAATATAAAATTTTAAAATAAATTTTCAGTATATTTTTGTGTTCTTCATTTCCTTGACTTCTCTATATATTTTGATCTCTCTTAATGAACATTTAAAAAGCTACAAAAGATCGACTCTGCTGCCATGTGCATTGAATTAAAACTTGCCTGTTTGTTCTGTTATTCATATTACCCTCAGTAAGTTATTTAACCTCTGTGTTCTTCATTGATCTCATCTGTGAAATGGGACAGATAATAGTACCTAGTAATAGACCTGTTAATAACAATAAATGAATTAATAGAAGTAACAGTGTCTAGAATATAATGAACACTCAATTATTAGCATTTATTGCTTATTTTATTTCATTACACTGCTGAAAGAAATAGAAAATATAATAAATAGGACAGATAAAGATTTAATTAATAAATTTGAAAATAACGTTTAACCAAGATTAGGCTGTTGCTCAGTATTCGATACTCATTCTTCATTAGGCATAAATATGATAAATGCATAACCAATTAAGTTGATTAGTAGCATTAATATCTTTTAAAATGTAATGTTTTAAAACCATTTTTATGAAAGTCAATTATTAATTTGGTAATAAATAAGAAAGAGGCATAAGATTCGACAATAAACAGGAAAAAAGCCAGGGCAAGTAGTTCTGAATGCTACCTCTGAAACAGAGTGGCTTGGGCTAACACATCTATTTCTGTCACTTGCTAGTTGTATGCCATCGACCTGTCTTTTCACTTGTAAACTATGAATAAATAAAGTTACTATTTCATGCATTATTGTTAACAAGTATGTTCTGATAATAAGCACAAAATTAATACTCATAATTACTATAACTGTTGCTATGTTAATGATGAAAATCACAAGGTGGGCCTTATCACAATAGACCACCAAAATATAATAGTTTTGATTTCTTAGTTGAAATGTCTATCAAATACTAGAGCTTAACCTGTTTCATATAAACAGCTGAAGCAAGTATAATAGATACAATAATTTAATTAAGTGTTCCTATCACAAAAGCAAAATGAAGCAAAGAGGTAGTAGGAAATATTTTGAAGTGATGGATATGTTTATCACATTGATTGTCATGATGGTTTCACTGGTATATGCATATCTCCAAACTCATCAAATTGTATTCAATAAATAGGTCCAGTTCTTTGTAATCAATAATACCTCAATAAACTGTCTAAAAAATAAGGAATGAAATTCTCTAATTTAATAATATTACTTAAATAGTTATAAAATTTCTACTTTGCTTGAGTGTGTATCTTCACATAATATAAAAGTGTGAAGGAATAATTCTTTATTAGGACATGCTGTTTTCTACTTTGGTAAAATTTTGGATTTTTAAAGGAAGAGTTCAAGCATTCCTAATAGTATTATAGAATTCATCTCATGAATTTACATTGTCCAGCATACTTATGAAAATAAGTAAATTAGAAAAATTACCTGGTGCCTAACTCAATAAATTAATCAAAATGGCATTAAAGGAACCAATGATGAATTGACTATAAATTCTCCAAATGTGGATAGATTGCTGATTGAGATTTATGAATTTATGAGAATATTATTTTAGCACCACTGTGAATTAAAATTTGTAGGAAATAATCTTTAGTTGTTGAGAAATAGTGAAATTATCTTTGCTTTACTAGAGATAGCTTCTTATTATTAAGTAGGACTTTGTGGTGATCATTTCTTTGAGACAGTGCATTCCAGATAGAGTATGGCATCGGCACAGAGGAACCAGTCACACATGTACTGCTACTTATGAACTGCCACATTCGTGTTATAAATGTGACCATTTGGCCCTGTTATTCAACATAAAGACCTAAGAACAACATTGAAATAGTCCCCTATAAAAAGCACCAGTACCTGTTGCTTCTGTACTTTATTACCTATTTCAAAATAAAGAGCAACAATTACGTCCAGGCTAACAGGAAGAAATTACTTTCTAAAATATAGTACTATGTGTCATTGCATTCCTATGAAGTCAACATTATTACCAAGCAAATGGAAAAATTGAAATACAAAGAGGTTAATTGTCTGACACATGCAGTCACTAGCTAAAGAGAAAAGAAGACTATGAACACAAACTTGCTGGTTATCAAGGACAATAAATTAAAAGGGAACTACTGAGTGCTTTCCCTATTTGACATATCTATTGCAACTAATTAGCACTAATTAGCACTACACTTCCACTTTGTAAGACTTAAGGCATATTTGAAAGCTGTGTCACTTAGAAAATTATTTAGTGCTTGGTATTATTTGAAGATATAGCCTCTAGGAAACTCAAGAAAGAATATTCCTCTGCAAATTACTCTTCTTCTTGGGGTTACCAATAAGCTATACATATGAGGAAAAATAGTAGAATAGAATCAAAAGACCCCTTTTTCTAGTCCCTCTCCAGTACACAGCTCTGGCAAAAGACTGATTGCTGTGTATGATTTATGCTTCAAGCTTAAGGGAAGCCTTTTATCTACACACAAATATAAAATGTAATACCAAAGGACAAGTTTGTCAAAGAAAGGAAACTTAGTGTGAGGAGACAGGTTTAGATCAGCTCACCTACTCTGCTACATTGAAGAAAGGAGAAAAACATTTGGCCAGCCAGATTTGTCTAGACTCACTTACCACATGGATTAAAAGAAGCAGAAAGTGAAAAAGAGGAAAGAATCATGTGAAGATTAATCGTACATTTAATGTTGGGGTGTTATGTTACTTTAATAGTGACATCAAAAAACAATCATCAGTACACAAATTATAATGTCTTACGAGTTTCTAAGATCACCCATGGGCTCAATAAATCATCTGAATTCAGAAGACTCAAAAAAGCTGTTGTAATTCTGATTATGACCTATTATAGTAAAATAATACAAATTCAGGTCAGCAAAGGAAAGAGGTACATGGGTGAAAATCAGTAGAAACTGAGTGCAAGCTTCCCGGAGTCTTTTCCCAGTGAAATTACACAGACATGCTCAGTTTTCCTACCAACCCTATGTGGGAAACTGTATGAAGTAGTACCAACCAAATGAGTTCACCTGAGTCTTGTTGTCCATGGTTTTTGGAGGAGTTTAGCTATGAAATTTACTGAAATGAACTGCAATTTATATCCAAGCCTTCCTTGGAAGTTGCATGCCATCAATAGTTGCCAGAGTCCCAAAATAGTTGCATTGGACATATTGTTGTCTAGGTAAAGAGAAGTACTCTTAATGCTTCCTACTCGGCTATCTTCCCAGGATCATTTATCCTATTATTTTTACTTGAATTTTTCACTTTTTACAGATTTGACTTTCTTGTTATACTGTAGTTATTTGTTGGCGTGGTATCAGCTTTTTGAAATGATAAATATATATTAAGAGGATTTCATTCTTTAGAGTTAATTTGCCCTTTTCATTTTTTATATTCTTAAAAATATTATCTTATTCATGATGCTAGAGAGACTGCTACAGTGTTTGAAGTTGTTGAAGAAAAACACATTAGAGTGACAAGCAGTGACATACCAAAGTGAAGTTGGCAGATAGAAAGTCAAAAGCCAAGAGTAAGTAAATAGAGACTGGGAAACAAAGTTATAACTAGCTTTAGAAACATCCAAAAAAAGAAGAGACCAAAATCAAAAAGTTAAAACAATGTTTTTGTTCTTGCTGTTGAAAATGCTATCATCTTCACACAAACATTCAATTAACAGCATGATGACAGCAGTTGAGGGGTATGTAAGTCTGGAAATAGAAACTGGAGTTCTATGTGTTCAGTTTAATAAGCCTTTCAGAGTTTTAAAATAATATTTCAAAGATAGTGAACAGAAAAATCAAATTATGCAAACAGGGCTTACTCTTTCAATTATAATATTTTTAAGTTATTTTTTTCTATTTGGATCCTTTCAATGTACCTTAATAGCCATTTTCACACATGAAGAAGAAAAAAAATATTTAAAAAGGAAAGATAATATTAATTATTTCATGATATTTAACACATTTGACAATCATTTACCTTGAAGTATATAAAATAGTAGTCAATATGTAAAATTATAGAATTTTTTTCAAAGTTGAATGAACATAATATAAAATTTTAAACAAGAATATTTTATGCATATGTTATATATAATTACCATTTAATTAGAAATCGTACGTACATATTCTTAGTGGAAAATCTGAAGTATAGGACACATGGATTTTAGAGACTGATAGAGTTTTGTTAAAATCTTACTTCTAACACTTTCTATTTGTGTGACTTTTGATGACCTCTTAAGTTCTAATCTTCTGTCCTCTCTCTGAAGAATAGAAAAAAATAATGTCAAACTTTCAAAGTTATTAATAGAATAAAAATAGATAATCTATGTAAAGTAGTTATTAAAGTATTCAACTTACAAGTTCTCAAAAACTGGTAGGTGTGATAGAACACATTTGCTGACCACGTACTATGTACTAAAGAGTGTTCTAGGTAATTCATAGAAATTAACTTGATCATCACAGCAACCTAGAACGTCTGATACTTCACTGTTTATTGAGTGTACCTTAAGTGAAAATGGAAACAATCAACTTGCACAAAACCAAGGGTGTTTATATATTTCAGTCATATAGTCAATAATCATTTAATTATATTTTAGCAAAGGGTTCGTTTTAAGTTCTGGAGTCAGTATGCCTCAGTCGAATTCTGGCACAGATACTCATTCAATGAAGGAGCTTAAGCAATTTATTTAACCTCTATTTGTCTCATATATCATATATAACAGAGCAATGAGTTAATGTAGTTACAGTTCCTCAACATTTCCTGATGCACTGTAGGTATGGATTTGTGTGGTATTGATTGTTATAATTATTATTATCAATGGATGCTGGGACCTGTGTTCGTTTAGCAGCATATTAACATAATGGCATGCATCTGGTAGGGCAAGATAAGTATATTAGCACATAATAATACAACAAGTTATTATGGAAAATGACATGTGAGATATATGAGTGATAAAGGTAAGAGAATGGGAAGTTCTACTGAGAGGACTGGGATAGGAGTTAGGATACCAGAAACATTTTAGAGGCAAAAAAAAAAAAAAATCAGAGAGTTTGACAGAATCTGAAGGGACTGGGGAACTTTAGATAGTTGGAAATAGCAAAATAGGATGAACACTTGGCAAGATATGAAACTGTGGACACAGGCAAGAGCTAGATCATGGGACTCACTATAAGATATATCAAAGACTGTATCCTTACAGGCATTTATGTGTCATTGATACATTTTTAAGTAAGAGAATACATAATCTTATGTCAAGTGAAGAAGGCATAGTTCCAGAGAAGTGAATGGAGGAGGACTAATAATAGAGGCAGGAAAAAAGTGTAGCTGAGTAAGAGAAAAGGGTCTGGAATTTCCCAGTGAAACTGGTAATAGAAAGGATGGCAAATATTTTTAACATGGTGTGGAAGCAGATTCAAAAGTACTTGGTTAACAGTTGATGGTTGTATTATAGTGAGGAGTTTTCTAAGATGACCTGCACATTCCTGGTGTTGATGGATGAAAGCAGATTGTATTACATACTACCTAAGTGATTTGGGAGAAGCTGACTAGAGCATAAATATGTTCCTAGACATGCAGGTGTGGAGGTAGCTAGTTGCAGTTGCCTATGCCTGTAGCTCAGAAATGTTGTCTGGCCTGGAAACACAAGTTGTGAGTCATCCCAAAGTAGAAAAGCAAAAAAAAAAAAAAAAAAAATGGAATGAAGTTTCCTTGAGTATAGATGAGAAGAGAAGGAAGATAATTTATAATAATTGTGTGGTGTTGGGGTGGTGTTAAAATGTCATTAAAAGTTTATCTAAACCTAAATCTTCTGAATGAAGAGTTCTCTCTCTTATACTCTTAAATTGTACCATTCTTAATTCTGCCTAGTCTATGAAAATACGACTCTTTGGAAAAAGAAATGAAATACTTTCATATTTTTAATTTGTCCTGGTATTTAACATTTTGGCTTTAAATATAAAATTCATACAGAAAATGTTTTCATAGTCTCCATAACATTGCTTTGAAAATGAGATACATTTTCCTAAAATAATTTCCAAGTACATTTTTAACATTTAAGTGTATCTAAAAAGGAAGTGTAACACAACTGCCCTGCTAATTTTGATTTGGACTTGGAGTTGGAAGCTCAATTATTGTATTTAAGAAACTAATGCAATGGAAAATTTGGAAAGATTTGGATAATCTAGAAATAAATCATGAGAAAAAGTGATGTATAGCAGTCTGCTTGCTTTCATTTTAAAACCAATTTAAATAAAAATGCTGAGGTCAGGTCTATTTTCCTATATAGAATGGTGAATTATTTTAGGGGAACTTTTCATGACATAATCATATTTTTATTGCATTCATATTCACAATTGCTAGGGCATTGATCACCTTTGGATATACAGCAGTAAAGATTTTCAGATCCCAAATGTGTGTATCTGCTCTGGGCTGCAAAGTGATAAAAATTGTTTTTAAATCCAAACAAGTACCTTAAATGCCATGAATATCCCATTAAGGTTAAAATGATAGTTTTTCTTATCATCTTTCACTTATGAAGTACCTACTAAGTGCCAGGCATGGTACTATGTGTGTAATTCTCACAACAATGTTGTCATATTCGTTTTCCACATCATATAGACAATATATAGGATAAGAGATGAAACTTAATTGCTTAAGGTTCCCATTTAGTAAAAGCCAGACCACAATGAAGCTTTGTTTCAAAAGGTCAAACTATTTACATTATGCACTTCAGATGCAAGTTATCTAAAATAAACCTGATTCTTTTCAGTAAACTAAATAAGACACTACTATCCATGTAATTGTCATCCAGAAATTTGAAACACCTAGATACATGATTTTCTCTGTACTCCCAAATTCCCTTTATGAACAAGTCATGATATTTCACCTTCCTAGTCACTCTAGAACATGCCCCTCCTTTTCATTCCTGCTGTTTTTAGGCTGAAAAATGGTTCTTGTGTCTTATTTATTTTATAACCATTATCTCCCAACTCCTTTCTCTCCCTCTAATAGAATACTTCTCCCTCCTTCCTTCACACTTATATTAAAATAATCTTTATTAAAAAAACACTTTGTTTCTTAAAATCATGTGTTTTCAAGTTATCTTTAAGCTATCTGTATCTTATAACCAAGAGATCCTTGCCCTGTATGTCACCTCCCAAACACACACACACACACCACGCGACGCGACCACGCACGCACACACACACACACACACCCCTTGCTTTGCTGTTCTGGTCTCTTTTTTTGTGACCAAACTAAGTGCCTATAACATACATTATTTCTTCTAAATATGTCTGTCATACTCATAAATCTTTTAATAGTAATAAAGCTTTCTGTGTGTTTTCCTGTTTTCTTATAGTTTTACTCCATGACTCTCCATAATGAAATGTGTTAATATGGAAATAAGGAACCAAAAGACATATTTTCCTTCTAGGTCACTGGCATCTGTAGGTGAAATACACACATGTAAGTATCATCTAAGTAGCTGGCAATTCATGTGGAATCCCATATTTAGACGTATTAACTGCTATATTTTTTATACTGGATAATTCATACAAGTAATACTCTAGATCTCCATTCATTGGCTCAAAGTACTCATTATTTCAATGAAAAAGTAACACAGAATAGAACTAAAACACTACACATTCATTTTGCATTTTACAAATAGGGCTTAACTCTATTACAAACATAAACATCTGGAATTCAAAGCTGTTTTGATTTACAAGAGCTAAGTTTAAGTTTGGAAAAAATGCCATTAAGTTTTTAAAATTTTATAAAATATGCCATATCAAGGGTAAATTAATGGGGGCTTAAGAAAAATCATACTTACAGCTACTCAATGAGTAGAGTAGTATGTGTACATAGCAAGAGTTTTCAGGGTTTACAGACAGGAGGAAGAAAATACAAAGCAAAATAAAACAACAACAACCTAAAGAAAAAGAAAAAGAGCGCTGCTTGGACTGGACTGAGGGGAGAAGTTTGGAAAAGAGAATATAAAAAATTACATGTTAGTTTGAAACCCCACTCTCTGTAGTCCCTAGGTTTGAGGTATAAAAGGGTAGAAAACTAGAAAAAAATTATATTTCAAGGGCTATCCAAGACATATTAAGAGACTTCTGCCTGATATCTTCTTTCCACTTTTCAGTGGAACTCTGGGCATATGGTTGTGTGTGTGTGTGTGTGTGTGTGTGTGTGTGTGTGAATATGAGTGAAGTAGAAATTGTGATGACATGGCAGCTTTGACTTAGCTTAAAATAATATTTGGTATTTTCGACTCTTTTAAGGCTAGAAGGAAGATGCTTTTACATTCGCTTAGATTATAAAATTTTAAAGTTGATTTAGTTGAATGAATGAATACCAAGGAATAAAACATCAACAAAACAATCTTGAGAATTTTATCTTTAAAAACATTTGTCCTTGAAATATTTTGTTGTTTTAAGTGACATGATAAACCACAAGTCCAGAATAAACTGATGAGACTACTGAAGCATCTTTCTCAGGTCGGTAAGTCAGTCAGAATTATTCCTGCATCTGTTAGAACCAATCGAAATTTTCAATTTCTGTGTTCTGTAATGTATATAATGCCAGTTCCGGTAGTGAGAGAGGACAGTATTTTCAAAGATAGTTCCCTATCCCAATAAGTTTAATAAATTTTCCTTTGTTTTTATTAATTTCATTATTTTGAAGTTTATTTTCTTGAAGCCATCTTTGATTATCTTAGGCAAACTCAGTCACACATTTCTCCGGATTGCCTGCATCTTTTAAAGGCATCTGTAACAGTTACTGTATAGTAACCACAGTACAATTGCTATGTTATGATTATATATACATATTCAAGCCCATATTTAACCTAAAATAAAATTATCATGTATATGACTATGAATTTATATCTAACATACTTCTAATAACATTTAATAAATTAATGTGTTGAAATATGCATATCTTTGTAATTAAATGTTTCAAGGGAAGAAAAAAGAACTGATAATTTTTGAGGAGTGTCTCGATTTAGAGGAAAGATGAGGGAAGTAAAACCAAAGAAAGAGAAAAAATAGCAGTATTTTTAGGTAAACAAGAGTACAATGCCATCAATAATGATGAGGAAACAGACAATGCCAAGGACTATGTGGCCAACCATGCTAGCGTTTCTAAGGAGAAGTCAGATAGGATGAAGATGATCTAATATGGGAAACTGTTGGTGGTAATTTTCAGGGAGTGTTTCTTGTAGAATCATTTGGGAGAAGCAGGAAAACAACTGATGGAAGAATATTAATGGAAGAGCAGAGTCAGTCTGACACTTTTTTTGTATAAATGTATTAGAGAAGAAGGAATATTTAAAAAAATGTAAATTATTTTTGTATTAGAAAATATTGAAAAGACTTTTTAATAAAAGGAAAAACTAATGGAAAGGCTACTAGAACCCAGCTTTATTCAGGAAAGTCATTTCTTAAACAAGAAGCAGAAGCAAAATCAGTAGCCGTGTAACTTCTGGCTAATAAAGAAAAGATATCCAAATTAGGACTTTGAAGATGTTTCCTTGGAAAGACAGGTCCATAATGATTTTCTCCCTTTTTCCTGTTGATAAATTGAGATTCTGTTACGAATGACATAGGCAAATATGATAATAGGTGAGATAACAAGCAGCCACTGCAGAATCTATACCTATGCTGTTCACATATCCACATATATCCTTTTTCTGATCAAGAGAATTCATTACAATATTAATTTGTTATTGGAGCAAAGAGGTTCATCTACCTGTGAGCATCTAAGTCAATCAGATATCAGATATGTACAGATTTTGCAGCAAAGAAAGTAAAGGTTTATTTTAGAGAGTCGCAAGTCCCGGAGACACAGGCAAGTTTTTGCTCAAAGGCCTGGCTCCATGGGTATCCTGAATAGAGATTATATATCGAAAAATCAGTGGTCTTGGAAACTAAAGGAGTTGGGATCCCGGATGCTACTGATTGGATGATTGGGTAGGGATGTGGAAGTTGATCATTGTGTCTGGTTCTGGAATCAGCCACGGTGCCATCCCATCTGGCCCCACAGTGTGGTCTTGTGGCTGAAGGGCTCGTTCTGCCTCGATGGACCTGAGGCTGAAACATATCTAAAACTAAGATATTATCTTTAGTTTAACTGAAACTTATTGTCTTCATGATCATAGACCTGAGGCTTTATTCTTTTTTAATTAAAAACAAACATTTATTTAAAATATTTTAATATGAACATTATTTAACACTTAATTCTCTCAAAATTTTCAAAAGCAAATTCATCACATTTACTCCCTCTACATTCTCCTTCCCTCTCCCCTCCTCCCTCGGTTTCTTTCTATCTATGTATCTATGTATCTATGTATCTATGTATCTATGTATCTATGTATCTATGTATCTATCATCTATCTATCTATCTGTCTATCTATCTATCTATCTATCTATCTATCTATCTATCTATCTATCTATCTATCATCTATATCTATCATCTATCATCTATATCTATCATCTATCTATATCTATCTATCTATCTACCTACCATAATGCATAATACTATATATAGTATTATGTATTATTCTTAAAAAATTTGACGCTGGCTAGAACTTTATGTCCTAAAGCTTAATGGGTAAGGAAGTAGTCATACAAAGGTGGAAGGATAGGGTGGAAATAATAGCAATTGAGTCACAATGCTGTTATTTAGGCAAAACCAGCTTGAATCAAAGAAGTATCTATAAGCCAATCTGGGTGTCATTATAAACTGAATCAAGAGAATCATGTCCTCAAATCTCCCTCAGAACAAACTTGGTATAATTTGGTTTTTATGCCCTCCTCCCCATCAGATATGGGTATAGAATGTAGTACATCCAGAGACCAGCAACTAATAAACTAAAAGTTATCTAAC
Source organism: Pteropus medius (assembly GCF_902729225.1). Taxonomy (NCBI): domain Eukaryota; kingdom Metazoa; phylum Chordata; class Mammalia; order Chiroptera; family Pteropodidae; genus Pteropus; species Pteropus medius. The sequence goes on along the minus strand of NW_024349800.1, from coordinate 21,405,248 downwards.
TTTCTATACCCAATACATAAATTTAGAAAAGGAAAATAATAATTATAATAGAAACTTTAATTCTGAAACAAAGATTTGGAAAATCACAGTGATCCTGGTTCAAGCAGTGATAATATTGTGCTAAGCAGAAATGTAGCAACAGAGTGAGGTACTTAGCCTGTCTAATGGTCTCTGATTAAGCTCTCTGAAAAACTCCCTTTTCTCTGAAGAAGGACTCTTTTGTCTTTTGTTTCTGGCTTTGTCTTCCTGGAAATTATTCCCTGACTGCTGTCCTCTGTGGTCATATTTGAATTAGAATTTGGGAAGTATATGCTTCCTGAAGCATACAGCTTTGGGCAGTCTAGAGATTGCTTTGTGAGTTGTACAAACTAAATACCAGTTCCTTCAGCAATATAATTTCCTTGCTACCTCAAAAGCACAAAAGAGTTTCTATTAGCTTCAATCAATTCCATGGGAAAATTACCACAACCAAAGACTTGAAGCTTGAATACTCTTGTCTTTTAAATTCTGTCTTTGTGCTCTTCTCATTTCCATTCTCTTCAAATGGATGGCAGAGTCCTGAGATATAAAACATCATACTTGATCTAATTTAGTCTGAACCCTAAATCCTCTTGTCTTCCAGCAGACATTTAACAAAAAGCAAGCATAAACCCAAATACAACTATGCCTACAGTTTTAACCTCTTCCTAGGCTCAATCATCCAGTCACTTTTTCTTACTGATTCATTACTTTGGAGTATAGCTGCAATTTGCTTTTATGCTCAAAATCATGTAACTTTTGAGTAATTTAGGTTGCAGGTCTCAAGACTTTCATAGCTATGTACTCTTCCATCTCTGCTTAAGAAAAAATACCCCTTTATTTTTGAATAAGCACAAGGTCCGCCTTCCAACTCATATTGTTGGCCACCTCATATTGTTCATCAGATATTTTTTAGCAATCAATATCTGAGCCCTTGCCACCCACCTCCTCCTTCCCTCTATGAAACATTTGTGGGTTTTTTGTTGTTGTTGTTTTGGTTTTCATTGTTTTGTTTACTCATTTATTTTTTAGGCTGAAACTTCAGTGGGCATAACATATCAACCTATTGAAATGCAAGTTCTGAATCGGTAGATCTGGTGTGGGACCTGAGAATCATCATTTCTAACCAACCCTTCGTTGATATTGGTACTGCTAGTACAGAACAACACTTTGATTAACAAGATTAGTGTACCATGCTACTTCTGTTTACTCATTTCATTACTAATTACTGTCTTTATCAGTAATCTCAATTTAGATAGCCAAATTTACTTTGGCTGGTTTAAGTAAAAGAAAATTCATGGTGAAAGCATACTCCCCCAATGATCTGGAGGGCTAAATCAACATAAAATAGTCTGAATCTCCAAGAACAAATAAATACTCAAGCCATCCATAGGACTTGGCCATTAAAGAAATTGCTGCCTTTACCAAGACCAGGAAGAATGTTAAATTTGTCACCATAAGCACTGCTTCCAAACCACGAGCCTCTCCAAAAATCAAGAAGCTGCTACCTTAGATCCTGGCTTCTAAACAACATTACTTCTGCCTTAATATATAACAGCAAAATGGATTTTCCATTCCTTGTGTCTATCAGTGCATAACTAATAATGAATCTAAGTGTCAAAAGTGCATCTGATTGACAAAACCTAAATAGCTCATTCCCCTAAATAGCCACAGCTCTGATGACAAAGAAAGTATGAAATATAGTTTTTATCATTCTACTTTCTTTCCACTGGGAAATTGGCATGAAGGTGTATATAGTCACAGTCGAGTTTTCCAAGACATAGATAATGTTCTATAACTGCTTAAATGGCTAAGATAAGAAAGAAAGAAATGAGAAAAATTCAAGTAGATTGATATGCAGCTATTTCATGAGTTAATACAAAATAATAGGTAGTTTTAAAAGTCAAAATGAGACATCTATAAGACAAAAAAAGAATAATAAAATATTTTAATCAAAGAAAATATTTAATTCTAAAGGAGTTGTAAATAGATTTCTTATCTAAATATATCAGGTTAATGGATTTTTCTTCTATGATAGCATACCACCAGTTAAAATTTTATAACTATATATTATGAATTTAATCTCTAAATTTATAATTTTTATAAGCCTGGTTTAAGTAAGTAATCTAGTTTTAAAACTTTTGAATTCTAAAAATGTTAAATTGATTTATTTTACATACCAGACATTAATAACCAAAATTTGCATGGCTTTACTCAGAAAAGGGGAGCTGTCAAAAGCCAATAGTTTGTTTTATGACAGTTATTCATGGACATATGCCATTAGGTTTGTTACCCCAAAAGATTATATACATAAAACAGAAATATATCTTGAAATTCAAAATTTTAGAATATTTTATTCTCATTTTTTTTTCTGTTTTTGCCTTTGATTTTACAAATATACATTGCTTAATTTGATAAAAGATGTCTTTGAGATTGAAAGTAATAAAACCCAACAAATTGTAATTGCTCTGATTTGCTACTGATTAACGTATTTATCAAATAATATAGTTGATGAAAATTTGGACAGCAGTTTTGAGATTTAAACATTTCGTTAATTCCCTATATGTCATAGTCATATTTTATTTTTATAGAACCAGCTGCATACTGTTTACTACCTAAAATGAGTACTTCAACTGTTAGGTTGCTGCATACTTTACTGATTGAAATGAATATATTAGTAGTTATATTTGCATACTCTGATTGCCCTGAATATTGTACAAGTGTATATGTTGTTAAGTACAAAAAATGTCAAAATAGTTACTTCTATTAAGGATATTTAAAAACGATAATATAAAATTAACTAGCCATGAAGATTAGGTGAGATTCCTTGTTATTATTCAATGTGCCAGAAGTAACAGCATTACTTAAGAAGAGGGAAGTAACAATTTCCTTGTTACTATTCTCTTAACTCGTTATTAATATGGAAGATTGCTCTGTTAAGTCTTGAAGTGATATTATTGGTCACTTTTAAACAAAATTGTTGGTTTGATTATGTGGCGTTTAAATTTTGTAATGAGTGACTGCTTAAGATTAAAAAAAGTTTTAAAAAGAAAAAGCATTAACAATATACTTTCTTTTGTAATTGATATTTTTAAAATTGAGATATAGATACTACTACTCTATATCTTTTTACCTAAATCGTATGTTGTAATTTAATTGAGATTTTTATTAATGTCATCTTTATGAACATATTACTTGGAAGGATGATATACTATTATTGGGTCTCTCTTATGAGCCAAGTGCCTGAAAATGTTTTCCTTTAATTCTCTTAACAGCTGCCATCATTTCACAGATAAGCAAACTCTGAGATGTTTAAAGTCTCTGAAAGTAACATACCACGTAAGTAGTAGAGGTTAAACTCTAAACTGAAACCATCCAAATTCAAATCCTCTAGTTTCTACTATGTTGTTTATGCCCTAGACTAAAAGAATCTTCTTAAAAAGAGTCAAATCTTGGTCACTTCCTAGATTTGTGTGATTGATTAGATCACTTAACTCTGTGTCAGTTTCTGAAATTAAGAAAATACTTACATTTTACCCTCACTTAATTTTTATAAGTAGCAGTACATAGAACAAATTTAGACTTTTTAAAAATTGTAAAACATTCTATTATTTTAAAGTATCTCAAGTATATTTACTATACAACTGATTTATGTCATAAAACATAATTTTAGTGAGGAAATATCTATTAAGAATGAGTAGAAATTACCATGTTCTCTAGGAGTCACAGCATTACTTAAGAAGAGGGAAGTAACAATTTGCCATGATCCTTGGCATCATTGCCTTCTCACATGCTATTTCCTTGATTTGGAAGATCCTTTCTCCCTTATGCCTTGTAAATTTCAGTCATTCTCTATGTACGCCTCATTACTTCTGGAAAGACTTTCCTGGCCAATCCTTGACCAGCCTTACATCTCTGTTCTTTAAGTACTGGGTGCAAATCCTAAGACAACATTTATAAAACTATTACGTGATTGTTATTCTTTTTGTCTGTAACTCTTGCTAGCCTGAACATTTCTGGCACATTGTAAATACCCCAAAAAGTGAGTGAGAATGTTACCTAAGTGAGTGAGAATGTTACTTTTTCCATTGTAATTTAGTTATAATTAGATGGTGCTTATTCACGTTTATCTTTACTTTTTTTTTTTTTGATTGTGGCAAAAAAGCACATAAGATCTATCATCTTAAATTTTTAAGTGTTCAATGCAATGTTTTTAACTATAAGTACAATGTTCTACAGCAAATCTCCTGACATTTTTCATTATACATAACTGAAACATTATACCCTAAGCAATTTTGTGAGGAAAATAATCTGTGAGTAAGGAAATTGAGTATAATATTAGATGACTCAGTTAAATTTATTTCTTCTCCTCTTTAGAGAAACACTTTGCTATAATAATGCCCAATATCATAACTGAATATATATTTTTAAAAATTACATATAAATATATACGTATATGCCTACAAAAATAAAATATTATACATGAATTATCCATTTCATTACCATAGGCAAAATGCATTATATAATATGTTGAGAACAATATAAATGTATTTGGAGAGATTAAAGAAAGAAGAATAAAAATATCACAGTTATATTTAAATAAATTCCTGTTTTTAATGATAAAATAATTTTATTTTTATTTTACAAAATAATCATATTTATATTATATTTATAATCATAAGATAATTCTGTTTTAGAATATAATATAAGAATTATGAATTTGACACTTAAAATTTCTTCTAAAATTTGTATTAATTTAATTTAAAAAGTGAAGCAATGGGATTACAAATGATAAAATCAACTTCTGTTAATAATGACTAAGGCATGATTAATAAATTATACTATATTTAGAGCTTAATTATTAAAGCAGACAAACTAATCATAAAATCAAACCACATAACCTGTGTGTAGTTCAATTTAAAACTCAGCAACTGTAACTTCAAAGTGTTCAGCTGTATCAGTGGAATAGATGTTTGAATCATCAAATGTGCAGTGCAATTAGTCAAGTATGAAAATCCCACAGTGTTACAATATAAAATGAATCAGCAGAGCTTCCTGGTGATTGCTAAATATCAGACTACTTCCTCAGTAACTGTAGTTCTTGAATAATTTCTTAAATAAATATGAAAATGAAGTTTAATGAAAGTAAATAGTATTTGAATATGAGGTCGTCTTTGATAAACAGGAAAATCGGTATAATCTGAGAGTAACTGAATCATTTTCTTTTACTATATCCACTGATCTACAGGACCAACTAGTATTTACTGCACGTTATTGTTCTCGTAAAGCTCTTTTCTTTTGTCATTAAATATCTCCAAACAGAAGTTTGCTCAAAGGTGAAACTTCTTATATCTGGAAGAAATAACTTATATAAATACGTTATTTGCATTCTTTTATCTCAGTAGAGCGATTAACTATACCACATATAATTTCCAAAAATGAAAAATATATACATTTTAAGACCTTTCTATATGAAGAAATATTTGACTCATTACAGAGATTCAAAAAATATCCTGAATATTGGAATTCCTGGATATAGAGTTTAATTAGCATGTACGTATGGAAGTATACAACATTGTTTCTAAAATTTCAGATAGAAAATGTAGAGGAACTATGCTCGTAGATATATAGAAATTCAAAATCTATATAGTATGTATGATGTTTTCTTTCACTTTAAAAATTTAGTAGATATATAATAATTCAAAAATTGAGTAGATATATAGAAATTCAAAATCGTAGATTTATAGAAATTCAAAACCTATATAGTATGTATGATTTTTTCTACACTTTAAAAAAGTGTAGAACTTGCAAGTTCAAGTTCTACACTTGAAGAAAATGTTACCAATATATTTAATCTTCAGTTAGATTATGTAGCTAGGTGTCAGTGTTCTCTCAGTTGACATTCTGTGAATATATATATATATACACACACACACACACACACACACACACAGTACATACACACAATCATCTTAATATTACCATGTTACAGATAAATATACTTTTGTTTTTTTAAAGAAATATAACATTTTGAAATAGGTACACATGTTATTGCCACAAGCTATATTTTAAAAGTACATATGAAGAATGGAAATTTGGAATCAGAAAGATTTTTAGATCTTCTCCCTAAATCTGTAGACTGGGAGCAACAAACACAAATTCCTATGGGATCCAGACAGATCATATAAAAGAGTGAGGTTTGAAGACACAATAGGAACTGATGAGGTCTCTGAAAAATTGTAGTAGATGGGCTCCAACGGGGAAATGACCCTATTCCACCTGAATATTGCCATTCAATCAAATGGAACAAGCAATTCCAGTGCTATTATTTTTAAAGAGAAACCAGGCAACCTTATATTTATTTTAAAACCATAAATTGTTTTAAGTATTACCCAGTTTTTTTTTTTAAATGAAATAACAGTACAGTTTATGTCTATCAGTTTACAAACTTTCTCTAAATGGAAGTCTATTATAGACATCATCTTCTGTTGGCATAGTTAAAGGAATGAGGGATTGATTACTTTATAAGGCAGGTCCCTTAATGGTTAACTCTGTTAGAAGCATAGTCTTACCAAGACTAAGAATTCGAAAGTAGAAATATGGTTCAATTCATTCTTTAATTTTAAATTGGAAAACTGAGACCCAGCTTAACTCTTGAATAAGATACCAGGAAAAGAAGTCAATTACAATGCACTAAACGCACACCGTGCGAAAAATCCCATAGTGGATGACCTCATGTTTGTTATAATATTTAACCTTCAAAAATTCCTGTGATGTGGATACTCTTAGCCACCTTTTTCAAATGAATAAACAGCTTCGGTTATATTGCTTATTATTACACAACTACTAAGTAGCAGACTAACTATTGGAACCATGGACCTTAATTACCAGGCTAGCTCTTTCCGTAATATGCTACCAATTTTTTGCATTAAAAAAAAAAAAAATTCTATGAGGAATAAAAAATCTCTTTGGAAGAAAGCTTCATATTAAGGATCTTTATGCTATTTTCCTTTCAGTACACATATTGATTATTATTTATAATAAACACAGCTGATTAAATTGTGGAGGGTTTTGTATATTTCAATTATTATCTGACAGAGGACTGTAGTACCGATCTTTGGTTAAACTTGAAGGGATACTACTGCTATTTCCTACTGGGCACAAAGGAGAAAGATAATCATTTAAACCTAGTTTCTCCAAAACAGTTAGGTCTCAGCATGTGGTGTTGCCAAATAACATTTTAGTTCGTACACCACATCTTAGCTGGGATGCACACCATAGAGCCTCAGCCGACAGCAGACATCCAGTGGGAATGTGCCTATCAGTGCAGAGCCAGCCATTTTCCTAGTGTTCAGGAATTGTTCACTGATACAATGAAAGGTGCCCAAAATGAACTGTTTTTAACACTATATTTAGAGTTCAGGCTAAATCCAGTTAATAAACTATAGGAGTTAATGCATGTTTTAGTAATGGTGCCTATTGTCCAAATTAAGCAAATGTGAGATGGAACTAAAATAAATATAATAGAAGTGGCATTAAAATTTGATCAAACTCAGATTTATGACACGCTTAGAATAAGAGTTAAGAAGATAATATGTTGGTGGTATCTAATGTGCTAAAGTTTAATTTTAACACATTTTAATAGACACATTTATTAAAAATATCTATAATTGGTCACCCTACTTATTTTATCACACCTTATTATTTATTTTCTTCCTTAGACATAACATTTGCAATGCTTTATTTATTTTAATACATGTAAATAGTCTCTGTTCATATTAGAGTCTAAATGAGATGAAGGCAGAGGCCCTGTCTGATTTGTTGATCATAAAGCTTGATAGAGTTTAATAAAAATAATGAATGCATTAATGATGTAAAATGAAACACGAAAGTTGCAGAGAGGAAAAGGGAATGTTAAATAATCATTCTTAATCAGAATAGAGTTTAGATAGCAATAAATATATAAAAACCGATATAAAAAATAAAGCTATACACCAAGAGAAACAAAACAATATTTAGATTTTTAAATGGTTGGAAAAAAAAGAACAATTAAGGAAAGTAAAAAAAAAAAGGTAAAAATAGGCAAACTTGCTATGAAGTTTATTTATTTAAAACCTAAGTGGTCACGGGTGTCGGGAAAGAATGTGGGGAAAATAGTCTCTGTAGGTTCTATTGAGAGTGAGCAACTAGAAAATTCAGACAAGTCAGGGTAATGGTAAATAGTTATCGTCGACTGATGGGTTATATTTAAGAGACCTAACCTTTTCTATATTATAGATCTAAGGAGATGCAAACATACAAATAAGATAAATTATATTTTGATAGTCTAAGTGAGAGGAAATTTTAAAATCTCTTTAAGACTAGAAAATATATGTATGCACATTCTAGGTTGTAACTTCTATTTTAACAAATCTTAAATGATTATACCCACTGCTAATATAATTGACTCCTTAAAATCTTAGCATGAATTCTAATTAGATGAGGATTCAAGTCTAAGATCCATATGCTTCATTGCAAAAACTCTTTGTCCAGTGTAATATACTATTTCTTCTCCAATGTTTTGTAGCTTAGTTTTCCTCATTTTTCTTCCAAGGTGATCTTATTAAAAAAAATAATTTAATAAAAACAAAACCAGTTAGAATTGTCATGCTCTCATTCTAGTTTACTTTTTCTATTTCCCTCAAAATGATCTAAAGATTGTTTTCAGATCCAAACCCTCCAAATTTTTGAGCAGTGTTTCTGTGCCTGAACACATCTGTCCTCATCATATCTCTCCCAAGGCTTCTTAATTTAATCAATATCTTCATCTTTTCATAGAAGTAAAACCTCCTTTATCTGAGTGAAACTTGAGTTAAGGTGGGAGACCAGTTAGAAGCAGGGCTCTTATAAGCTCAGGTTCTTAAGGAGGTTTATACAAAATACTTTAAACAAATTCATAGTCACTGTCTCCTATGTAAAGGCATGCCTAAAAGAAAAAAATAGAAACAATAAAGTATTCTATCTAAAGCTTCTCAGTTAATGAGTTATGCACAAGATATGTTTAAAATTAGTATTTATTTAACATAAATTCTTGATCATTGTTGGCTTTAGTGACCATGAAAATGCACCCCTCAGACCTCTAACTTCAGAGACTGTGATTGCAGCTATTACACTCAAATTTATTGCCAAGTTTGCACCAGGGCAATGATTCTCATGGGCTGCTTCCTGCCAATGTCTTGACACAGCAGTGACACTAAATCAGGCTTATTTCTAGGAGATGAATAATCCCTCAGAAGAGCAACTGTGGCACACATAATTCTCATCAACCTTGCCAAACTTTTTTAGAACTGCTTTGCAGTTCTAAAATTATTTCACTAATCATTCTTCCCTCTCTCTTTCAAAAGTATCAGCTCTACGTTGTGCACTTGACACCTCTCCCAGCTATCTCTGGGTCCTTTTCACAGTACCTCATAAGCCTTTCTCCTAATAAACCTCTGAAATGTGTAATCCCACTTGGCACCTGCTCCTTTGAGGACCAGGAATATCACATTGGGCTTAATGCCTTTGCATTGTCAACATCAATAATGACTCTCTTAGCAAGCAAATGAAACATAGACTTTCTATATGATTTTCTTATGTGAAAAACACTTGCAGATTTCTGTTTTAACATGGTGAATACATGGATTTCTTTCTGCTCTCTACTGAAATTCTATGATGGTGGCAATTTAATTAAAGACAAATAATCACATGACTACAAAGTGAATGACAAGGTAACAATAGATGAGAGGTGTCAACAAACCTTTGTAAATTAGCAGTTGGGGGAGTAGTAAATTAATTAACAGAGTAAAGAAAGCTGTGAAGCTTCAGAAGTGGTGCCAATGAAAAGCAACCAAATTCCTTTAGGTTTCTGTCTATAATAGAGTTGATAATGGTACCTACTTTTTAATATTTTAAGCAGGAAGTGAGCTAATGCATGCCAATCACTTAGAAATTAGAGCATTTAGCTCACAGTAAATATTCAGTAAATATTAACTACTATTAAACTATTATGATTATTATAGCAATTTTTTAAAATCTAGTTTCCTTGCCAAAATAAATGACATTTAAATAAAATCTCATGAAACGATGAGGAAAGCACCAGGGAAATAGAGTGTGCATACACTCTTGCAAGGCCAAGAACTCCATGAGACAATGATTTAAACCTTGGTATTTTTACAAATTTTCTATCTAGATCTAGATATGTAAATATATATTTCAATTATGCAACACAGAGAATCATTGTTTTATATAATATTATATATGTAAACACATATATATGATATCTAGCACAGATCTTGGCACAGATCTTGGTGCATACTCAATATTCAGTACATTTTAAGTGAAAAAAATTAACAAATTTAATTGGTCTCTTTTACTTTGGCTTCTATCCTCCTCTGTGTAACTGCTGTTCCTTCTCAAATACTTTCTAAAAGATAAATCTAATTATGCCTTAACAGCAATTATAAACTTCCTCATCATTTACTAACCTGTTTCTCAAACAATATGTCTTAAAGTAACCTATAAGGCCTGGTTAAAAAAACAACACACACACACACACACACACACACACACACACACACACACACACATGCTAAATCAGGATCTTTGGGATGTGTTTTCCAGGATTTGCATTTTTAACAAACTCTCTAAGTTTATATTTACATTCTCAATTATGAGAACCAGTGATTCGTAGGAATAACATAAGCTGGTTAACATGTTATATGAGTCCTGTCATTATTTAACCCTTAAATTTCCAGTCTCAACTCCCACATTGCTGACTTTCCATACTGACTTCATACCAATAGCACTCTAGAGCTTTTATTTTCCCAAAGCAAGTGACATTATCTTCCTGTTCTTGAATTTGCTTTTCTGCTACTCGGACTGTATTTTTTTTCTTATACACTTAAATAACTCAAATTTCACATTTCACAATCCAGCCCAGGTATAATAATTTTCAGAAAGCACATTTAGTGGCCTATAAACCCTGATAGAATTGATCACTCCCTTGTATGATACCCTTACATATTATTATAGCTGGCTGGGGCTCTCAGAGAGTATGTAATTTGTTTATATCTCTCTTCCTGAACTTTGAATGCTTTAAGTCCAGGATCTATGTTGTATTATTCTCTTTAAAACAAATGCCTAATAGACTCAGGACTTTAGTACATTTTCTATAGCTATTTGGTGGACAATTATATATAAAACAAAGTGCATTTTGTTGTTCATGAAGTGTTTTTCTTTTCTTTTTTCTTTTAAAATTATCTCTGAAATACAAATCTGTTCATGGAGAACTCTTCAAAAATACTTCTTAAATGACATTTTCTCATAAGAAAGGTAGAATTTATATTGAAAAAGATAGTGGGTTCTATTCACTAATTCACTGGTGTTAACTGGTGTTAAATTAGAGATTAAATTAGAAATAAAGAATTAATCTGGATAAGCAATGTGCTGGTTGTTTTCCATTCTTTAAAAAGAAACCTGTTTAAGCTGTTTCTAAAGATTTAATTTTCAATATGTTCCTTATTTTAAAAATTTAAGGTTAATAAGGGAAAGTAATATGTTTATTCATCTCTCCTGTTAAACATTTAATACAAAGTACTTCCAACTTCCTTTACAGAAAAATATGTCAAATGTCTCAGCATTTTTAGGACCAGATTTGCACTTGCTTTAAGAATTTAGGAGACACTAATTGACCTGAAAACAGCCTAACATGCATGAACAGCAGTCATGGAGCTACGGTTGCTTCAAAATCTTAGTCTCGTTGCCAATGTTTACCTAATATAAATATAAGAAAAGCAAAAAACAGTACTGCCGCTTGTGTGCTTAAGCCATCTCTCATTGAACCAAATTTTCCCTGGAGCATGCCATTCCTTGGAACCTAGATAAGCATCCAATGATATAGATTAACACTTCGAAGTCACTAGGGTACCATCAAGACTTTTTTGTTGATGATACTGTGTCTTTGGCACTGGAGAAAATCTAGCTCATCTTGTTAGTAGCAGAAGAAATGTAATTTTAGTGAGCTGCCAGGATAATGAAAGTAGGTGAACAGTAGATGGAAATAATGCCCTGAAGAGATAACAGAAAATGCTTGGATTCTTTTTCACTCTATTTTAGTGCTGCTATATGCTATTGGTATCTGTTTGCTTCTGTGTCTCTGTCAATCTTGGGCAGGAAATTAGGCATTTAGGGAAACATTACCTCTTCCAAGCCGATCGGAGACTATTTTGTTCATTTCTGAGTAGTGCTAATTGACAGTGTTGTAAATGAAAACATCACAAAAATGTGATATTTATCTATACTGATTTAAGAATGTTAGAAATTCACAGGAGAATGACTCATCGTCATCTTTTAAGAAAGAAATAGAATTCCAGATTTTTGTCAGTATTTAATTATATAAGTCGATGACTTCTTATATTTGGGGAAATTAGAATAAGTATATCCTAAAGTTTTGTAGATCAGAGTTCACTTTCCAAAACTTTAATAGCTCCCAAATCCATAAGGATAAAATTTTAAAGGAATTTAGTTGATTTTCTAAGAGAATTGGACTACAACCTATTTGATCAATATTATTTTCAATAATTTTTCTATGTAAAATGAATGAATGGCTTCACAAAGTTTAGCCTGTTTACTCTTCCCTGAATACTTTTTTACATTTATGTTCCTGTATGTATATATGTGTTTTTGTCCTTAACTAGAAGAATGTCCATTTCCTCTTTCCTAATGAAAATTTAATTCCATACTGTCTCATGTTTGGCTAATGGTGATTAGCCCAACTCATTTGAATGATAAAACATAGGAAAAACTTTTAGAGCAGTGAAACTATTCTGTATGATACAGTAATGGTTAATAAATGAAGCTATGTGTTTGTTAAAATACATAAAACTTTATAGCAAAATGAGTCAAATTTAATATATGCAAATTTGAAAAACATTAGGAAGTTAGGGAATCCTCCACAGAATGTGAAGAAATAGTTTAACTCTATTGTAATTGTATGATAACAACCACACTGAAATAAAGATACCCCGTGTTCATTGACTGGATGATTTAATATTCTTAATAAGTCCATACTACTCAAAGTGATCTACAGGTTTAATTCTTTCCCCCATCAAAATTCCAAACACATTTTACACAGAATGGAGACAATAATCCTAAAGTTCATATGAAATTACAAAAAAAATAAATAAATAGTCAAAGCAATATTAGGAAAGAGCAAAGCTGGAGGCCTCACACTTCCCGATTTTATAATACATGATAAAACTACAGTAATTAAAATAGCATGGTACTAGCATAAAAAGACCAATGAAATAGAATAGAGAGCCCAGAAATAAGCCTCACATATAGTCACCTAATGTTCAACAAGGGTACAAAGAATACACAATGGGTAAAGGTTAGTCTCTTCAATAAATGGTATTGGAAAAAGCAGATATCCACATGCAAATGAATGAAATTTGACCCTTATCTTACACCATATACAACAATCAAATCAAAATAGATATAAACCTTAAAAGTAAGACCTAACGCTGTAAAACTTCTAGAGAAAAAACATAGTACGAAAGTTTTTTGACATAGTCTTAGCAATTAATTCTTGGACATGGTGTCAAAAGCACAGAAAACAAAAGAAAAATAAACAAAAACAAGTGTAACTATATCAAACTTAAAATCTGCACAGAAAGGAAGCAATCAACAGATCAAAAAGACAATGTATAGAATTGGAGAAAAATATTTACAAATTATATATATAATAAGCAAGGAACATCTATAACTCAATAGAAAAAATAACAACCCAATTAAAAATGAGTTAAAAACCTGAATAAACATTTCTCTAAAGAATTCATACAAATAGCCAATAGGTATATGAAAAAATGCTCAATATCACCTAGTATCAGGTAAATTAAAATAAAAACCGTGATACAATATTACCTTATCCAATGATGTAGATTACGGTGGCTGTTATCAAAAAATATTGTTATCAAATGATATAGATTACGGTGGCTGTTATCAAAAGATATTGTTACGGTGGCTGTTATCAAAACAAAAGAAAAAGGAAAAGAAAAAAGAAAAGATAAGTGCTGGTGAGGATGAGAGAAATCAGAAAACTTGTACATTGTTGGCAGGAATAGAAAATGGTACAGCCCCTATATAAATATATATATATATATATATATATATATATATATATATATATATTATATTAAACCTCCACATTCATTGCAACAATATTTACAATAGCCAGTATTGGACACAAGCTAAATATTTGTAGATGAATAAATGGGTAAAAAATATGTGGTGTATATGTACAATGGAATGTTACTTAGCCTTAAAAAAAAAGAGAGAATCCTGTATGTGGGACAAGATAGATGAATCTGGAAGAAATTATGCTAAGAGAATTAAGCCAGACTCAAAACGACAAATACTACATGATCCTACTTATATGAGATATCTAACATAGTCAAACTCATGTAAGCAGAGAATAAAATGATGGTTACCAGGGGCTGGGGAGAGAGGGAAATGGGAATTTGTTATTCAACAATTATAAAGTTTCAGTTATATAAATAAAAAAGTAAGATCTAGAGGTCTGCTGTACAACAGAGTGCTGATAATCAATACAGTATTACACTCTTAAAATTTATTTAAAGTTAGGAGGGTTGATCTCAAGTTAAATCTTCTTAACAGATACAAATACACACACAAACAAACAAACAAATGGGAAGGAGGAAACTTGAAAATGGAAGGATATGTTTATTACCTTGATTTTGGAGATGATTTTAGAAACAAATATATCTGTTCGAATCCATCAAATTTTATACATTAAATATTTGTAGTTTTGTGTAACAATTATGTTTCAATAAATCCAGTTTAAAAATGAAGAATGAACCCATAACTGAGCACATTTCATTGAAACTTTATAATGTAAAAAAAAAAAAGAAAAAGAAAACTTCTGAAATATTTCTGAAAACAGAGCAGATCTCATACAAAAGAACTAAGTTTGGGTTGACAAATGACTCAAGATCATCAATTACAAATGGAGGAATACTTTGAAGTGAAATCTTCAAAGGCCAAATGAACCAAACCTCAAACCTACACTTTCTATCTAGTAGAAAGCTTATTTAATTGAAAGGGGAAGTTATTCTGAAAAATACAAGGTCTCAAAATGTTTGATTTATTATTCTCTTTGAAAATTCTTATATTGGGTAATCATGTAATTTATCATCCAAACTATGATGTGACACTTCCCAGCATTAATTTTTAACAAGTGATAAATAATTATTAATTAACAATTTAACATTTAAATAGTTCTGGTCAAAGGGTAAACTAGGCCTGTCCAGTGCAAACTGAGATGAAAGATCAGCTTACTTTTAAAAATGCATACTCTTTCAAGGACAGAAAAATCAAGATAAAGGTCTAGATAAGGAAAAATAATATGCAAATTACTTAGTAAAATATTGTTTGCCTTAAGAGTCTAAATGCCTAAATAATATATCCCAAAACTGAAATTCCAGACAATAGTCACACAGCAGCAATTATGGTAGAAAAGAGATGGAGAAACAAGTAGAAGCAGAGAGTGTTTTCAAGTAGTTGTTCCATTTAAATATATCTATATCTAATTTGATAAATTTAAATAATTCATAGAGATACATAAACATAAAAATTAGTTTCAGAAAGTTAGAGACAGTACAAGAAAAATTTTAACAGAATGAATGATTTTCCAAGCAACAGAATAGTGAAAAAATCTAATGAAATCCAGGAAAGAAAAAAAGAAAGGCAATAATAATATATTGTTCAAAGAAAGCATACATAAGGGAAAAATGTTATATCACAATCACTACAATAAATTGATATGAGATATAACATCAAATCAAGAAAAGTCACACACACACACACACACACACACACGTCCATCAACTCATCCACAAGAAACATAATAAAGAAACATCTACACAAAGAATGGGGAAAAAATAAGGTGATGAAGCAGTTATTCAGGGAAACATAAATAGCAGAAACTAGGAGAGCCATTTTATCATAAAATAGGATAATGCACTGACATACAAAAGAAATAAAATATGTTATATACAATAAAAATGTCAGCTGTCATAATACACATACACACAAACACACACACACCTCAGAATATAGCAGACAATTGCCAGAGCTGTGAGATAAGTAGTAGTAGAAATAGATAAATAGTAGTTGAAAGAGAAATAGGTAAATCGTAGTTGAAAATGTTTACAAATTCTCAGAAAATATCAGGCAAAAAGATGCAAAAATATTTAAGATTGTAATAGCTGAATTAATGAACGTCAAGTAGAAATATATTCAAGGACTTTACAGCCAAGGACTTTGCAACCAGGTGTACTATTTAAGTACACTTAAAATATTTTCAATTATAATAGTATATACTACGCAACAAAAAAGTAATATTTCACATGAGTTAAACCAATGCATTTAAAACTTCCTGAACATAAAGCAATAAAATTCTGCCTATAAGAATTGATGCATAGAGAAATATCTTTACACAAATTTATAGTCTATCATTTTGAGGCCTATAATTAAAAAAACTACGTCAAAGTTATTTTAAATAAAATCAGTTACTGTTCAAACAAAACATTTTTAATAAATTTATACTACTCTGATTTACTATTTGCGTTTTAAAATCAATATCCTCTTATTGGAAATTAGGTACTTTCTCATTTTTTATATATTAGAAATAACTGAAAAACATTTCTGTTTTTTTCTTACTATTCTTGAAGCACTTACTGAGCAATTAGGTATGAACTCCTGTTTTTATACTCATAAGATTTCTGTAACAAAATAGCTTATACCAATTCATAATTTTTCATTATTGCTTTTTATCAACATCAACGATGATCCTTTATTGAAAATACAACAGACATCTTGTATTCTTACTCTAATTTGAATTCTCAGAACATTTTAAATAATTAACAATAGAAACATGATCTTCACTGCTTCGGTGATGTTATGTGATCTTACTTTTTCTCATACACCAAAGGTGATTATATTTTGTCCACTTATCTGAATATTTCCCACTACCTACTTATACTTTGAATATTAAAATGCCTCAGTGCTCTCTTCTCGACCTCTTCACCATCATCCTGTACATGCTATATGTTCTTAAATGCACTCCTCCTGCCAGACGAATCCTATGAATTCCAAACTCACAATCTAAATTTAATTGATTTATCTACTTTAATGTCTCTGAGATTTTTTATATTTAGTATTTTCAAAATGAATTTCTCATCTTTACCTCAAACTGATTCTCACCAGTTTTTCTTTAGTAAAGGGCATTAAATCCATCCAAATACCAAATTCAGGAATAACAGTTGTGCTTTATTCTACCCTCTGACCCCTGCGTTTAATCAATGGCAACTCTGGTCGTTTCTAACTCTAACATATTCCGACTCATTTTACTTCTGTCATCTCTGCTGATACCACTCTTTTCAAGCCATAATTAATTGTTGGACTATTGCCATCACCTCTTAACTGCTTTCTCCAGTGACTTTCCAATACATTCTTTGCTAGAGAGTGCTTTCGAAAAAGTGTAATTTGCATCGCATTGGTCATCTTCTTAGAATCTTTTAATAGCTTTCTATTAAATTTTGAATACAATCCAAATTCCTTAACATGGCCTAGTGACCCCAGCTCCAGCTATTTTCTCAAACTTCATCTCTGACAGCTTTCTCATTCTCACCCTGCTGCAGCCACAATACTCTGTCAGTTCCTGCATCCTGCCAAACCATATCCAGCACCAGGTCTTGCTCTGGCTATTCTCTTTACCTAGACTGTCCTTCTGGATTTTGGCCTATTTCTCTTTTACCTTTGGAGATAACTTAAATAACCCCAATGATGTCATACCTCCGTTTAACTCAGGATTCCCTGATAGCACTTGTTTCCTTTTCACTTAATGCAATTTTCATTGCTCTACCTAGTTTTCTATTTGTTATATTTTGTCTTTTAATTTACTCAGTTTTTGCTTTTTCTTTTCCTACAACATAAGGCCCCCAGAGTAGAGATCATATCAAACCTGTTCCTTTTCCTGTTCCACAAATAACTTGTGCGTATTTACTATTTACTATGGTATATGGTAGGAAGTGCTTGCTTAAATTACTAAACACAATAACCAAATGACAGACTTTTTTTGTATTTTAACCAACAATGAATATTGTAAAAATACTTATCTTATAAATCCCATTGTAAAAATTCTTGTAAGTAAAATATCCATTTAATTTCTGTTTTTATTCCAATTGTGCTTGAATATTTTCTATATATATATTTTTTAATTGTTGCTTTACAGAGATATCATTAACAAATAAAATTGTGATACTTAAAGTGTACGTTGCGATGATATTATATATGTACACATTGTGAAAGGATTCCCCCATCTGGTTAACTAACACATCTATCATCACCTTACATATTTATCTTTATTGCGGAGGGAAGAACATTTACATTCTATTCTCTTAGCCAGTCGTAGTTGTACAACACAGTGTTATCAGCTACAGTCACCATGCTGTACATTAGAACCTCAGACCTTATTCATTTCTTTAGATGAAATCTATACCCTTTCACCAACCTCTCCCTATTTCCCCTATTGCCCAGCCTCAGGCAACCACATTTTTACTCTCTGAGTTTGACTTTTTTTTTCCCTTTTTCTGAATTCTACATATAAGTAATACTATGCAGTATTTGTCTTTCTCTCTCTGGCCTATTTCACTTGGCATAATACCCTCAAGGAACATCTATGTTGCCACAGATGGAAGGATTTATTTCTTTTTCACTGCTGAATAACATTCCATTGTATGTTTATTCCACACATTCTTTATCCATTTATCTGTTGACAGACACTTAGGTTGTTTCCATATCTTGGTTATTGGTGAGTAATGCTGCAACAAACATGGCACTACAGATATCTCTTAGAGACCTTGTTTTTATTACCTTTATATATACCCAGATATGGAATTGATATTCATATAGTAATTATATTTTTTTATTTTTTGAGAAACCTCCATACTGTTTTCCATAGTGGCTGCACTAATCTGCAACAGTTCACATTCCCACCAATAGTGCACAAGCTTTCTTCCTGATGATGGTGATGTTCAACATCTTTTCATGTGCTTGTTGGGCATTTGTATGGCTTTCTTGGAAAAATGTCTACTCAGTTCTTCTGTCCATTTTTATGAACAGAATTTTATTTTTTACTATTGAGTTGTGTAAATCCATTATATAGTAATCCCTTATAAGATATATGATTTTCAAATATTTTCTCCCATTCCGTAGGCCATCTTTTCATTTTGTTACTTTTATTTTATTTATTTGTTTGTTTGCTTATTTATTTATTTATTTTGCTGTGCGTAAACTTTTTAATTTGATGGAATTTCACATATTTTTGCTTGTGTTGCCTTTGCTTCTGTGTAAAATCAAAAAATTTTGGCCAAGACCAATGCCAGAGAGCTTACTCCATATTTTCTTCTCAAGTTTTTGGTTTAGATATTATATTTAAGCTTTTTATCCATTTTAAGTTGACTTTTGTTTATAGTATAAGATAGGGGTTGAGATTCATTCTTTTGAATGTTGTTGTCCAGTTTTCCCACACCATTAGCAAAGACACTATGCTTTCTCCATTGTACATTTTTGGCTCCTTTGACATACATTAACAATATGTGCATGGGTTTATTTCTGGACTCTCTATTCTGATGTATTGATCTATGTGTTTGCTTTTTTGCCAATACCATACTTTTTGATTACTACAGCTTTGTAAAATAGTTTAAAATCAGGAAATGCGATGCACCTTGTTTTGTTCTTTTTTCTCAAAATTGCTCTGGCCCTTGGGGTCTTTTATGGTTCCATACAAAATTTAGGATTATTGTATTTCTGTGAAAAATGCTGTTAGAATATCGATAAGTAATTCTCTGAATCTTTAGATCACTGTAAGTAGTATGCACATTTTAACAATATCAATTCTCCCAATTCATGAACATGAAATATCTTCGTATTTACTTGTGTCTTCTTCCATTTTTATTATTAATGTTTTACACTTTTCAGTGTACAGATCTTTCACCTTCTTGATTAAATTTATTGCTGTTCTTCATTCTTTTTGATGCTATTGTGAATGAGATTGTTTCCTTAAATTATCCTTTTGATAATATGCTGTTAATGTATAGAAATGCAATTAATTTTTGTATATTGATTTTGGATTTTGTAATAATGATTTTTTTATCATTCTAACAGTTTTTTTTTCTTTTTTTTTTTTTTTGGTTCAGTCGTTAGAGTTTTTAAGTTCTTCCTTTCCAATTTAGAAGCATGTTATTTCTTTTTCTTGACCAATTTCTCTGGTTAGATTTCTAGTACTATGTTGAATAAAAGTGGTGAGAGTGAGCATCTTTGTGTTGTTTCTGATCTTAAAGGAAAGGCTTTCAGCTTTTCACCATTGACTATGATAATAACCCTGAGCTTATCGTGGTCTTTATTATGTTGAGGTACAGTCCCTGTATACCCAATTTGTTGAGAGTTTTTAATCATAAATAGATTTTTAATTTTGTAAAATGCTTTTTCTGCATCTATTGAAGTGATTTTATGATTTTTATTGTTTATTTTGTTAATGTGTTATATTGCATCAATTGATTTGTGTATGTTGAATCATATTTTCATTACAGGAATAAATGTCACTTAATCATGGTGTACAATTCTTTTGGTGAACTGTTGAATGTAATGTGGTTCACAACTATTTTGTTAAGGATTTTTGCGTCTATGTTCATTAAGCGTATTGGCCTGTAATTCTGTTTTTCATAGCGGCTATACCAGTTTACGTTCTCACCAACTGTGCACAAGGGTTCCCTTTTCTTCACATCTTTGCCACCATTTGTTATTTGTTTTCTTTTTGATAATAGCCGTTCTGACAGGTGTGAGATCATTTGGTCTTGATTTGAATTTTTCTGATGATTAATGTTGTTGACATCTTTTCATGTACCTGTTGGTCATCAGTATGGTGTCTTTGGAATAATGTCTATTCAGATCTGCTCATTTTTTAACTGGATAAACTTAAATTTTAATCTAACTATATTACTAATTAGTAAACTGTTTATGTATAAACTTGCCCGATTCTTGACAGTTTTATTTTAAAAAGCATAGTATTATTGCATGTATCTGTGGCTTTCCTATTTTTATTTATTATTACAAAAAGAAGTTTATTTTTCTTGTGTACCAAGATTTGATTTGATGTAAATCATTAGTATTGGGTTTCTTCATTCACAATTTCTAGGTCACATGGATGCCATTAATCTTCGATCGACTATATCTATATCTATATATCTAAATCTATCAATCAATATATATTCCATTTTAGAATTCCAGAAAACTTTATGAAACTGAATGGGATATAGAGCTATAGTCAGTGGCAATAAGAAATTGGGCCTCAATTTTGAAGCATTTAAGTCCCTTTTAAATATAGATCATGTTTGATATCTGCTTCCCTATTGAGTTACATGATATGATCCTGCATCCAGAGAGTTTTCAGGAACCAGATAAATAGATGGATGAATTCTTGTCACGAAGTTGTAATGAGAGGACTTGATAGCAGAAAGAGGCCTAGACCAAAGATGGCAATATAATCGACCAATGAAAAACTTAAGTTTTTTAGAAAAAATCTGGAGTGCTATTAGTAATCAAGCTGGAGTATACTATCCTAAGGAAACTCAACAGGCATGTACTATCCTAAAGAAACTAAGATATATGATCACTCTACCTAGACTCTTCAAGTGGAGAACTAGTGTGAACACAGATTATTCAGTAGGGCTAGATTGCTACATCTTCAAGTAAAATATAGTAAAAAATCTCCGAGCACCATAGTTAGATATATGACAGAGACTTTAATCTAAACTTTTGCTGTTCAAAGTCTGTCCTGCCCATTAGCATCAGCGGCAGCTGAGTTTTTTAGGAATGCAGAATCTCAGGTCCCTTCCCAGATTATTGAATCAGAATTTGCTTTATAACAATTCCAGATGATTTAAATATACATTGATATTTGAGAAACACTTATTTAAATAATATTTTCTTATTTCTCAATTACTCAGTGCAAATCCTTGACTCTTATGTTCAACTAGAGGAAGATAACAGGAAGAGCATGAATCTCAAATTTTCTCAATTTATTAGTTTACACGTATAGGTAAGAATAATCCAGTTTAAATGGAGTGTCAAAATAGTAATGAGATTCAGTCATAGAAAAATAAATTGGTTAAATCTTCTCATAAACTTTTATCTTATATTCACCATATTTGTTTTGGTAGCTGAGAATGAACTAGGATAGTCTTCATTTTTGTTATGGTGACATTAGTTATCTTTGTTTCCAGCTTTTTGTCTGGAATGTATATCTGGGTCAAATGTATACCAGAAACAGGTATTGCTACAAGTTCAGAGCTGATGGTATATATGATACTGTCATATATATGTATCATACTGTCATATATATGTATCATACTGTCATATATATATAATGGAAGGCATATATGATACTGTCGATGAATTTAATATTACTGAAACAAAGTGCTTGCAGGAATTATGAGCTTAGATATTAAGTGCTAAGAACAATTCTGTTTAACGAGTAAAAGAATTATCTTCTCACTAAGAGGATAAGGTATATCTATACCCTTGACCCTTGCTGCCAATCCTTGTTCCTTGAAGTTATAACTGGACTAGTAAAGATATGTTTGGAGTGAATGTCTTCTACACAATTCTCAGGCAAGCTTTTTTTGTTTGTTATTGACAGTGATTGGTCCAATGGATTTTCCCATAATAGTAATAGCTGTACTACATCTACGGGAAATTTTTCAAAAGTTCTGCTGCATGAATGCCTCACTTTCTTTTGCCAACGTAAAGCCATCATCATCTCTCCAGTTTTATTTACATTTTAATATTTAGTTCAGACTTTAAGGGTAAAATGGACTAATCATTTCTCCTTATAACCTAGAGGTCCTCATAAATTCTACTTGGGACAATATTCTAAATCAATTGAAATACTGTTGAGTTCCCAAATCCCCTTCATTATCACAGAGAAAATGAGCCAGATAGGAGCACAGAGAATACAAATATGAAGTCTATAACGGGAAAGGTTGTAGATATATAAAGGGCATGGCAAAAGTATTTTGTCTGAGCCATATTTTTGTTGAGTTTCCTCTTATCTATCCAGCTCAGACTCTAGACAGCTTTTGTGATGATTTTTCCCCAGCATTTATTTATAGAGGCCTTGATGAACTGCCATACTAAATTTTAGTGAAACTGTACTTGAATATGTAGCTGGCCACACAAAGGCAGTTTGGGGGAAAATGTCATGGATTTCTTCTAAGTGTCAAGAAATACATCCCCTATTAGATATTTTATATTAATATTGTGATATATTTAGTCACATCAGTCAGTAAGGTGTCTTTCAAATGTAAAAGACTCACTACTTAAAATGAACACATACTAATTGATTGGTTTTGATACTACATTAGGAAGGCATATATGATACTGTCAATGAATCTAATATTACTGAAACAAAGTGCTTGCAGGAATTATGAGCTTAGATATTAAGTGCTAAGAACAATTCTGTTTAACGAGTAAAAGAATTATCTTGTCACTAAGAGGATAAATTCAAGCCAATAACCACAATACATTATACGTCTGAATGAAAATAATTATTTCCTTTGAGAAAAATCAAAATACATCCTTTTAAATGGTAACCTCCATTATGTTTTTTTTTTCCCCCAAATCACACATGGACTTTTAAACATTATCCCAAAGTACTTTACAATTTACTTTTTACAAAGTTATAATACAGATCATTACATTAACCATCATGTCTGCCAACATGTTCATTTAGCAAACTGAATTAAACTTTGTTCTGCCTATGCTAGAAAAAATGTGTGCTCTTTCAGAACTTTGTAAACTTTTCAGTTAGAGGATGCCTGAGGTTTAATTTCCTCATAGATAATTCAGAGAATGGAAACTGTCCCTATGAGTCACAAGAGTCTATAAGGCTATAGCTGTTTCCTTTTATGTGCCTTTTTGTGAGATATAAAATCTAATTATAAATATGATTGTTCCAAGAAATAGGACTAGTCATAAATTGCTGGTATTTTCATAACATGATGCTTAGATTTAGCAAGGACTTCCTTGTGTGACTAGTTCTCCCAGATGTGCACCAGAATGCCAGAGAGACCTCAAAGAACTGCATCAGAGGATGTTAGAAGAAAACACACTTAAAAAAAAAGAAAAGGAAAGGAAAAAGCACACTTGCCTATACTAATAAATTTTTTTGTTTTTATATTAGTAGGCAGTACAAAATATCTATTTTTATTACATTAGAAGTGGGCTATTGTTATTAGTGTGTCATTCACTTTAGAAATCTCAATAGGCAGCAGATATTTCAGAATAATGATTGACTCATATGTATGAGGATGTCTTGATATAGGCTCCTGGATTTCCAGCTACCAACTGTCCAACTACTGAATGCATTGGGACTTACAGAAAATGTTTTTCCAGATGGACAGATTTGGTTATTGGATTCATAAAAGGAAATAAAATGAAAGCAGTATATTTGATTTATGCAAGTGGCAAGCTTAAGAGGAAGACAAAAGCCATGGAGCAAAGACAAATAACCTGTATTAGACATAAGAATTAGATACAGGAGAATACATGAGAGACCACTTCACATTTGCATTAATTAAGAGAAAAATAAAAAGAGCTTGATTTGGGTAAATGTAATTGGATCGAACAGAGGTTTCAGCTGTCAAAAGAAATGAGGATAGAAATTAGAAATGTTCTGAGTTTTACTGATACACATCTCCTGATAGAAATGGCTTAAGATTGAACTTATTTTGTATATAAATACGTTTTTTGAAAAAGTTATTAATGTTTTTCTTTCATTTCTAAATGAGAGACAATATGGCATAGTAGTGTGCATCATGTAATTCAGAAGCAGCCCAATAGGGTAGTATGTCTTGTTCTGCCTCTAAATAGGCATGTAACCTCAGGTAGCTTACCTACTCCCTTGTCCTCAGTTTCCTCACCTGTAGTATAAAGATAATTATGCATTCTATATCACAGGGTTGTTGAAAATAATTTATTTAATCTAAAATGCTTAGATAATGTCTGTCACCTAGAAGCTATACAAATAATATTAGAAATATTATCTTATATTCACTATATGCAATTAGTTTTAACTGTAATTATTTTAGTATTTAAAGCTAATATTCAGGTAGTGCTAAGTGATATTAAAGAAGTAAAGAAAAAAGACTGGTATGTCTGTAGGACTTCTTTAGGTCTCTTTCTGAACACCTTATGAAAAAGTGATATTTGAACAGACAAATAGAGCAAGCCTGAACATACTTAGAATATTCAAAGGAGAAGAAATATTAGGTAGAAACAGTAAGGGCAGAATGTGATTGATAAACTTGAACAGGATAACCCAGGAGAATATTGAATGAAGATGAGGTGTAGAAGTTGAGCTAGGTCATACTCAGTCTTTCAGTTCAGGATAGCAAGGGATTTTGTTCTTAGTGTGAAAGATGGCCATTGGAGGACTAGGTTAAGATAGTAACATGGTATATATTTTAAAAAGGTATCATGAACTGTCATGTGGAATATATACTGTAATGGGAAACAATAGAAGAAGGAAGCCTTATTCAGCAACTCTTGAGTAATCCACACACACACAAAATAATCTATTTGAGAAGAATGAAAATGATGAGAAGTGGCTTCTATTGGCAAAAAAGATTATACAGTAAAAAAATTCCAAGTTAACACATTATTCAAAATTATTATATCCAAAAAAATAAGAGAATATCATTGATACAGTTTGTGCAGCGTGTGCGCGTGGTGTGCTGCAGGTAAAGAAAAGGGGGAAGGGCAAAGTGTGGTGTGTGTGTGTGTGTGTGTGTCCATGGACACAGATTCTGTGTGTGTAATAAAGAGACATTGTATTGAAGGATGCTTTGTAAGACAGGATATGGGATTTGCGAATAGAATGCTTATGACTTTAGATTTATTTTACACAAAATTTTAAAGCAGACATTTTTGAACAGGTTACTACTCTGGCTTACCAACCATATGTAAAAATAGTAATGTAGAACAGTAGTGGAAACGCTGGTGAAATGCAAATAAATCCTGGATTCTAGTTAGCAGTAATACACCTATGTTAATTTCTTAGTTATGAGAAAGATATCATAGTTATGATGGTAGGCAGAATAATGTCCCCCTAAGATGTGTACGTTTTAATCTTTAGAAACTGTGAATATGTGATATTACATGGCAAAGGGAAATTAAGGTTGCAGTTGACATTCCTGTTTACAATTAAACAATCTTAAATTAGACCAAGTGGCCTGGATTAATCAGGTGGATGCAATGCAATCACAAGTTCCTTAAACGTGGGAAAGGAAGGCAGGTGACTCAGTATTGGAATAAAGAAATGTGAGAAAGGCTAGCTAATGCTCTCTTTGACAGTGAAAGGGAGATACAGTCAAGGAATACAGGTGGTCTCTAGAAGCTAGACAAGAAAAGAAAACAGTTTACCCTCTAGATCGCTAAAAAGAATAAAAACTGCTGACACCTTGATATGAATTTTAAACTTCTGACCTCCAGAACTGTAAGTTGTTAAGTTTGTGTTGGTTTAAGTTTGTGTGGTAATTTGTTACTAAAGTAATAAGAAACCAATACAAATATATAAGATGTTTCTATTAGGAGAAGCTGGGTGAAAGGTATATAAAAATTCTCTGAAATATCTGTGTGACCTTTCTGTAAATCTAACATTACTCCAAAATAAAATATTTGAAAAAGTAGTTTTTCTCTCTCTCCCTCTCCGGTCCCCACACTCTAACCCCTATCTCTCTCTCTCTCTCTCTCTCTCTCTCTCTCTTTCAACTCCTCTATCTTCTTCAGTCCTTAAGTATGTTTTGCTCTTGACATTATACTTTCTCTGAATGAGGCCCCTCTACTTTTCCTATATGGCTATGCCAATACCACATACCATTAGCCTCTTATATTCTGATATTCTTAAATGCATTCCCAATCAACTTTTCTGCTCTCTCTTGCACTCTAATATTTTAAGCCATATTTTCTAAAATGAGCTTTAAAATTATTTCCCTAACCTCCACTTTCTACATTAACTCTTTCAAAGTTATCAAACATTCGATTAAAACAAGTTTGAAACCTGACTATGAAATTGGATAATGTTTCCTCACATGTACTAAATATCACAGTCCTAACAATTATTCCAAAAACTATTTTATCAGTTATCTTTTCTTCATTCTTACACTTTATCTTATAACTGTTAATAAAGACTCCTATGCCCTTTACTTGCTTTCATTGTCTCTGGACATCTCAGTGTTTTCTATATTACTGATAGCATTGTCATTTAATACATATGACTGTTCATGATATTTCATTACATTAATCTTCCACTACTGATAGTAATATATTCTTTCAGGATCTCATCTTTGCTTTTTATATCTTTTTTTCTCTCTTTTTATATACCTAAACTCTAGACACATTTAACTCATCTATTCTCCTTGAATATGGCATATTTTTGATACTGCATCACACTTAGCATGCTTTTTTACCCCTTCCTAGTAGATTTCACCATGCCTACATTGTGTTATTAATAAAGTAATAATGGCTATTATGATGATGGTGAAGAATTGACCTTTCTATGTTTTTTGATGGATTGTTTCATTTTCTATGACCTTACACAATAAGATCACTTATCTATAGTTAAGTATCTTGGTGCACAGTTCTGTCACAGTACATGTCACTGTTGCAGTATGATTATTTATGTGTATACTCTCCATTCATCTCTATATTCTTCAAAGTAGAGACCATGTCTTATTTATCATTGCATGTCCAGTGACTGCAAATAAACTCAATCACCTGCTGTGTGTAGTGTTCACTAAAATTGGCTCAAAAGAGACTTGTAGCTTGTAATGGACTGATTCTCTGTTGACCTGCACATGTTACAGTTTCACCATTTATGTAAACTACTGCTTAGAATATGACCACTTGATTTCACAGTTTACTAACTTTATGACACAGCCACATGGAAGATATGTCCTTGTTATTAATAGTCCCTGATATCCTCCAAGCCTTAAAGGCTTTTAAAGAAAAATGCAGGATTCAACTTTTCCCTACTTTTGCTTTGTGCCTATTCAAGGCACAGTTGGTATTTATTGTCTTATCAGGACACATGTGAACACATTAAAGCTAATAGACACTCACTCAATTTAATAGAATACACATCAACCTAACAGAATGCATCTGTAACTTATTTATACCTCTTGATGACTTTCATGGTGTGAATTCTCACTACAGAGGTTTATGCTCTGATGGTGGCGGCAGTAATGTTAGTGAAATGAAAGCAATGGGAATTGAAAGTTGGGAACTGATTCAGTTAGTGTTGGTGGTAAAATAAAGGGGAAAAACTGAGTATGAACAGTGTGAGCACAAAAATCGTTTGAGACTTTCAGCTTAAATGGCTAAGAGGATATGCCCATTATTGCCAAAGGATATTAGTCATTAATATGTCCAAGTGTTATTTGGTTCTCTCTTTTGTTGTACTCAAAATTCTACTTTGTGTAATGTAAAAACCCTGTGAGCTACTAAAAAATGCTAGAAGATTGCTCATTTTGTTGTAAAGTAGATGAGGTGTAATGAGGCAAAAAATGTACTAAAAAGAACAAATCATGCAAAAAGAGAAAACTTGGATTTAATTTGGCTTTCCAATTACCTTCTTTATAATATGGGGAAAGTATCTTTGTTGAGACGATTTCTTTAAGTGCATCTTTATATATAAATACTTAATATTATTGCATGTGATAATTAACTTGTATATTAACATTAAAATGATAAACTTATGTATATTCATTATATATTTTAATATATATATAATCTCTAAATTGAAATCTTTAGAAGATTCAGCACTAGCATTACTGAGAAATTTAAAAGTTACTGTTTATCTCCCTTCTATACACAGGGAGACTCTTAAATGTTACATGCCAATTTCCTTTGTCTGTTTGATTAAAACAATATGGAAGCATCAGTGTGTAATCTGTAGGGATAGAAACTCTATTTTGCAATAACATTTAGCTACTATATCCATGATATTATATTTAAAAAGTCTTGCCTCTTTATATTATATAAAAAGCAATGCATACATAGAAGCCAAAAACAGTAATTCTGGACTACTTAATATTATACATAACAATTGTATTATTCCCTTTTAATGGATGACCATTAATTGATAGATTTTTAAGTTCACAGAACATCTTAATATGTTATACTTTGAGACATTAGTTTATTCAATTTATGATTAAATAGACATCAGTTTTTAGAAACAAAACCTGGCACAATATTTAGTAGATGCATTCGTAGCATATACAAGATATTAGCCTCAAATCTTTCTATCTTGAGATTGTGTCATGGCTTATGCCCAAAGAAAATTGAAAGAAAAGAAAATGTAATTCTGGGGTTGTGGCACTTTGTTTGCAGATGTTTTAAATTGGATTCTTCAAAAAAAAAAAAAAAAACAACCAAACTTTGGAAGTGAGGAGAAGGAAAGAAAAAGATTTTTTTAACAACAAAAAGACATTCAAAAATAGAAATGAGAGTAAAAGAAAAAGTATATTGAAGGTAGGAGGTTTTTGGTTATATTTGTACAAGTCAGACTGTCTTGCTTCACTTGACTCATTGTAATAATAAGTGATTTGGGATAGACAATTTGATCTCTTTTATACTTTATTGTTCTTTATTCTATGCTTTTATATCCTCTTCTTAAAATTATAACTTTGTTATACCTACTCTGGCTACCTCCTTAAATGGTGAATATATGGACATGTGGGGAAAGAGTAGATAAAAACCATCAGATTCCAAATAATAATAACACTTGTCAAATGTTCATCTCTCTTGGATCCTTGTGCCATGGAAACACTGGGCTTTGGTCAGGTTAGGAATTTTATTCTTGGTCGTGTACTATCAGTCTTTATTCAGAGTTAATTCCGAATATGAAACTGTGGTTGTCTCTTGACTCCTGTTTCTTTCCTTCCCTCTGCTTCTAATATAATTGAAAATGGTACATGGTTAACCATGTCTAGGAATAAGGCTTTAGAAGGTTCAAACATAATAACCACTTTCAAACCATTTGCATTGAATAGATATTCATTTAGAGGCATCCTTCCTTTTGCAACAACATAGATTATCGTGCTAAGCAAAACAACTCAGAAAAAGTTGAGAACCATGCTATTTCACTCATGTGGGATATAAATCTGAAAGCAACAAATGAACAGGACAAACAAAAGCTCATAGATACAGACAACAGTTTGGTGGTTACCAGTGGGAATGGCGGTGGGGAGTCGGGGAGAGGGAAGTAGCAGTAAAGGGGGTCAAATATATGGTGACAGAAGGAGATTTGACTTTAGGTGGTGAACACGCAATGCAATATACAGATGATATATTGTTGAATTACACACTTGAAACCTATATAATTGTATTAACCAATGTTACCCCAATAAATTTAATTTAAAAAAGTAAAAAAATAGAAGGATCTTTTCTTATGTTCAGAACATACTATAAAATGTTTAAAGTGGACAATTTGGTGACAGACAGAAGACAGAGCGGAAGGGTGTTGGAGGGCTGGAGAGAATAGGGTGAAGGGTTAAAGAAGTACAAATTAGTAGTTGATAGTTATTCACGGGGATGGGGAGCATGGCAGAGGGAATGCAGTTAGTATTAGTATGTTGACTAGGTGGAGGGCCAGGGAAGGGAGAAAGCAATTGGGAGGTTTGTTTTATGAAATATATAGATGTCTAAGCAATGTACTGTATACATGAAACTAATTTAAATAAACAAACTAAAAAACTAAAAAAAAAAATAAAACAGACTAGATCAGTACCTTTAAAGTTAATTAAATCTATTTTAAAACAAAGTAAAAAAGTATCTCAAATATTGACAGTAGTCAGTTTAAAATTCTAAATTAGTCAATTAATTTATAAGTCATGTTTGTCTTAATAATTAACATACAGTTTTAAACTTTTTATGTATAAGATAAAGCCCCTAAAACAATGACTTAGTTTCACAGTTTACCAAAAAGATGCTTAGTGACCATATGCTAATAGAATTTTAATAACATTATTTTAATTTTTTATTAGAGTAGACATACAACATAATATTAGTTTCAGGTATACAACATTGTGGTTCAACATTTATAAAACTTATGAAGTGATCACCCCAACAAATCCAGTACCCATCTGACACCATACATAGTTATTATAATATTATTGACTATATTCCTTATGCTATATTTTACATTCCCATAACTATTTTGTAACTACCAATTTGTACAATTTGTGCTCCTTAATCCTTTCCTCTTTTTCAGCCACCTTCTAACTCCCTTCCTATCTGGCAACCATTAAAATTTTATCTATATCTATGAGTTTGTTCTTGTTTTGTTCATTTGTTTATTTTGTTCTTTAGGAAATGCATATAAGTGAAATCATATGGCATTTGTCTTTTTCTCTCTGATTTACTCCACTCAGCACAGTACCCTCCAGGTCCATCCATGTTGTTGAGGATGGCAAGACTTTATTCTTTTTTCATGGCTGAGTAATATTCTTTTTAATATTTGTACCACCTCTTTTTTATCACTTCATCTATTGATGAACACCCAGGTACCCTCCATATCTTGACTATATGCAATAAACGTATGGATTCACATGTTCCTTCGAAATAGTGTTTTAGATTTCTTTGCATAGATACTCAGAAGTGGGATAACTGGATCCTCCGTTGTCTCTTGTTATAGCTTTTGTTTTAAAGTCTATTTTGTCTGGTATAAGTATTGCTAAACTTATGTAGTAGCACTCATATACAGGTATTTCATGTTTAATAGTTTCTCTTCTCCAGCAAGTTGATGTATCATTAAGTTGACTACTTTCCATTAACATAGTCATCCAGTCATTCAGCCACTCCTGGCATCTCTAGAGAGGTTATAAAGAAATTATGACTGGAAGAGTCTATTACAGAGAAAAATGGAAAGCAATTTTATTTCTTCTGGGTTCTCCCACTTCTCATATGCCAGTGACTCAAAGTGCTCCTATAAGGAATCAACTACTTCATCTTTCTGGGTTGTCTATTCCTGCTCTTTTTGCAGCCAGAGGCTTTATTTGAGCCCTGAAATGGTGGCACAAGGCAGTAGCATGTGGCAGGGCTGTATGGTGGGCATCTAGAAGACAGGTATGCTTGAGAGGAACTTAGGGAAAAATAAGATGGGGAAGGAACAGAAAAGAAGCCAAAGTACTAACACTCTTATCTCAACTGCAATTGTTCCTCATAGAATTCGTCTAAAATATTTAATATATTGAATATAATTACTATTTTTAAAATGAGTTAACAAACACAGTGATTATTTATAAAAGTTTAGTAAACTATTGCTAAACTCAGTACTAGAGCTCAGTTTTTACATTCTGCTAGTATAAAAATAATGATGGTTTAAATTTCAGACTATTGTTGGAAAGATAATTGTCTGATAATTTAAATTTAGCCATCTGGGTTTGTTGATTATATGATTTGCTTTATTAAGAATATAAGTATTTTATTTTGAGAAACTGTCAGTGATGCTCCTTTCTTGCATAGGGAATGCAATTAGCATTAATGTAATGGCAAGGTGGAGAGCCAGAGGAGAGAAAGAGCAATTAGGAGGACATTTTATAAACTATATAAATGTCTAACCAATGTACTATATACTTGAAACTAATAATAAAATATTTTTAAAGTACTTTTTAAAAAAAGCTGTTTCTCTACTTTGTTAGATTGTGTTTTTCGCACCAAAAAAAAAAAAAAAATGAGGCCACCACAGTTATGAACACAGAATATTTCTGAGACCACCATAGATAACTCTTAGAAACATGGAATGGTTATTGAACAATATACTGATTTTTAACTATTTATGACTAAATACTATGAAACAATCTGTTCTTTGACAAGATAAGAGTTTTCCAATGAAGCACTAGAACCCTATGATATTGGCACTGATATTAAAACAAACAAACAAACAAAAAACTTCAATTAAATAAAGGAAATAACTCTGATATTTCAGATTAAACAATAACTTGGATATGTACAAATATAATACAATTGCAGCAAACATGTAACACAAAAAAAATTCCATTCTAGTTGAAATAACAAATCTGAGGCATAATACCATAATTCCGCAGTTGAGATAGTATTTTTAGAGTGCATAGAAAGAAGAATTAACTGAGTATTTTTTGGAAGAGATGATAGTGGATTTTGTGCTCTTAAATATACTATTTAAGAAAAGTCAGTGTTTCAACCTGTACTCTCTTATTGCAGTTTTACAGACCCCTAAGCCCTATTGTATGTAGTATAGCAGACTATGACATAACTAATTATGCTGATGGAGTTTGTAATACAATAAATAACTCTTAATTCCACTCTGTAAGCAGTCATTTTGTGAAAGTAGTGGATGAATGTTAAGATAACCAGAGGGTTTTCTCTCCTAATTTAAAGTAATTGGGATGAGGATGTGAAAGGAATCAGAGACAGTGCCAGGTTGCAAAATGACCTCAAAGCTCATTATTAAAATGCTCATTTTTACTCATTGAAATGACTGTAGAGATTTTTTTAAAAAAAGTTACTATTATGTCGGGCAAAGTCTTCCTTGGAAGGAATAATAACCTCAGTGTCTTTCCTGCCTATCCATTCAATATCAGTACTGGTTTTGCTCATATTTCAAAAACTGCATAAAGATCTGCGTTAATCTCTTTAAAAATGATGACAAGAATCAATTTATAGTCATCATCTTGCCTTTCCTCTGATATTTAGGTTTATATTTTGTAACATGAAAGATGTGTTATCTACCATTTACGTATATAAGAAATAAGATATCTATTTTATTTTATCCCACATTTGGTTGTTGTTCCTCTATAGGGTTTGATCTGTATATAAATGAAAAGGAGAATTGTTCCTCTTAAAATATACTGATTATAAGGCTTACATTAGAACAGGAAAAGTAAATCAGATTTAGGGAAAGAATTGTGCCCATTATGCGCATAGTAATTAATACATTCTTTGGAAACTATAAAAACATATATAGGTAGAAGCATAAATCCAATAAGATTTAACTCCAAAGTATGATACATAATTCTGTCTTGTCCTTTTTCACCACATTAAAACATGTTGTAGGAAGAAGCAAAAGAGAAATGTAAATGTGGTTACCTGAATTTCTTTGAAGTCAATACTGGCAGTAATAGTCTATAAAACAGTATGGAGGAAACATCCATTATTCACAAACCCTGTTAGAATTGGAATCTCCCTATTAGAGGAAAGAATATCAGTCCAGTGTTCATTTGAGACAATAGTCTTGTTTTGGTTGCATAACATGTGAAAGGCATTGCAAATTCAAATATATATACATACATGTATATATATGATATGTGTGTACATATATATTTTTATATATGTGAAATACCATAAGATACTAACTTTGGTCATGCGAAGTAATTTATGAACTTTTTTATTGTGGTAAAATACATATAACATACAATTTGTCCCTTTATGCCTCGCTTACTTTACTTAACATAATATCTTTAAGGTTAATCCACTTTGTAGCATGCGTCAGAATTTCATTCCTTTTTAAGACTAAATAACATTCCATTGTATGTATATACCACATTTCATTTATCCATTTATTCATTAATGGACATTTGAGTTGTTTTTATCTTTTGGTTACTGTGACTAATGTTGCTATGAAAATGGTGTACAAGTCTGAGTCTCTGCTTTCAACTATTTTGGATATATACACCGAAGCAAAATTACTGGATCAAAAAGTATCTCAACTTTTAATTTTTTGAGAATTAAAAAATTAAAATCCATGCAGCAAGAGGATTTTAAAGAGTTTATTACTCATGTAAAGAAATTTCCCGAGGAGGTTAGAACTGGCATTCAAGCCTGTCTGGAATGGCTTAAACAAGGACATAGGGGTGCTTATTGTGGTTAGTGCAAAGTTGAGCAAGGTTACAGCTCTTGGGCCAGGACTTCCACAGGTTATTTTCCACCAGTGCAAGTGGGGGAATGTGGAGCCTTCTTATCATCTTACCCAGATGTGGTTGTAGAGGGGAAGGGACAGAGGTGGGAACTAAAATCTGTCAGCAGTTAAACATCAAAAATGATTCACACTCTATTACAATTAGAATTTAAGAGTACCTATGTTTCTCCTCCACCTTCCAAACCTATTTATTGTTATTAAGAGGGATTTAAGAAGTTATTTTAAAATAAAGATCTTAGAATCTCTTCAGGTATTACAATAGTTGATCCATGACAGTATGTTCTCCAGAATCCCAGTGAAGCATTTTGTTTACTGCCTCATGGTATTATCCCGCTTAGACAAATAGAAGCCTGGGTCCTGCTGGCTCCATCACACTCCAACCCTTACTGTGTAATTCTGAGCAACTCTCAGAACCTCTTTGTTCCTCAGCCTCCATATCTGTAAAATGGAAGTAGTCAGGCCCTACCACATAGTTATTGCAAAGATTAAATCAGTTATATACAACACAGAGTAGTGTTTGGCATATGATAAGCAACTTATAAGTATTAGATAATTATTTGTAGAAAGGTGAAAAAAAATGTCTATTTTTATAAAGACTATCTCCTTGGGAACAAAGTAAATATTCGTACTTGCAGTTTCTCAGAAAAGTAGTTATTTAGTTCAATTTTATTCATATTTTCTTAAAAATCTTATAGTGCACTTAAGTAAACTTAACTCAATAAAAATTAAGAATTAATATAGAAACTTAGAGCATCTTTTATATTTTTTTGAAAATAAATAATTATCTTTGTAAATATCACTTATTATTCCACTACCTGTTTTTCCAAAATTGACAGCAGGTTCTTTAAACCTAGCAAATCTCTGTCAAAGTAATAATTAATAATTATAGGAAAACTGCTTTAGTAGTAATTTCAACACGATAGTCGTGGGCCCACTATTTAAAATGTGAGCAACAGATACTTGCCTAGGAGTTACTTAAATTTTTGTCATAACTGAATATATTGCCCTAGTATTATTGAGGCAAAAGTTATAGCTCTCATTTCAAAACACACACACATACACACATGCATACCTGCATATTTACATTGTAGCAATTGATGCAGGGTTTCTTGGAAGCTTTGATTTTTGCCTTTGAAAGATGTTTTTTACTATGTATTAGTGACTCCCTTTTTTCCACTGTACTTACCTATCACTAAGAAATAACTTTGCTTGAGTTCGAGAGTGTAAAGGAGATACAACAGAGCTGTGAACACTCAAAGGACACACTTGCCTTTGGTTTCATAATTACAGTTGCGGACCAATTATTTCATGAGCTCATGAAAATCCTCAATGACAAACATCCTGCAATACATGATGTATCTATTGAATATCCTTTAGATTTTTAGCCCTTTTCTCTCCTGTAACAATCCCACTAAGATAAAGTTATCATCTTGAAGAGATACTTTTTACCCCTCCTTCAGATCCCCCATCTTTAAACTTTAAATCCATAAAATTCAGAACTCTTGAGATTTCAGTTCTGCCATCAGCATGCAGAGATAGAATTTTGACTTAGAGTTTATAGACAGAGTAGAGGAGTTCTCTTTATTTTGCACAAAATCCAGGTATTACTTTAGGAATCAGAAAAGCGGTGAAAATATTGACTGTGGACAGTCATGTACTCGCTCAGTAATGGCTTATACTACATTTACTGGGCATCATCCCAGGCTAGCCCTTCAGTGCTACACATCCACTTATATAATATATTATCCTAAGTAGAGATGTGAAAAATTAAAAAGGATCTAAAACTTCTAGTATTATAATTGTTAAATGTAGTTTGTAAACACATTTGAGAAACATATACTTGTACATTCTCACATCAACTCTAAATTTTATTTTATGTTGAATACGATACTTAAGACATGGAAATTTATGATATTCTCAAAGATCCTAGAATTTAAAAGTGACTAAAGATTGGTCAGAAAAATCCTCAATATAATAATTTTTGTGCATTCAGTGACAGGTGCACAACCTACCCTTAGTGACAAAAATATGTATTTTTATAAAATATGCCTTTTATGTTTTCCTGAAGAATTTTTGTATCCTTAGAGGTGAAGGTTCTCAAAGTATCACCTGGAGAGCATCCCAGAAGTTCTGATTCCAAAGACCATCGACAGACAAATTGAATCAGTAATTCCTGATACAGAGATTGGGGATTTTAAAGATTAAGCTTCCTAAGAGATTATAATGATGATTTAGATTTGGAACTGCAAATCTAAGAAATGCAATATATTTAAGTTAAACTATAAAGCATAGTGATGTACAGTCCCCAAGTGCCTTAATTTGTGCTCATTATTCACTCCAATATAAGGCATATCAAAGGCCAAATGTGAGATAACATGGTTATATGTCAAAATCAGAACTAATATGTTTGTGTATTTCAACTTAATTTTATGCACCCAACACATGGAAAATGTAATTGAACATATCTACTTGGCCATAACACTCCCAATTCCCACCTGTTTTGAAGAGCAAATGAGAAAGCTTTGAATAGCATCTGGAGTTCTCCTGGATTGTGAGGGTGCACACACATGTACACAAATGCATACACACACAGGTGTGCATTTGTGCATGTGTGTATATCAATACAGAGAGAATCTTCATTTCAGAATCAATGAAAGATTATTTTATAATATTTATGAAAAAATGTTCTTGTAAGAACTGGAGGGATAAGTTAAAAATTGAGAGATAATAAGACTATCAACTTAAATATGTCTCAAGAAAGTCAATTTATATGAACTTAAAATCTCCCCTGTAAATGCTTTCTGTTTGGTAGAGTTAACATGTATTGCAGTTGAGAGAAGAAAACTCATCATTCAAGGGTAAATATGTGAGATTTTTAAATGGCATTTTAATTTATATTTTAAAAATAACCAAGTTTTTGTCTGATGAAAGTGGAAATATTTTTAGAGATTCACAAGTTGAGAGGCACAAAAATAAAAAAATTCAAGTCACTTTTTTAGGAGCTTAGAGAGCAGTTTGATTGAAGGAATGATTATGTTGGAGAACAGCCTAAGGGAAAAAAAAATGGAAAGGTAATCTGAGTCAGAAACAGAATAGAAATGGCCAGAAATTAGTTATAAAAGTCTGAGAACAGTAACTTTTAATTCTAAGGGGAGATTAGGGAGGGCCATATGCAAAAGAAAGCAGATGGGAAACAGTGCACTTAGCCATGGTGGTAAAGTAGTCAAATGTGAAGACTTTGGGTCTGGATTATTAGGAACCTGTTTTTATTGTCTTCCAAGCATGTTACTTTTATTTTTACCAACTGTAAATTCTACAGTTCTTTTTTCTTAATTAGCCCTTGAAAGTTCTACAAGAGGCAACATTTACTCTGACTAGCACTGGTTCTCAGTGATCAGTGCCACATTTGTAGCAACTGTGACTCAGAGAAGCTAGAATGAGAATTTCTACCAAATATCACAGCTAAATGTAACAGACAGGGCTGAAAAGCAATGATATACAACTGAGAGAATGATTAAATTTTGATGTGAGAAGATGAAAAATTGTTCTAAGTGGCTATATTAATACTACACACATTTATTGAGTGATTACTATATGCTTTTGCTATTCAGCTTTTTATTTGTGGTTGCATGTAATCCTCAAAAACAAACAAACAAATTATGAATTAAGATAATGTAGTTATTTGAGTTTACAAGGGTTGAATAATTTGCCTGATGTCTTAGATCGTTCAGGCTGCTACAATAAAATACTATAAATTAATATGTTTATAAATAACAGACATTTATTGCTCACTGTTCTGGAGTCTGGAAAGTACAAGGTCAAAGTGCCAACAGGTTCAGTGAATGATGAGGACACTTCCTGAATTATAAATAGTGTTCTCACATGGTAGAAGAGGCAAGGGATCTCTCTCAGGCTTTTTTTTATTTTTATTTTTTTTTTAATTACAGTTGGCATATGATAGTATATCAGTTTCAGGTATATAACATAGTAATTAGACATTTATATAACTTATGAAGCGATCACCTCAATAAATCTAGTACCCATCTGACACCATACATAGTTATTACAATATTATTGACTATAATCCCTATGGTATATTTTACATCCCCATAACTATTTTATAACTACCAATTTGTACTTCTTACTCTCTTCCCATTTTTCACACTCCTCCCCATCCTCCCTCCCAAGTGGCCACCCCAAAACATTCTCTGTATCTGAGTTTGTTTCTGTTTTCTGTTTTGTTTTATTTACTTTGTTCTTTACATTCTACACATAAGTGAGATCATATGGCATTTGTCTTTCTTTGTCTGACTTACTCCACTCAGTGCAATATTCTCTATGTTCATCCACGTTGCTGCAGGTGGCAAGATTTCATTCTGTTTTTTAGATGAGTAATATCCCATTATATATATGTGCTAACTCTTCTTTATCTATTCATCTATTGATGGACACCCTGGTATCCTCCACATCTTGACTATTGTAAATAATGCTGCGATGAACATGTGCATTTACATGTGACTTTGAAGTAGTGTTTTGGATTTCTTCGAATAAATAAATACTGAAGTGGGATTATAGAGTCCTTTGTCTCTTGTTATAACCTTTGTTTCAAAATCTCTTTTCTCTGGTATAGGTGTTACTACCCTAACTTTTCATTTGTTTTCTTTTTCATGAAACATCTTTTCCCATCCCTTTAGTTTCAGTCTGCGTGTGTCTTTCGATGTGAAGTGAGTCTCTCACAGGCAGCATATGTATGGGTCTTGTTTTCTTACCCATACAACCACCCTATTTTTTTTTATTGGAACATCTAATCCATTTACATTCAAAGTAATTTTTGACGGATATGTAGTTATTACAATTTTATTATTAATATTTTTTTTTTCTTTTTCTTCTTAAAGAAGTCCCTCCAACATTTCCTGTAATACTAGCTTGGTGATAATTAACTCAGTTTTTTCATGTTTGGGGTGCTCTTTATCTGTCTTTCGATTCTAAATGATTGCTTTTCTGTGTAGAGTAATCTTGATTGTAGGTCCTTGCTTTTCATCTCTTTGAATATTTTATGCGACCTTTTTGGCCTGTGAAGTTTCTGTTGAGAAATCAGTTGACAGTCTTATGGGGGCTCCATTGTAGATGACTAACTGCTTTTCTCTTGTGCTTTTGATTCTCTCTACCCTTAACCCTTGGCATTTTAATAATGATGTGTCTTGGTGTGGGCCTTTTTGAGTTCATCTTGCTTGGGACTCTGTACTTCCTGAATTTATATGTCTATTTCCTTTGCCAGGTTAGGAAAGTTTTCTGTCATTATTTCTTCAAATAAGTTTTAAGTCCCTTGCTGTCTCTCTTCTCTTTCTGGCACCCCCATGATGTAAACATTAGTATGCTTGATATTGTCCCAGAGGCCTCTTAAATTATCCTCACTTGTTTCAGATGCGTTTTTCTTGTTGCTGTTCTGTTTTTTGTTATCTTATGTTCTAAATCACTAATTTGAACTTCTGCTTCATCTAATCTACTGTTAATTCCTCCTAAGGTAGTCTTCATTTTAGTTATTATATTCTTCATTACTGACTGATTCCCTTTTATGTTTTCATCTCTACTTTTATGTTTTCTATCTCTTTGTTAAAGGTCTCACCGAGTTCATCTACTCTTCCCCTAAGTTCATTAAGTATCCTTATCACCAGTGTTTTGAACTCCGCATCTGGTAGATTGGTTGTCTCCATTTTGTTGTGTTCTGTTCCTGGAGCTTTGTTCTATTCTTTCATGTGGGGCATGTTTCTTTGTCTCCCCATTTTGGCTGCCTCCCTGTGTTTTTTTCTATGTATTAGATAGGGATACTATGTCTCCCAGTCTTGGTAGAGTGGCCTTATGTAGTAGGTATGCTGTGGGGCCCAGTGGCACAGTCTCTCATCACCTAAGACAGGTGCTCCAGGTATGTCCCTTGTATGAATTGTGTGTGTCCTCCTATTATAATTGATCCTTCATTGCTGTTTGCACATCAGGTGGAAAGATTGACCCTTGAGTTGATTGGTAGTAAGGACTGTCATGACCGTAGCGGAGGAGCTGTGATGTAGGGGCTGACACTCTGGAATGGGATTCCCTTTAGCAAGGCTCTGGTGCCTGCCCATTCTGCCCTTTGGGTGTGTCATCTTCAGATATGGCCCCAGGTGGTGCTCTGGCTTAGATCATAGCTGGCCACCAGGCATGTAGGCCAGTGTCTTCTGGCAGAGGCTCCACTATAGGCCAAGTTCAGCTGCAGCCTGTGTCCTGTGCAGGGCCACCTGGCATGAGCCACTAAGAAATCTGAAGGTGGCCACCAGCCATGCTGGTCTTTTATGTGCCTTGAGAGGCCAAGCCACAAACTTACTTCAGCTGCCACTAGTGCCAAGTTTGTGTCTGCTCAGCAAGCAATACAGGGCATGCTGAGCTAGATGCTAATTGTTTGGGTTTTGTAAACCTTTCAGATATTTTTGGGAAGTTCACAGCATGAGCCAAGACAGGAAGTTTATTTGTAAAACTGCCAGAAGTACTTGGGTTGGCCTTTAATTGGGCAGGGTGGAATCTCAGAATCACCAGGGCAGGGCAATCATTGTCAGCCAGGTTAATGGGGACTCAGATATGGCGGCCACTTGACTCTGCACGCTGAGATTGGGGTAGGCGCAACAAAGGAACAGTGGCCTCTGCCAGCACTTCAGTCAGGGAGAAAGCTGCTCCTCTAGCTGTCGTCCTTTCTGTGTGTCCCTGGTGCCTTTCGAGCTGCTTCCCTAGCACTGGAGCCCAGAGTGAATGAGGTAAGTTTGCACACAGGATCATTAAGAGGAGCATTTGGGTCTCCAGCTACCTCTGTCTCACTTAGCGACAATCTCCACTGATTTTCACCTCTAGATTTTACGGGGACTTTTCTTTCCAGCACTGGAACCCTGGGCTGAGGTGTTTGGTGTGGTATCAGGACCCCTTACTTCTCTGGGAGGACCTTCACAGCTGAGATATCCCTTTTGATTTTTAACTGCCATGTGCAGGTGTGTGGAACCAACCTGGTCTATATTTCTACCCCTTCTACAATTCATGTGGTAGCTTCTTCTGTGTGTTCTTTGTAGGACTTCTGTTCAGCTGGTCTTTGGGTGATTCTCAATCATAGTTGTTCTGTAGTTGTAATTCTGATGTGGTTGTGAGAGGAGGCGAGCACAGTGTTTACCTAATCCACCATCTTGACTATCTCAGGACTTTTTTTATAAGGCCGCTAACTAAGCCCATTCATGAGGACTTCATCCTCATGACATAATCACCTCCCAAAGACCTAACTCTTAATACTAACAAATTGGAGATCAGGTTCCAACATCTGAATTTTGAGGGACACAAACATCCAGTCTATAATACTTGGGTTTATAGATTTTCTGAGTGTCCTGGTTGTTATGTGAACAGAGCCAATCTGACCACAGATTCAATCTCTTAACTACAACAATATAAACCACAAGAAAAAATAAGGGTTCCAGTTGTTGTCAGGCATAGGTCACAGTTTTTGAAATCTTTCTCATTGACCTGTGAGGAAAGCATAAATGTATTGCTTAAGTCATAGACAGAACTATTATCAAAACTCAAGACACGTCTTAGTACATATTCTCACAATTGATCCTATTTCTCCTTTTAAGCAGAGTGAATAAACTGTTATATTTCTCCATTTTTTGTGTTCTCAAATCATAACATACTGGTATACCTAAATCCTTGGAGAATGGTATTAGAAAATGTTCATGATAAAGTACAAAATTTTCCATACATTTACAGTTTTTCATATTAGAGAACTCAACATTATCCTTCTGTACTTGCACTCTTTCACGTCACTGATTTCCCAGGAGAAATGCTGACACCATTATAGCTTGTGTTCAAGAATATTTGTTTTACACAATCTTATCTAAGCCATGGGGTATTTAAATGATTGGTTTAATCACACACATGATTGTAAAATGCTTTTATGAATTCTAATTTTTATTAAGAAAGAGTAAGAATAAATATATATTTGAATTAGCATTAAAAAATCTCTGGAAAGATAAAATGATAAATGTGGTTACTTATACAAGTCAGGAAAGTACAGTGACTGATGGAATATGGGAAGGAGATTTCAGTGTATGATATTTCTATGATTTTTACGTTTGAACTATATAAATTCATTACTTAAATAATATTAAATTAACTAATGCTATTTATCTTAGTTCCATGCATAATGAAAAGTGTAAGAATCTGTATATACTTTTAGGAGTGTTATACCCATATATACATCAGCTCACCTGTCTCGCCAGGGATGAGGAGGGTATCAGTCTTCTGCATGGCAGTTGTAGTTAGTACTGTTTTCCAACATTTCTAGCTCTTCTCTTTCTGGGCCCATTACAGGACTGCACTGCCTACTTCATTTAAGTCAAATATGGCTTCAGACTTCCTTTGTGCAATAAAATGTAAGAGGATATAAGCTAGATGGGCAGACACTATGAATAACTGGTGCATGGTTTATCATGTTCCCTATCAGTAGTCATGATGACAGATAACATTACACATGAAGAAAAATCTATTATCTTAAGTCTCTGAGAGAGCACACTCTAGCGTAGCGGTCCCCAACCTTTTTGGCACCAGGGACCAGTTTTCCTATGAGAGTCTAATGCCTGGTCTGAGGTGGAGCTGACGCAGTGATACTAGCGCTGGGGAACTGTTGCAAATACAGATGAATCTTCAGTCTCTTGCCTGCCACTCACCTGCTGTGTTGTCTGGCTCCTAATAGGTACTGGTCTTCAGCCTGGGGTTTGGGGCCTCTGCTCTAGAGAGAGCTGCCACTTACCTGAAATTGGTTGGTAGCATGAAAAATAAGTTGTTGTTTTCAACTACTGAGATTTCAGCTACTGAAATTGTTCAGGTAGATTTTATGCAACAAAACTTCGTCTAACCCGACTGAAAGCACAATTTTTCAAGTATTTAAAAATAATTATAATTATCTCTTCTTAATTTTCTCTTCTCCAAGAAGAAAATGTGATTCTAATTTTAATACCTTCAACGTTTACCTGATAATGTTT
This sequence comes from Pteropus medius, assembly GCF_902729225.1. Taxonomy (NCBI): domain Eukaryota; kingdom Metazoa; phylum Chordata; class Mammalia; order Chiroptera; family Pteropodidae; genus Pteropus; species Pteropus medius. The sequence goes on along the minus strand of NW_024349800.1, from coordinate 21,361,070 downwards.
TCTAATTAAGTGGCAATAAAACCTTTGAACTACCAACCATTTCTGATTGATTTATATCCATCACGTTTGAAATTTTCTTCTTTGGATTTCTTATGATGTTTACAGTCCATGCTTAAGTTTGTTGCATCCCATTTGTGAACACATTTACATGAATGTCAGAAGAGAGTTATAAAATGAGACTGCCAACTAAGGTGATTTTTTTCTCATATGAGTGTCCATAAATTCAATTATATGTTATTGTTTTACAGATTTTAGGGATTAGTCATTTCATCAGTAAATGTACTAATCCTGAAACAAATAAAAGCATGTACTATTTGAAACTTTGAATACTGTCCATAATAAAATTTTATTTTATACTCTGCAACTTTAGTCATCACTATGAATATAAAACACATTAAATCCTAAGAGGATCATAAAGTAACCAGTGATGGGGTCACAAATGAAAGAGATTGAACTCCCTACCAATAATTTTGATAATAATAACATTGAAGTAGCTCTTTAACTTTTTTAAAAAACGAAATCATTAGAAATTAAAAACTGACCTCAAGTTGTACTTTAAATTTTTGCCACTTCAATGAACTCAGTAAACTTTTGAGGAGCAGCCCAATTTTCCACTGAGGAGGTTGAACAGAATTATTCTATACTCTAGATGTGGACAGGACATGAATTAAAATATTTCAGAAAAGGAACATTCTTTTTCATGTAAAGGAAGTATGCAATTAAGAATTAAGTTTAACTTTTATTGGAAATGTGCAGATGTGACCAGATTATCTCTATGAACCAGTCAAACATAAAAATTCATGAATATAGGATCACATGTTAAATATGTTTTCTGAAATCAGTTGCCAATGAGTTCAGAGTATAAATGTGGTACTCTGATCAATAGATTCAAGCAGAAGAATTTTACTGTTTCCAATTCTGAAGACAGATGGTGTATGGAGAGTCAATGCATTTTCTATGAGAATAGTACAGAGGCAAAACATGGTAAGTGTTTGTATTTTGGCGATAAAAGAAAGAAATCTCATATATTTCTAATAGGCCGCCTTTCAGGTATTTTGCTGAGGAGAATGAGCTAAACATATTTGAACACCTATTCCCAGATGATGACACTAGCTTAATTCTTTATTTCTTTCTCAAACATAATTTATCCTGACTTTATATAAGGAGGTAAACTCAAACCATTCTCTATAGAATATTTTAGTCTAATGTGCTGTAGTTTAGTATCTGGTTTCCCCCCTCTCCCTTCCCTTCTGCAGCCTTGTCTTACCTGCTGCAATGGGAAATCAGTTTTGTAGGTTATAAAGTGAAGAAAAATGATTCTTCCATATCTTCTGACCTAAATATATAAGCAATGCCATCACATTTCTATTCCCCATCACCAGGGAACAGTGTGACAGGTGAGTAGAGCACAAGGAGATAGGAAGAGGTGTAAAAAAGTAATATAAATTTTTATTTAATGAAAATTGTACATTGTATGCCCACATGTAAATTCAAATGATATGCATTATTTTGCTGGCTTTATTCCATGGTTAAATATCTGCATAAGCGATGGGGTAAATGTCTTACCAGATGGTTAAAATTTTTTGATATTAGTTTTTAGTTTATTTTCCTGAAAATACAAAATAAATAAGCCAGTGCATTTATTAAAATATGCAAAAGAACAAGAGACTAACAGGAAATTATAGGGTTTTTTTTTATAAATAGTAATGTGGATAACTAACCCATGAAATGATGATAAATTTACATTTGTAATTTCTGTATACTTCTATTTTTTTTAATTTAAAATTTAAAGAAATCTAGCTGTAATATTAGTTTACTGATATACTTTCATAATTTTCTATTTTCATCTATTCTTTCAATTTGGCATCATTTAGAATTATGGCAGCAGTATTAGTCAGGTGACCAATACGTAAGGTCAAAAGATTAGAGCATTATGTCTTTATTTCTTTTGGATAGTTCCTCACAAATAAAACAGCAAATCACAAGGGAATAAATTGTTTGTAGTACATCTGTCCTGAGGCAATAAATTGCAGAAATGATAGCTAAACATGTGCCATCTCTGAAGGAGTCTACCCACTAGAATCAGCAATGCTGCGTTAAATAAACCTCTAATAGCTTTGGTAGTTTCTCCTTGCAGGTATGATATTTTAAAAGGTGGCCAACTGTGATATTTTAAAGGTTACCAAATTGCTATAGTTCTAAGATCCTAACTTGACCTCACTTGCTGTATTATGAATCATTATTTTACTTATAATATGAAGAAAGATTTGGTGATTTATCTTATTGGAAATGTCTGTTTATTCACAAACAGATGGTAGCACAAGGTTAGCATGCCGTGGATGATATGTTATTAATTTAATAAATAACAATGTCATGCCAAACAGATTTCTGTCCTGTTAACATAGTGCCACACACACAAAAAAACAACAACTAAAATGTGCATAAAAGGAAAAATATTTGCTTATTGGGAATAAAACTATCTCAAAATGCTAAATTTTCTAATTTCTGATTTTTATTAGTTTTCAATATAATTTATATCTATTTAACAATATTGAATATAAAATATGATCAAATCTCAAATAACATTTTTTAGTTTTTTTTTATTTTTCAGTTACACTTGACATACAATATTATATTAGTTTTAGATATGTAACATAGTGATTAGACATTCATATACCTTATGAAGTGATCACTACAATAAATCCAATACCAATCTGACACCATACACAGTTATTACAATATTATTGACTATATTCTCTATGCTGTACTTTACATCCCCATGACTATTTTGTAATTACCAATTTGTATTTCTTAATCCCTTCCCCTTTTTTCACACACCTTTGCGAACTCCCATCTGGCAACCAAAAAATGTTCTCTGTGAGTTTGTTTCTGTTTTTCATTTGTTTATTTGTTTTCTAAATTCCACATGTAAGTGAAATTATATAGTATTTTCTTTTTTTGACTTATCTCACTCAGCACAATACCCTCTAGGTCTGTCCATACTCTTGCAGATGGTAAAATTTCGTTCTTTTTTTATGGCTGAGTAATATTCCATTGTACATATGTACCACCTCTGCTTTACCTATTCATCTATTGATGAACGCTTAGGTTGCTTCTTTATTTTGGCTTTGGAAATAATACGGCAATAAACATATGGATGCATATGTCACTTCAGGTAAGTGTTTTGGTTTCTTTGGATAAAAATACCTGGAAGTGGAATTACTGGGTCCTTCTTTGTCTCTTCTTATAGACTTTGTTTTAAAGTTTATTTTTTGGATATAAGTACTGCTCTGCCAACTTTGTTTTTCTTTCATTCTCATTTTCATTAAATGTCTTTTTCCATCTCTTCCCTATCAGTCTGTCTTTCAATCCGATGCGAGTCTTTTGTAAGCAATATATGTTAAGTGTCTTGTTTTCTTATCCATTTTACCACCTTATGTATTTTGATTGGAGCATTTAATCCATACTTCCTGGGCTTGTATATCTATTTCCTTCACCAGATTAGGGAAGTTTTCTGTCATTATTTTCTCAAATAGATTTTCAATTCCTTGCTCTCTTCTCCAGGTAGCTTACCATGAAAATATTGATATATTTGATAATGTCTGAAAGGCCCCTATCCTCATATTTTTAGATTCTGTTTTCTTTTTCTTCTCTTTCAGTTCTTTTTCTGGAGTTTTGTTTTGTTCTTTAATTTGGATCATTTCTTTGTCTCCCATTTTGGCCGCCTCCATGCGTTTGTTTCTATGTATTAAGTAGAGTCTCTATATCTCCTAGTCGACTAGCCTTATTTATGTAATAGGTATACTGTGGGATCCAGTGGAGCAGTGTCCATGGTCATCTGAACTGGCTGCTCCAGGAGTTTCCCTTATGTGGCTAATATGTGTTCTCCTGTTGTAGTTGAGCCTTAACTGCTGCATCAGTGGGAGGGACTGACCCCCAGGCTGCTTTTGTGAGGACTCGCCATGACTACAGTAGAGGAGCTGTTGTACAGGGGTTGACGGTACAGAGCAAGAATGGCTTTAGTTGGTCTCTGGTGCCTGCCCTTTGGGTATATCATTTGTGGAAGTGATTGGGTAGTACTCTGATATGGTTTAAAACTGGCCAGTGGGTGTTTTGGTTTTAAGGCTTCTTGGGAAGGGGTCTGATGCAGATTAAGCTTAGCCCCTGCCTATGCCCTGCCTGGGGACACTTGGTGTGAGCTACAAAGTGATCTGCAAATGATTGCCACTTGTGTCGGGCTTAGAAGTGACTGGGAGAGGTTAAACTGCAAACTGAGGCTGGATGCCACGAATGCCAGGCTTGGGGCTGCTTAGCAATATATAGGGCGTGGCTGAAGCCAGATGCTGCTTGTTTGGGGTCTGTGAACCTTCGAGAGGTTTTAGGAAAGTAATCAACATGAGCCAAGATAGACTGTTTGTATGGAAAAGTCACGGGAAGCGGCTTGGTTAGGACCACAAGATGGGTCGTGAGCTCTCAGGGAATTAACAGTGCAGAGCTAATGGTATTAGCCAATCTACACCCAAATATGGCACCTGCCTACATATGTGGGTTGGGTCAGGGAAGGGCTAAACAAAGGCACAATGGCACCTTCCAGCACTTTGTCTGGGAGAGAGCTGTCTCTCCATACTTTGCCCTGAGTATAGACAATTCACTTCCTCCCTGTATATCCCTGTCGCTTTTCAAGTTGCTGCTTCAGCCTAGAGCTCAGAGCATATGAGTTTGTCAGTAAGTAAGTCCATGAGCAAGCCCTTTAAAAGCAATTCCTAAAACTCCAGCAGCCACCTGTTTCACTCAGCCACAATCTCCACTGGTTTTCACAGCCAGAAGTTATGGTGACTTCTTTCCCTGGCACTGGAACCCTTGACTGGAGAGTCAGTTTCAACATGATTTTCACTTATCTTTAAAGGATTTCTTTTCATTTAGACTTCAGGTGATTTTCAATAATGATTGTTCTGTAATTTAGTTGTAATTTTGGTGTGGTCATGAGAAGAGGTGAGAACAAAATTTAACTACTCTGACATCTTGACTAGAATCTGAAAATAACTATTTTTAAGTTTTGCATATGAATTCTTTAACATTTTATTTATTTGTTTGTTTGTTTGTTTGTTTTAACATTTTATTTGTTTCCCCCACCGCCTCTGGTAACCATTAGTCCATTGTCCATGTCCATGAGTCTCTCTTTGTCCTATTCATTTGTTGCTTTTGGGTGTATATCCCACATATAAGTGATACCATGTGATTTCAATCATTTCTGTCTGCCTTATTTTGCTTGGTATGATTATTTCAAGGTCTATCCATGTTGTTGCAAATGACAGTATTTCATTTCTTCTTATGGCTGAGTAATATTCCATTGTATATATATACTACAGCTTCTTTAGCCAATCATCTATCGTAGGCCACTTTGGTTGCTTCCATGTCCTGGCCACTATGAACAATGCTGCTATGAACATCGGTGTGCAAATATCTTTTTAGATATGAGTTTTCAAGTCTTTGGGGTAAATACCAGTAGAGAGATTGCTGGATCATATGGTACATCAATTCTTAGTTTTTGAGGAACCTCCATACTGTTTTCCGTAGTGACCATACCAATTTGCAGTCCCACCGGCTCCTATTTCTCCACATCTTCTTCAACATTTATTATTACTTTTCCTGTTGATTATAGCTATTCTAACAGGAGTAAGATGTTCTCTCATTGTGGTTATGATTTGCATTTCCAAATTTTGCATATGATTTAATCTTAATGTCTTTCTTAATAAATAATAAATAGGTAATGAATACATACACACACACACACACACACACACACACACACACACACACATACATACACACATATATAAGTATTTTGTAGATGAGAAAAAATGTAATCATTTGATTTTATAACATCCTTGACCAAATGACTCAGTGGACTATTACCAAGATAAAGCGTATCTGTAAAGACTCCTCAAGTACTTTTTAAATATTTTATTTTGAAATAATTTTAAACATACAGAATATTTGCAAAAGTAAATCACAGTTCACATATACTCTTTACCCATCTTTCTCCAATGTTAGCAATTTATATAGCCACGTATAATTGTCAAGTCCAGCAAATTAACATTGGTACAATGTTAAATAAGTCATAGAGCTTATTTGAATTTTATGAAATTTCTTCCTACTTACCTTTTTCCATTCCAAAATCTAATAAAGAATCCCATGTTTTGTTTGTTTATTTCTTCTTGGTCTCCTGTAATCTGCAAAGTTTCTTATTCTTTCATTGTCCTTCATTATTCTCCTTGATACTTTTGGTGACTCCTAGACAGTTATTTTGTAGAATGTCTCTCAATATGAATTTGTCTGATGGTTTTTCTTTTCCATAATTAGATTAATGTTATCCTTTTATTGGCAAGACTACCATGGAATTGCTGTTGTATCATTCCCATTCATCATATTAGGTATTTAAGATGTCAGTATGTCTTATTACTTGTGGCGTTATCCTCAATAACTTGACTAAGCTGATGTCTGCCAGATTTTCTAATGCAATGTTTCTATTTTTTATTTCGTAATTGATAAATATCTTAAGACAACATTGATATTATGTTAATATCCTCTTTCTACATACATTTTGTCACTTGGTTTTGTTTTTTTATTCAATTTTTAATTTTACTATTAAATCAATATTGTGTATATTTGAGGTATACAACATAATGACTTGATACACAGTAAAATAATTATTATAGTCGATCTAATTAACATATCTTCTGCTTACATTGTTACTATTTTTGTGTGTGATGAGAACATCTGAATTCTATTCTCTCAAAAAAGTTTCAGTGTTTAATACAGTATTTTTAACTACTGTCATCATGCTGTACATTAGATCTCTATACCTACCAATTTTAGCATCCCTTTGTTGACTGTTACTGGAAAAATTATTACTGTGGTGTTTGCCTAATGGTGATTTTATGTGTCCTTAATTCCTTTAACATATGTTAGTTTAAATTTTTATTTAATGAAAAATTATCTCTTCTCCTTCAAATATTTACTGAGTGAATTATTATTCATATTCACATGTACTCATAAATATTTATTTTATGTTTTCTAATCTAATACTATCACTTAAAAATTTTTTGCTCAAGTTTTGGTCATGTAATACTTCTTCAAGTTTGTGTTTCTTTTAGATCTGTCCCATCTTATTTTCACTCACTTCTTGATTTCCTGGAACCATAAGATATTTCAGGTTCATCTTATATTTTAAAGTAGTTTTTAATGTTCTGAAATAATACAGAAAAGAGATAATCTATTCAATATTAATTTTGATCAATATGGACATATTCCCTAACAAAACAGAAGTTTCACCTTCTTGATGTATAAATGGTAACAAGATATGAATAACATCTATGAAGCTAAGATTCAGAGAGTCAAGTACAATAGTAGAAAAATACTTACTCAGAGAGCAAAGGTTGAGAATAGATATTAAATTCATCCAGTAATAATTTGGTGGTATCTTCTTATTATTAGGTCAATTATTAATTCAGTTCCACAAAAAATGTATAGATTGTCTGTTATATTTAAAACACTGCACTGAATGGAATAAGAGCTTTTCTTTAGTACAGAGTTTATGAGCAGGTCCAGAATAATAACTAGGTGTATGGATTAACAGTTAGTTAATATCTGTTATATCAGGTGTTATGCTAACTTCTGAGGCCCCAAAGGTGAATAAGAAATGTGTAAACTCATAATTTTAATAACACTTGGTGTTACTGTGACAGAAATATAAACATGATATTGTGGAACACAGAAGAGAAAAATCTTTTAAGTGCATGTAAGTAACAAAACAAATAGTAATTTTAAAAGATGGCCCATAATAAGTGCTACAAGAGAATTACAAAGTCATATAAGAGTTCAGATAGAGTTGCACAGCTCCCCCCACCAACTGGGAAGGATTGGGCATGGTAATTAATGTGGATAAGCATTATGAATAACAAGGTGATTCCTTCATAATGCAATGACTACTGGCAGATATTGGAGAAACAGTGGTAAGCCATGCTAAGAAGTTTGCAGATTTTGCAGGCAGGTTGTCTTCTTACCAGGCTATAGACTGGGACTATAGTGTAGAAGATTTTTTAAATTAAGCTATGACACTTTGATTTAGCTTGGTAGGCAACAAGAAAATATTGAATGTTTTTCAGCACTAAGTAACATGACTGACGTTTGCTCTAAAGATAATCAGTCATTGACGTGTGAGATGAATTGTTTAAAATGTTGTTGGGGATTCTAGGAATATGTCAAAATGAGTGAAAGGTAAAGACTGTTCTTGTTTCTATTTATTTAAGAATCATTTCTTGATCATCTACTGAATGATAAAAACTAATGTAAGAATTATGACATCATCTCCATTCTCAGGGAATTTAGCGTAAGAGACAAAAAGTAAACACAGGTTACGATGCTGAAGACGTGCTGTGAATGCTGTATTCTACCTTGAAAACTGGACAAGTATGTCTGACCTAAGTTGGAAGAGTGTTGGGAGCAAGGCATATTGCATTAAGGTTTGAACAACAGGTAGTGGTTTTTGAGTTGAAGTGGACGATGAAGGGAGAGTGCATTCTCTATAGAAGGAAAAGGCTGAAAAAAGGCAGAAAAGTAAGATTATGACATTCATGGAAAAATTTCAATTTGATGTCTATGACTAGAGTTTAGGAGATGAAAGGTGAAAAAATGACTTTTAAAATTAGCAAAATCATGAGTAATCTTAAGAAGTATATACTTTTTCCCAAGGACCATTAAAAAAATGTTTAGGGGACTCCATTTGATTCCACTAGGGAGGAGATGGGTAGGCTAGATATAGACTCACTTATCCCTGAGCCCTCTCAGCCATGAATTTATTTATTTTTACCCTCAAAGCTTAAAATTTTGTTTGGAAAACTTATTTTTTGTTGCAGAAAAAGTTTCTAAACTATTGTTCAATGGTGAGAGGTTACTGGGATTAAGTAAGCATAAGGATGAGGGTAAAGAGTCAGAGTAAACTAATTGATCAATCTATTGGCACTCGAACACCTGAACAAAGTACAAACTGAGAATGATGAAAAATTGTTCCACATGGTTACCTACATTAGTATTCAGTGAACTAATTTAAAAAACAAACCATTTTTTCTAGTAATAAAAATGAAAAAATTAGTAAGCTCACTTTCATATAAGAAGTTGAGCAACACTGTATACTTCTAGTAACAATATACATTATTACTTGCATTCTGAAAAGTATATCAACATTGGTTAATCATTACAAATATTAAATTTTTACATAGTAATTCTACATTTAAATATCTATTCTTAGGAAAATATTAGAAATATAAGTTATATATACTGATTGAAGTCCATTAATATGATAAAAAAGTAAACATAAAATTTAAACATTAAGAGTTTATTTAAATGTGACTACCCATAAATAGAGAGGAATACTGTGAAACCATTAAAAAATTAGTAATATGAGTTGTGCTCCCAGTTATTTACATCCCTTGCATTTATGTCATACTATCAAGAGATCTTCCTCAGCAATGCTAACACAGAACACCATCTCCCCAGGGCCTACTATAACCATTCCCCTTACACTGGGTTTATTTATTTTGCATTCTGTTTTGGTATATTCATTTATTTATTGTTCATTGCCTGTCTCTCACTTACTGGAATACAAGCTCCATAAGAGCATAAAATTTGTTTTATCAATGTTGTATTCTTGGTATTAGGAACAATGCCTGCCATACTCTAAGAATTAAATAAATATCTGCAGAATAAACTGCATAATTATGTATAGGCAGATGTTAATTATGTGAAAATAAAAATATATAAAGTGTCATAACTATACCAAAATTTTGAAATTTAGAGCATTTTTGTTTCCTTTATCATATATATTTAGATATAACAAGATTTTCTATAAAAAGAACAAATGCCTTTGGTTGGAGGAAAAAAGTAGCAAAAGTTACAACTAAAATTTGTTCTAATCTCAGTGTGATGAGGAGCTTCAGAGTCTGTGATGTTAGCTTTTGTAGTTAATCCAGTTGAAAAATGTCAAGTATAAACTAAGGAATGACAGAGATAAAAAGGAGACTGAAAATACTGTATTTTCCTATTAAAGTATCCATGCTATTATCCAAATGGTGTGTTTTTAGGCTTCTTAGAATTTTTCCCTTGCATTTTTTGGATGCTTCTTCTATCCTAGCATAAAGTAGAAAAATAGGTAGACGGTGTCCATGACTGAACTCCTGAGCTGTCCCCACCCTCTGTGGAATCAGTTTTTGTTTTTTTTTTAATCACCCTTTTTCTCTGAACATGACAAATATGGTATTTTCTCACACTGAGGTTTGTACAAGCCTAGAATTTTTTTTTATAGCTAAAAATTACTAAATTTTATAGAATACTATCATTTTGGATTCCTGTTACAGAAATCTACAGAGAAGTAAGAAATTATTTTCTATTGTATAATATAACCTTCAATTTGAAGAACATGTTAAATTTATCTTGAGATGATTAAGATGGAAATTACTTGTGTGAAAGTCGTACTACCTGAAGTTACTAGTTATCACTTGGAACACATCTCTATTTGAGTGTCTTATTAGAGTCATAGCTGACAGATACTTGTCCACAAATGAAATATTAGTGTGAAATGTTAGTTAGGAACTTCATATCTTCTACCTGAGATATTCTTAGAAGAAGAAAGAGAGAGCTGTCAGCACAGCCATCATTTTTAGAGAACAAAATATTTAAAGCATGAAGCAAATATGCTAGCTAGAATACAAAAATTCCTGAGTTGTACCAGGGTAGAGAAATATCTTCTTCTAAAGATTTTAATAACTTCCACTGCAAACTAAGATATTTCATTACTGAAAATATTTTACTTTCAAATGTAATTGATATGGCTCATGGTTTACTGCCAGCTACACTTTCATTGTGTCATAGCTGCTGCTTATAATGACATTCTGCAAGGATACCACTGACACCAGTACTTTGTCTTCCATAACTGCACTCAGGGGCATATTTTTAAAACAGAATGAATCAGGGAATCACACACATAACTTTGAGACTGTGATGCTGAAAATTGATTCCACTGAGTTCTAACCAGATGTTTCCTCAATCATAATCTAGAATAATTTATTAAAGGAAGCTACTCACATTTATGAACTGATTATTATTTATGCTGTATCATAAATTAATAGTGCTATATAGGATAAGTAACTTAGAAACATAAGTGATTATTTCATATTCTACAAGGAATTAAAGTAGAATTAAGCAAAAAATAATAATGCAGAGATAAGGCATGCAATTATATAGATCAATTAAAAAGAAGTACATATGAGGTAATATATAAAAAGACATATATATATATATATATATATATGGGAGAAGTCCTCTCAAGAAAGATCCTGGCATGAATGAACATTGACTATAACTACAATGAATATATGAGATAACTGAGCGTTTGCTTTTGCAGAAAGGAATTAAAAAACACAGTTTAATATGCATGAGGTAGCAAAATGTACACAAGGCTTGAATTTCCAGTTTTATTTCAAAGCATTCTTATTTTTTGTACAAATTGGGTATGTTAAAATAGTAACTTAATGTCATGAACAAATTTTGAGTATAATATTTAGCTACAGGCTAACCTCAGGCTATATAATTTGAGATAAACTGGAAATCTATATATTCAATACATATTCACTCTGCACCTGCAAACTGCCAAGCACTTGCTTAGGTACTTGGATACATCAGAATAAAACAAGGTCATATCTAATGTTATGTTGTTGAATTTAGTAGCTTAAATTTTAGTGGAGAGAGACAAAAGAAAATTTAAAAAAAAATAGTTATACTATAAAATATTGGAGAGTGATAAGTACTATAAAAAGAGCCAGGTAAGGATCAGTAGTATATAATTAGTTAAGAGAGAAGGCAGATTGGAGAGGGAGGTATGAGAATATGACATTATGCAATGGTGGTCAGGATATGTTTCACTGAGGAAGTGACATTCAAGGAAAGAAAGAGGCGGGCTTGTTGACCATGTACATATCTGGGGAAAGAGCAATCCATGCAGAAGAAATAGCTAGGGCAAATTCCAGAAGATGAGCATATGCATGGCATGTTGCAGGAGTATCAAGGAAGCCTGTGTTTGTATTGCCTGAGAGAGGAATGGGATAGGTGATAATACAATAGGTAACTTGTAGATAATATAACTCCAAGTTATTTAGGATTTAGAGCAAAAGAGTGACAAGCTATGACTTGCATTAAAAGCCATTTGAATGGTTCAGAAATAATAGAACATAAGATCAATGGTAGAAGCAGGGAAATCTCTTTGAAGGTTATTATAGAGATCCATATGAGAAACTTGGTGGTAGCAGTGGAAATGCTGAAAATATCAGTTCCTGGTTACAGAGAATTTTGAAGGTTGAGCAAACTTAATTTTACTGAAACTGAATTTATAGAGTGAGAGAAAGAATAGAGTCACCGATGATACCAGTTTCAGCCTAAGCAACCGGAAGTACTGCTATTGCCTGGAGTGAGACAGATTAAAAGTAGAGAAGGTTTGGCAAGGAAAGCAGGTGTTCAGATTGGTCACACACAGTCTGAGATGTCCAATAGGTATGTGAGTATAGAACAGTGAGTATGAAGATCCAATTTAAGTATGTGTGTGTAGAGTAAAACCTGGACTAGTGATATAAATTTGTGTTGTCAGCACATGGGTTAATTCTTACACTCAATTCTAGGAGGTGAGATGGGGTCAGCAAGATACAAGTAGATATAGACGATAAGAGGTCCAATTCCAGTGAAGGGATGTTTCTATACCATATTGCTACTTCTTGTATTTCTGGGTTAGAAGCTATAAAGAAATACAGATAAATATGGATGGGGAGAAGCTATAGGTTATACTAAAAAATATCTAATGTTAAAAAAAACAGTGTCACCATTTCACATGGAGAGCATTGTATAAAAGTCATTTCAGCTGAGTTCAGGCACTTCAGTGATTCAAGAAGCATAATGTTAATAAGAATAACTGAAAAGATATCAAAAGTAAGGTAAGATCATTTTAGGAGTATAATATTGTTTGACTATTTTCGAATGGAATGCTGCCTCAAATTTAAAAGAACATTATAGAAAGTGAGAGCTAATCAGAATGATGTTAAAATTATCTAAAATAAAATTTAATCTTTGTATCACAGCAAAATAATAACTATAAAGATATCAATTGCTAAAAGTTGATATTAAGTGGAAGAATTAGTTCTCATGTTCTAATTCACAATAAAACACAATAGAAATGCTAATGAATATGCTAATGAAATAAAATGTGAATATAAATTGAATCAATATAGAGTAAATCTCCATATCATGTCACATAGCTTTTAAATTTAGACAAAATTAAATAAAATAGTCAACAACCTTTGCCTGAATTGGGGGGGAGACCAGGGAAACAGCTGTACAGAACTTAGCATTCTGTACTTACAGTTGAGTGTCTGTACTAAGTGAATATTTAGTGTTGCAGCTGGCATAGGCGCTGATTGAAGAACTCTACTTATTTCTCTAAGTATCTATTTGGCTAGAAATTTGTTTCAATGCTTTCGACACTATTTATGTAATATGCAAGTGAATTGCCACCACTGTACAATAGAACAAGAGACTGTTTAATCAAAGTTAAGTCTAGAATATAAAAATAGCTGAACTCTGAAATATTCCGGTCCCTGTGAGCTTCCTTGTTAGCTAGGGAAAAAGTTGTTTTTATATTTTAGTATTACATTTGACCTGCTGAGAAATTTAAATCTACTTTGTAACCTCAACTTATTAGATAAATCTATGGCATCTTCCTCTACTTCCCGAACTATTAATGTAGAAGTAACTTGAATGTATTTCTTTGAGAAACATGGATTTCTCTTCTCATAAGAATATTGTCTTATCCTACTAGCAATTATAAAGATATATATAAGTCCCAAGAATTATTTTTCTGATACATATGGTAGGGAATCAGGTTCAGAATAAACATAACCACAGCTGTCAAATAATAGAAAATAGAACAATTAGCTATTACAAGAGAGGTTTTAGGGAAACTTTCCAAATAAAAATCCATTGCCTGAATAACTTAACTAACTTCCTGTAGGATCAAATCCATCACTGTTAAGCACCTGTCATGTATAAGTATTGTCTGTGGTGAGGCTCAATAAATGTTTTGTATTATAGCCAAAATTATTTATGTCTTTACATTACATTATCTAGAGAAATATAACATATTTGCTATATTAAAACGGAGCTTTCATAATTGAACTAACATTGAAAATGAAAATGAACAATGGGGGATCATTGAATAGTTTATTAGGGGTTAGAAACATAAAGAATTTTTTCTAAGATACTATTGCCATCTCTATATATCATCATGACTGGAAAGTTCTGTCACATTACATAAATGCCTAAATAATCATCTTACAACTATGTTTGATGCTGCTCCTGAAAATCATAAAGCACAGTTGTTTCTGTTATTCATGAAATACTTTCATTTATTCAAAAAATTATATTCCTATGATGTCCTCAAGTTACATGGCCAGGTAGGTATTAATCACTACCATGTCTTTCATGATGAAGTGTGTCAATTCAATTTTTCAAAACTAAAGAGAGAGAAGGTATTAAAACAAGCCTAGGCTATTTGACTCCAAGCCCCATACCCTTAAACACTTCATTCTAATGGAGATAAAAAATGGAAAAAAATAGTTTCGTAATCTAGGAGTGTACTCAGGTCTGCTCTACAGGTGATTTCTTACATTACTGAAATAATACATAGGTAGACAATGCTTTGAAAATGGTTAAACACAAATTTAGGAATTATTAAATAATCATTATGGCATTGATTCACCATAGAACTCATTTTTCTAAACTGTACTTAAAACAATAACTTGTTACAACAGTAGAAATGTTGACAAAGTTGTACTTAAATGAGACATAACTGCCATTTCTACTGTCAGGGGGAAAGTGAACATTCTATGTCCATACACAGAAGCCTGGGGTTCCCTGGACAAATGCATATGTTCATTAGTTGTATGTCAAGCATCCCATTTTGTGGAGTTTGTGTTTTGATTATGTCATCTTAATTATTTTACAAACTGTAAAATATTAAGCAATATTTACAACACATTTTTAGCACCTAAAATATACTCATGGGTTATGTCTATTTCAATTAATAATCAAAACATATCTAGGCATCTTTATTCCAATATTAATTAAAGAGACAGAGTTTAAAGTTTATTTAAATTGCTCAGGGCCACATTTTGTGCTCAGCAGCAAAGTCAGAGTCAAACTCCTATTTATGCGGCTCAAAAATCAATCCCATAGTCTATTCAACAGAATTTAGTGAATTTTATTTTGCTTCCCAAAATATGATATGAATCTCTGAAAAAGAGCATGAGCTGCAGCAGAATTTAGTTGGGCTCTAGGACATTATTTCTCACTGAAATTTTATATCATGGAATTATCTGGCGAAGTTTTTCTTTTTTAAAATTGGGGCATAATTGTCATATAAACATTACATCATTTTCAGGTATACAGTATAATTATTCGATATTTGTATGCATTGCAAAATGATCACAATAAGTGTAGTTAACATGACATCTTACTTAACTGTGATCTTTTTTTATGATGAGTAATCTTAAGATCTACTTTCTTAGAAACTTTAAAATATTCAACACAGTATTAACTATAGTCACCATGCTGTACGTTACATCACCAGGACTTTTTATTTTATTTTTGAAAGTTCGTACCTTTTGACCTCCTTCATCCATTTCTCTCACCCCTACCCACCAATCTATTCTCTGTATCTCTGAGCTTTTATGTTTGTTTTGTTATCTTAGATTCTACATATGATCGAAATCATACAGTATTTATCTCTGACTTAATTCACTTAGCATAATGCCTTCCAAGTCTATCCATATTATTGCACATGGCAAGAGTTGATTCTTTTTTTATGACAGAATAGTATTTTATTATAAACATATACACACACATATATGTATATATACACACATACATATGTACTACATTTTCTTTACCCATTCATCCATTGATGAACATTTAAGTTGTTTCTATATCTTGGCTATTACGAATAATGCTGCAGTGAACATGGGAGTGCATATATCTTTTCAAGTTCATGTTTTGTTTTGTTTTGTTTGATTTTGTTTGTTTGTTTGTTTTTAAGACAAATACCCAGAAGTGGAATTGCTGGACCTTAAGGTACATATGGTAGTTTTTATTGGGGTGGGGGGGACTTCCATATTGTTTTCCATAGTGGCTACACCAGTATGTATTCCCCCACCAATTCTGTACAAAGGTTTCCTTTTTTCTATATCTTCCCCTACACTTATGTTCTCTTATCTTCTTATTAATAGCCATTCTAGCAGATGTGAGGTGATATCTTATTGGGGTTTGTTATACATTTTCCTGATAATTAGTGATGTTAAGCCCCTTTTCATCTACCTTTTGGCCATCTGTGTGTCTTCTTTGGAAAAATGTCTATTTAGATTTTCTGCCCATTTTTTAGATGAGTTGTATAAGTTCTTTAAATATTTTGGATATTAATTCCTTATAGACAAATGATTTGCAAATATTTTCTACTCAGTACGTTTTTCATTTTGTTGATGGAAACAATCTGTGAGGAAATTTTAGATTTAGTCCTGCTCATTTGTTTTTACTTTTGTTGCTTTGCCTTTGTCTCAGATTCAAAAAATCATTACCAAGGCCTATGTCAAGGAGCCTTCCGCCTATGTTTTCTTCTAGGAATTTTATGGTTTCAGGTTGTACATTCAAGTCTTTCACCCATTTTGAGTTAATTTTTGTGTATAGTATAAAATAGTGATCCAGTTTCATCCTTTAGCATGTGGCTATCCAGGCGTTCTAACGCCACTGATTGAAGAGACTCTTTTCCCATTGTGTATTCTTGGCTCATTCATTGCTAATTAATTGAATTGAGTGGGCATAATAGAGTGGGTTTATTTCTGGGCTCTCTACACATTTGTTTTTATGCCAGTATCATACTGTTTAGATTACTATAGCTTTGTAGTATACTGTGAAATCAGGGAGTGGGATGGCTCCAGATTTGCTCTTTTTCTTTTACTCAAGATTGCTTTAGCTATTGAGAGGTTTTTGGAGCTCTATACAAATTTTAGGATTGTTTGTTCTGTTTCTGTGAAAAAATACTATTAAAATTTTGATAGATATTGCATTGAATTTATAGATTGTTTGGGGTAGTATGGGCTTTTTAACTATATTAATTCTTCCAGTCCATGTTCATGGATTATCTTTCTAATTATTTGAGTCTTCTATTTTTTTCATTGGTGTCTGTAGCTTTCAGTGACAGGTCTTTCACCTCCTTGGCTAAATTTATTTTTTAGGTATTTTATTCTTTTTAATGTATTTGTAAATTGAATTATTTTCTTAGTTTTGCTTTCTGATAGTTTGTTATTGGTGTATAGAAACACCACAGATTTTTGCATATTGATTTTATATTCTGCAACTTTGCTGAATTCTCTTGCTAGTTCTAAGAACTTTTTTGGTGGAGTCTTTAGGGTTTTCTATATATACATATTATCATGCCATCTGCCAATAGTAACAGTTTTACTTTTTCTTTTCCAATTTGGATGCCTTTTATTTCCTTTTCCTGCCTAATTTCTCTGACTAGGACTTCCAATACTATAATAAAAGTGGTGAATAAAAGTAGTGAAAGTGGATATCTTTTTCTTGTTCCTAATCTTAGAGGAAAAGCTTTCAGCTTTTTACTATAAAGTTTTTTTTAAAGAAACATTTTCTTGCATAAAAACAATATCTGTGAATAGCATAGATAAGATGATCACAGAATAACTTGACATGCACAATTTTGAATGTCTTAGAACATTTGCATGTGAAAATGTACCACTAATTCAAAACAATACAAAAAATTAAAGTACTTCACAAAAAACCCTTTTTAATAAATCATTTTTAATAGTGTGTGTGTGTGTGTGTGTGCATGCATGCACACATGCACATGCATTAAATCTTCTATACATTTTTCCCCTGCTCTTGTGGTGTAAAGACAATTCTATTACTATAATACAAATTATTAAAAGGAAAGGCACCACTGAAAAAACTACTTAAATAATTGAAACCAACTGGAAAAAAATGATAAATAAATTATTCTATGTCATTGATTATAAACTTTTACACATTATCTTTATTTAATCTGACTTTCCCCCACCTAAGGCAATATTTTCCAAGGATTTTAATATTTGGAGATTTCCTCACAATGTTATACCCTTGAAAAGAGGGTTGAAATAAGGGCAAGAATCAGGAATGCAATTTTATATAAGCTTCTAATAATTTTGGGGGGCGGTCTTATTAAACACTCCACTGAGTGTCTGATATGGCATCAGCTATTTATTAGATTTAAATAGGACCTAAAGAGAGTGGGGCTCTTTATAGAAGACCATTATTATTGACTTGATATAGTATGTTAAATAATTTTTCCAGGATATTTAAACTGTCGGAAAGTGTTTCCTCATGGGTTAAATGGAAATGCTAATAACCTGTATCATAGTGTTACTGATTGAAATTACATTTGAAAAATGAGAGATTTATAGTAAGCTTTCAATAAGTGTTAGCATAGTGGAATAATGGTAGAAATTTATCACACCACAGTCAAAACTTGGTTTTGAATAATTGGCACAAATGTAAATTTGTGAGCAACTGTTAGCTATGTTCTTAGTGAGTCTGTGAGGCTAACTCAGCAAATTTATTAAAAATACTGCATACTTAGACTTATGAATTGAACTTGAAGCCACATCTACCTCCAGGTCTGGACATTTTTATCTACCTGTGAGGAGAGTGAGGTCTTGATAATCTAGGTCTGCTAAAGAAGGTAAGGAACAAAGAGCTAACCAAGTATGCCTGTGACCTCTAACACATTTATCACATGGGGAGACTAACACATATCCAGTTTTGTTCAATATTAATAAAATAAATCACCCTTCTTCCTATAGGGAGGATCCAGGGGGTATAAAAGAAAACAAAAACAAAAACAAAAAAACAAAATTTTTTTCAGTAATTCAAGAAAGTTTTTAATTTCTAGGCTAGCTGAAAGGAAAAAGAAGGTAGCATTGTGCAGTGGTTAAGAGATCCCTAGAGCCACATTAACTGAGTTCAGCCACAGCTCTGCCACATATTACTAGGTGGCTGTCAGCAAGTCTCATGTTCAATTCTCATAAGAAGAAACAAAGTTCATATGTGTATAGCTCTCAGAACATATCGGGGAAGTTGATTTTACCTATAACTAATTCTCTTAATTCCTATCTCAGTGATGTATAATTTACATATAGTTTTAGAATATAGAATAATTTACTTCATTTGAAGGGGGAAATAAAAGGTGTCAGTTACATTTACAATCAGTAAATTGGAATATAATAAAGGAAGAAAGATAGTAAAGCTAAAAGTTTTACTATCCATATTAATATTGATCTAAGCATAGGATTTTTAGTATTCCATAAGATAGGTAATGTAAATTATCCTGTATAAAATTTTTAAAATTTCAGTAAGGGCCTGTTCAGCTTGAGTGTAAATTTATTCTACAAGGAAAAATAGAGATGTATTTGAACTTCTCTGATGACCTAGTGATGTGCATCAGTTTGCCTGAAAAGCTGGGTAGATTACTTGGAGAATACATTCTAAGAGAAAATCAGGGAAGCAAATTAAAAAAAAAAAAAAAAAAAAAACAAGTCAATACCTTAACGCATAGAAGGATTTACAGTATGATTTGGGGAGCAGGGATTGTGTATATCTTGCAATTGTCTATGGCTTAAGCTCTAATAGACTTATGTCTGTGAACTTGAGAATGAGGGGATTAAAATTTAAAAAAAAAATGTTTCCAGTGAAATCTTTTTAAGATATCTAAGTTCAGAGGGTACTGCTCTGATGATCCTCTAAGGCTATATAACTCAAAAAGGGCTTATGTATCCTCCTGGTTTCTGTAGAACAGAAAACAGCTTTGGGTCTTCACCAGCTTCCACCAATTTTGATACTGCCTGTCGCATTTAACGCCAGCGCTCACAGGATGCAGCAGTAGTCAATGGAAATTCAGCCACCCTGGGGAGACTCAGTGGGGAAATGATTTTACAAAAACTAATCCCTAATGCAGTTATCAGAGACAAAGCTTTAAAGCATATAAATCATGGATCTGACTCAATGCTAATTTTTTTCTACATTTCTGGTACACCCAGTTGTCAAATATACCAACTGTATACATATTTCCATCATTGTTCTAGACAAGATTGGGAAAGATGTCAAATAAATAAGTTAGGGTGATCTCCAACTGAAACCTATATCAAAAATTAATTTGAATCAGTGATACTGCAAGGTGAATCAATTATTTATGTGTATAGTAAACAAAAGTAAAGAGACTATCGACCAATATCCATGGCAATGTATATCGCAACAAATTTCCAGGCAAGAGAAAATAATCTTTAGAGATACACCCTCTTGTTCATCAGAAGAGCCTCTGAATGTCCTCTGTTCTCAGGTTATGAGGTAAAGAAATTCAAATTGCATCATAGATAATATCAAATAGGGTGATAAGAAAACCTGCACTTTACTGTATTCAGTGTGTCTCTCTCCGCTGTTTATATTGATCTAATAAGTGCACATTTCTCCTATGTATGATGTTTTTACAGTTATTTTTATACTAATGTACTTGTCAATTCTTTCCAGGTATTAATGCAATGCTCATAAAAAGAATATTTTGAAAATATTTAAAAATAATAAAATTGGAAATATTTGATTCACTGTATGTAGTGTAACAGATACCAAATAACTAAATTTTCATTTTTCTATTTTAGTTTCTGAAGTATTTTGTGGTTTGATTTGTTTCAGAAGCTATGGGCATTTCTTTGAAAGTCTGAAAAATAAATCAAAGGCAAGATGAGCCATACTCATTATTTATACATAATAGATGACATATTTTTGATACAAAAAACTTTCATGACCTAGAAATAATTTATCAATATAGATTCAAATAAATTTCATCATGTCACATTCTGCCCTTTTCCCATCGTATTTTCTAGTCCTTTAAAAATATTTGACTATAAATATGCTAACTAAACATATAATATATATGTATATATAGAGAGATCTTTCAGAGCAGCATATTTTTAGTGAACATTTACCTGTGAATGGTATATGAGTCAATGGCCTGCATTCTGTTTTTCTCTAGGAAATAAAATCTGCAGTATCTCAAAAGAATAATTGAAGAAATTGTGTAATGCAAAATACTTAGTTATAAAATGGTTTGGTCTACAAACATAACCTAGTGAAAAACTTGGTAATTGTATTATATAGTGTTTGAGCTAATTTCTGTTTAGAAAAAAAGTTCAGCTCACTACCAGCATTAATTTAACATCATGCATAGGAATGCTATGTTTTCTAAAGGATTTGATATTTTCAGCTATCAAGGATTACTATATGGAAACAGAACTACTAAAAATAGAATGCTATAAATAGAATTATATCATTTGTTTTTAAAGACTATCAATATACTAGAGCAAAGTGAAAATAACGATAAAAGCAAGATATTTCATGATAAATTTTGGGATAAGATTAGGACTGTTATCCGGGAATTATCTTGGGGTAAACACTATAGCTGCTAGTGCCACTTGCAAGTATTCTTGAGGCAAATGAGAAATGAGTTAGAAATATCAAGATATAATCAACTGGAGAGAATGCCACATTTTTTCATAAGATATTTTTAACAAATTTTTTAAAAGTTGAATTGGAACAACTTAAAATTTTTGGTACACGTGCTTTACCTAGGTCATCCAGGCATGAATAAATTCTTCTTCCTCTTGTTAAAGGTGGTGAGGAAAACTCTACTAAACTCATGCAAAGGTTTAAACCTCTCAGGCATTATCTTTTCTGCCTGTTTTTTGTTCATTTGTTTTCTTGCTTGCTTGCTTCTGTTTGTTTTGCATTGTGAGCCTGAATAACATTACTCTCCTATTTCTTTTTTCTCTGACTTTTATTTAAAACCTGATTCCTTCCCTATATTCTTTATTTTGCGTCCTTCAGCTACATTGATTTCCTTCTAGAATCTGAATGTCATTTCAGCATTCTTGATGATTTAAGACCGATTGTTTTATTTGATAGGTTATTTTAAGCAATATTGCAGTCTCTTATCTGTTTTACAATCCAGGGATGTCTTTAAAGACCTGAGAGCTATCCTTTGAATTATAATCATCATGGAGAGTGTACCCCTATTTCCCAGCCTCTGTAGGATGGTAGGAGTCCAACTTCAATAAATGCCAATTAGCAAACAGATCACACTGACCAACCTCAGCACTAATGTCCTCTAGTATTTTCCACTAGCTCTCGCCAACACTTGAAAGACCTCTGCCTTTTCAGTTGAGTTTAATCTCTCTTCCCTATTACCCTGCCTACTTAAATTTGTTGCATATTTTTTTGACAGTTCTGGTTCCACAACGCAGGATTCATCATTGGACTCCGGGGCTGCTTACCCAGGTGTAGAACTTTAAAGCCTTTGTCTTCACTCGTGACTGATCAGGGAACAATTGGTGAATCTGAGTTCTGGTTCATCACTTGGAACAGCTAACCATTGAAGCATGGTAAGGAATCGACTAATAATAGTGTTCTTATTGGTAATGAGAACCCATTTGATTGTGCTTTGGTTCTTTGGTAATTAGTGTATTTGTTCTGTATTGAAACGTTGAGGGGTGGAGATCGCGTGAGTGCGTGGAGACTGCCGAGGCTCTGCGGGGCGCATGGAGACCGTGGGATTTGTGGGGACTGGAGTGGGGCGCGTGGAGATCGCTGGGTGCGTGGAGACCACACCATCAGTGGCGATCCTGTTTGACTTTTGTTACTTTGGTGCCTTTATCTTCCATGGGAAATTTTTACTTGTCTGATTTTTCTTGTTGAAAGACTCATGTTGACTATATGCTCTGTCCCCGAAGTGCTAACTCAGTCTGCTTTGCTGCTCCTTGATATGATTTTACTAAATGTAATTTGGAATTTCGGTGGCCTTTATGGGAAACTTGAGATCTCACAAACTGACTCCAAGGCATCTCTCTTTTTACACCTCTATTCCTTTCTTTTTTACCATCTTTGAATTTTTCCCTTCAGCTCCCCTAAACCCTTTGATATGTCCTCCTTCAAATCTTTACCTCCTTTATCCCTCTATTTATCCCTGTCAGACATTTCCCTTCCCACTCCAGGCCCTCAGTTCCCTAGAGTCACTTGATCTTTAGGTCTTCTGTCTCCTCTAGGAGTCAAACATTCCAAAATCAACAACCAGAGACTAAAAAGGTTTAATAAAAACAGACTGGATATTTTATTCAGTCAGATACATGAAATCACCCAGACATCCACCACTTTTGGTCCCACACCCAAAATTTAATCCACAGTCTCCGTAAGATTATACATCAGGGTAAAAGACAATCTTAGAAGTATCCTCTGCCCATACTAACATTTAGTCCTCGTATTGAGCTTTTTATCTTAACGTGACCCATCTGCTGGAAACACAATCTTGATAAATGCTTAAAGCAGAGCAAAGTCAAGAGCCAAATCATTTATATAAATTAGTAATTGTATGCAGTGTTTATGTCTCAGGGCTAAAATTTTAGAATGAAAGCTATAAGATCTCTATTTATGAGATCTGCATGTTTATCTGTATATATTATTTATGAATATATATATATAATATTTTGCTGCTTCTGGAGGGAAATTATCAAATTATAATGTCTGTTTAAAAAGCTCTATTATAATGGGCTTGGAGATAAATAAGGCTTATATAAATATTCCTGAACTTCTCGGAAATTAAAAACACTGAAATTCTGATTCCTACAATATGAAAAAGTATATTCTTATAAAAACTAACATAAATATTTTAAAACTCAAGTTTACATAAATTAGGTAAATCTTTGGCAATAATAGTTTAATACTGTTTAATAAAAAAAACTATCTTCTGAGTTGCCAGCACTAAGTGTAATAAAAATCTACATTTTAATTCTACTTGGGTTTATAGGTCAGATAAGCCGATATGAGATTTAGTAAATATTTAAGAATATATAATTTATAAATCTGATTTTAGCCAAATTTAGTCATTATTCTGACAAACTTTATTTCAACCATAGTTATGTTTCATATCTCTGCTCATAAATAGTTTCCAAAATATTTTTGGTAGCATGCAACATTAGACTTGCGCTAAATTAAGTAATATCTATTAAATATCTAGATGATATCTAAGATAATATGAAACATTCATTATTAAGTATAAGTTTGTTTATATCCTTTTGTTTTATTATTTTTATGATACAGAAAGGCTGAATATATTGTCTGTTAATACAGTCTTGTTGCCAGACTGAGAAATTACACAATAAGAAAGTTTATGAAAACTTATGAGATTGTATATTCATAAACTTTACTAGTTTGCTACAGAATACTGACATAAGACTATTCACAATTATCTATTGTTTTCTCTGAAAAATATAAACTGTAAGTGGTTGAAATTATAATCAATATGTCTAAATGGAACTACTGAAAATAACCAGGGCTAAGAGAAACAACTTTGTTGCAAAGTATATTAAGATGTCTTTTTGTCAAAGAAAAAATGTTATTTTATTTTAAGTTTATTGGGTGCTCCTAAATGAGAAGAAGGAAAATGTAGGATGAAACCTAAATAGATAAGAATAGTCATAGGTTTGCAGGAATAAAATCGTAGTCTGTGTATTCAAAGCTAGTTAAGATTGAATAGATTGACTTTTTTTTTTTTAAATGACCTTTAGTATCAATACTGCACTGATGCAAAACTAGGGTTTAGTTTTCTCTGTTAAAATGATGGTTCTCTTGGATTATTGGTTTGCTCTTTATAAGAGATTATAAAAAGATATTTCTTTCCCTTCTGAGTAATTTTCTTATAGGATATAGATTATGTGTCTTATCAGAATAACTTCCTGTGTTTTATGTTGACTTTATTATATATTTGATTATTTAAATGAGTCATATCTTTTCACCTTTAAAGGAGTTAAAGTCGTTTTAATCATTTACTACCTATATTTGCTTTTAAAATCCTTTGACTTTGGCTAAATATATAAACAATTATTATTTATTAGTGACCCATGATTCTTTTTGAGCTGTTTTTAAATCTTTTGTTTTTTTATAACTTTTGATATTTTATCAGTCCAAAATAGAATTCTAAGAGAAAGTTTTATTTCGGATTGACTTTGGAATTCTCAAGAAGATCCTCAGAAAATGACAAAAAAATATTGTTCTTTTGCCTTGTAAAAAGAGAGGTATTAAAGTAATTAGGTTTATTTTTGGTGTTGAATTACATTAAAAGCATTGTCAAATGAGAAATGCTTAAACTTCCCTAGGTTATTTCTATGTATAAAATGGTATCAATATAAATATTTCACAAATTTAAAATTTTCTAGAAATTTATCAATGCCCATGTTGTTCATAAAATTTTCTGCTTTGTTGGTATTAGACAACAGTTTAATGTTAGTAGTCAAATTTGTAGTGTTCAGAGGTAAATCTTGAATAATCCAAACCCTAAGCCTCTCTGGGAGCTAGGAGCTTCACTCTGGTAAGTGCCAGAGTTAGATGCCCTAATCATATTGACCAACCTCCTCCATCTTGTCCTCTAATACTTTTCCACTAGCTTAAAAACCCTCCTATTTTTGGTTTCAGTGTAGTTAAATTCAATTCTTTTCTTGTTTCGATAGCCTTAAATAAAGTTTTCCTTACCGATTTAACTTTGGTACAACTGGTCTTTGACAAAAGCGTGACAAAAATATAGTATAGTTAATACACATTACTATCCCTACCTCTTTGCCAGATGCTTTACAAACATTATCTAATTTAATTCTCCTCCAAAGACACTTTCAAGAGATGGTTTACTCTTTTTCATTTGGCAGCTGAGGAAATAAATGTTTAGATTTATTAAGTAAATCATCCGAGGTCATTCAGCTAAGCTTGCAGCCTCCTCATATCTAACCTCTCCTGAGGTCTTGTGGGTTTTTTTTTGTATTTATGGTTCCATGTTCTCTGTTTTAAAAGAGAAGCTCCCAGATTGTGTGAGGGATCACAGAACCTGGACCTGCATCCCCATAGATGAGTATTAAATTCAGAATTGGGAAAGGCTGAGTTCAATGTCTTTGTGCTTCTGTCATTACAGTTGTTTTCCAGACTTGTTTTTGCATCCCTGAGTGTTCAGTAGAACTAGCTCAGAGGCAGCTATGTAAAACTATGGGCATTGGGAGAAGCTGAATTCTGGGACTTCCACTTCAATTACAATCAGACCAGCCTTTTTTCTATTTCATTCATTTCTGTCATGGAAATGAAATTTATTTTTAAGAAATGATTCTCTGGATAAAATGGTTTGAAAATAATGGCATAATGCCATACTGCCAGGACCTTTTCATTGAATATGTTTTGAAATATGGTAGTGACTGTTACAAGTTAATTACACAAAATTTATTTAATATACTTTGAGCTAGAAAGGCCTGAGAAATTATTTAGACCAATTTCTTCATTTGAAAGAAAGGAAAAGGAATCACAGAAAATAATTTACCTAAGGTCAAAGACTGGTTCAGCAAAGAATTGCAATTATTAAACTCTCATCCTGTATTATGTCACTAGCTTATTTTAAGGATATTTTAAGAAATTGCCTAATGAAACTTGTCATTGTATTGACTGTAGTGATGGTTTGGAGGTCACTGATCACTATATTCCACTTTATTCTTTTAATGTGTGAGCACAAAGGATATTTAACTTCAGTCAGAATCAAAATCAGTATGGAGCAATTTTTGTTTTTGTTTTGCTTTTTAAAAATAACTTCAAATGTGTAAGTGATTGAATTTCCTTCTTTGATCAGCATCTACAGTTATCACTAACAAGCTTGATGCTGTGGATTGAATGTATTTGTCCTGCTCCCAAATCTTGTGTATAAGCCCTAATGCCTAATGTGACGGTATTTGGAGATAAAGCCTTTGGGTAGTAATTAGGGGAGTTTAGGTCATAAGAGTGATCTCCTGATGAAAGTAATGACCTTATGAAAAGAAGAGACATGAGCACTTTCTCCTTCCATGAAATCACACCAAGGAAAGGTCATGTGAGCACGCAGGGAAAAAGTCGTTGTCTAGAAGCTAAGAAAGA
Organism: Pteropus medius; assembly: GCF_902729225.1. NCBI lineage: Eukaryota > Metazoa > Chordata > Mammalia > Chiroptera > Pteropodidae > Pteropus > Pteropus medius. The sequence continues at coordinate 21,333,890 of NW_024349800.1, read as the reverse complement.
AGTCCTAGCTAAAAACAGAATCTGTTGACAACTTGATCTTAGACTTCAGCTTCTAAAACTGTGTGAAATAAATGTCTGTTATTTAAGCCACACAGTATGATATTTTGTTGTAGCAACCTAAAGTAAGACACTTAAGTATATTCATATAAAGGATGCAGACTAGCCTCTATACCAAGCTTATTTCTGCTTGTTATTATGTTTTGGTTTTGTTTGTTTGTTTGTTTGTTTTTATCTTTCAACCACTTTAATTTCTTCACTTTATATTGTCAGCCTGATATACATTTTGGTAAGCTGTCATAGTTCATTTGAGCTGAATCTAGACATTAAGACAGATTTATGCCCTATGAGGATTTCTATAATTGTATTACATCTCAATTGAAGGCAAATGTTTTTTCTAGTTTGTAAAACAGTGTCATGTATATTATAGACATCTAATAAATGTTGACTGAATACATAAGGAAATGAAGGCAAGGTATATTAAAAAAAAAGTAAATGCCGAAGTTCGAACAGCAGTGACAAAGACCAGAGTTGAGTCTCCCAATGCTCAGATTAAATAAGGAAAAAAAAAAGGGGGGGGGAGGGGAAGAAAGAAAACATCATTTATTCTGTTCTTATGGTGTTTTAGACTCTATGCAGTATATTTTGTATAAACTTTCATATTTAATCCTAAGAGGTCAGGCTATAAACCTTGATTTAAAGATGAGGAAATTGAGATGTGGGAAGCCAAGAATAAGTTTACATTCCTAGAGAGGTGAAGAGTCAGAATTTGGATCTTTAAATCCTATTCCCCTTTTTACTATCATAGAAGGTACTATGTTTCCTGGTAAAGTTTAGAAGAAAGTGCTACAATAGCCTAAAGCAGAGAGAGATGATATAAGCTTAATAAATTATGATGTAGCATTTAAGTTACATATTGAAATTTGGAAAGAATTTAAACTGTAGTGAAGGAGAGAGAGTCAGGGCAGGGAGGAGAGATTGGGAGGGAGAGAATGAAAATGAGAATATAATTTGGACATATTAACATCCTCTGAGATAAAATTGGTTCATGGAAATAAAAATTCAGTCATAATTAAAGCAAATTAATCATTCTTTTTTATATCATTCTCAAAGTAAACACTCAATAGGGTTTTATAGATTTTTCTTCACAATTACGGAGAGTAACCGAACAGCCTATATTATATAAAATAGTAATTCAGAAAGATGGATCTTGATTATGAATGCTTGGTTGAAAACTCAGAGCCAGCATTTATTCACTTGAACAAGTTACTACTCTCCATATATCTCAGGTTTCTTCTCTAAAAAATAGAGCAGCTGGTACTTTCTGTATCACATAATTGCTGTATTAAATCATATAATCCTTGCAAATCCCATGAGACAATGTCTTACAAGTTTAAACTTCTCTTTTGTTTCTGAATAACTTTGCAAAACTTATTTTGATATTTTATAAATAATTATTTGTATCTATAAAAGTATTTTATTCCAAAAGTCCTCTGAATGGAAATTATAAGCAATTATTTTAGATATGCATGGCCTTAAAATTTGTGGTGTCCAATTGGTTTGAAATTGAGTTCTCTGTTCATTTCAGTTATGAGCCTACATGTCAGATAGACGTGAATCTTAGGTCCTTTTCAATTCTAACATGTTACTTACTATCAATGAAATAAAATACTCTTTCTGGTAGGTTCTATTTCTATTCAATCTCCTTTTTGGTTTTTGCTTGAGGATACAATAAAAGATCAAGAAGCTGTTTTTTTCAATTCCCTGGAGAAATTTTACAATCCAAAGATTTAAGCATTATCAAAGACTTTGAATTGGAAACCAAAAACTGGTGTATACTAATGACTATGCTTTTGAACTACTTATGCAATAAAATATGTAAAAATCTAGGACCAGTGCTTGGAGACAGCTCAGTGCTTGTTATGTTTGAGAAAATAGCAAAGTCACTCACTACCTAGAGAAGTTAAGCACACATAAAAAACATTTTATTAATAATCACTAAATATTAGCACTTTAATAGAGCCAGATATCACCTGAAGTATGAATATACATTCTTCACAGTGTTAATCTCCTCTAAATAATTTCTTAGTTCAAAAAAATTTCCCAAATGCCTATTTAGTATGTAGAATAAACCAGACATTGTGCTAGGTGCAAGGTTATAAATCATCATAAAACATTATCTGGACCTTCAAATTAATTATAATCTCAAAAAAGAGAATAAAGGAAATTAACAATTACGGTATACTGTGGCAAGCATAAGGCTATGGGAATACAAAGAAGAGAATAATTATCAAACTGGAAAAAAAATCATCTAAGATCAGTGTAACTCGGTTAGATTAAAAGTTGGTGAATTATGTTAACACATGTAATCTCAAATTATATCCAAATGAAGGGGTATTTTTCTTCCACCTATCTGTCCATCTTACTGTCATACATGTTTCACTCAATCTAAGTTTTTAAAAAGACCTCCTTTTTCATTTTAATGATTATTTTCTAGCATTTTTTTCTATACAAACAATGAATTTTTATGTAGTCATTGGCCATTTCCCTTGCAGAAAGGCTGTAATAGTTCCAAAAACTACTCTTAAAAAGTCATTTAAAAAACAAATGAGCAGATAGCAGACTTTTGGCTGAAAGTACAATCTGTCCAAAGGTAAATAGTTGTATATAATGAATATTTATGAAATTTCAAGTAGGTAGAGTGGATGAATAAGGGTGATTGGTGAATTTAGAAAAGAAAAAACTAATTCATAAAGGACTTTACTTGGAAATGGAGTCTGAAATTTTCACTATAATTTGTGAAGAGCTATTGAATAAATTGAAGAAAAAAAAGGAACACCATTATATTTATATAAACATATATCTTTTAATTTAAAAAAATCATGAACATTTTCTCACATAGACAAGAGCAGCAGAAGCATTATAAAGTTATCCTTCATATATCTATAACCTAAATACAACAATTATCAAAACACTTAAAATTAACAATACTTCTGATACCCTATTCATAATTAAGTGTGCCTGAACGTCACAACAATGATTTTCTGTGGTAGGTTTCAGTAAATCAGGACCCATTTATTTGGTCATTATGCACAAGTTAAGTTTCTTGCTTAGGAACAGTGTTGCCTTCATTGTTTTTACTCTCTACTGTCGATTGTTTCAAAATCCAAGTCAACTGTCTTTTAGAATATCCCACATTTTATATTCCTATTTTTCCTTTATTTCTGGTATCATTTAAATGGTTCCTCTATCTTCTGAGTTTCATGCTAACTCTAGAAGCTTGGCAAGTTAGGATCCAATTTTTCAAACAATAACTGAATTAGTTTAGTAAAAAGTAAAGGTGAATTTATATACAATGTAAATTCATTACAAATAGTAACTGAACAAAGGCGAAATGGAGTTTATTAACCACTCTGTGGAATAGTGAGATGTCATGTTTTGTATTTGTTTTTATTTCTTGTTCTTGGGCAAACTGCCTGAAACCCTCAGGAATAGCAATCTTCCCTGAAGCAGATTAACACAGTTATTGTGAGCCATTTCAGGTATAAAAAGGTGCATATTCTGTTCATCTCTCGGTGAAGACTACTAGTATCTGTTAGTGTCTCCACCACTTAAGTAAGGGTAGCTGTTCCTCTCATACTAATTCCTGTCTTTTCTTTGAGCAAAACCCAGTTCCCAGAAGAGCCAAAATGACTATGAAGGCTATTGTTTCTTTTTGGCTCACCATCAGCTAGATGACAGCTCAGAATTAGCACTAAAAATTTATGTTAAACAACTGTATATTAGCAGGGGGAGGGAAGACTTATTTATACGATAGAAGATAATTCAAGTAACATTAGGAAACTTCTTATCCAGTTTTTGTTTTTGTTTTCATTTGGCCTAAACCAACCTAAAAGCCAAAATTTGATAAACAAAAAGCCTTTTTTCCTCATTGAATACTTGATTGATTTACTTTTACCAAAATATTTACACAGCTTTTTATTGTACAGATTTATTGTTTGACATATAAACTCAAGATGTTTTATTTGTTAATTAAACAATAACCAGAAATAAATTGTAGATCCATGTTTTATTCTAAACTTGCAGGCCTTCTATAAATTAATGAATCTCATTAACAAATCACCACTTTAGGCTCTTAATAACATATGAACAAATAGGGAATTTTTTTGAATTCTTGAAAGCCAGGTAGTCTTTGTAAAGTATATGCCATGTTTTGATGAAGTAAGCCTTTTAGGGCCATCTGATCACACATGAAATTATAGTTTCAGGGACTATAATGAAGTATAATAAGACAAAACAAAACAAAAAAAAAGATTGGTTAAAATTACTCCCTAAATGTGTCAGTCTTATTATAGAAGACAAACATTCTAGGTGAGTTAAACTAATGGTTTTATAAGAAAATAATTTGGTCATGGCTTATATTATTAGCCCTGTGTCCCATTCTTTAATGTCCCCTGAGTTCCTTTGATGTTCTGGAAAATCTTGTTTTAATAGTAATTGTAGTGTCCTAGAATTCACCCAATTACTCTCAGAGAGGTGTGGGACACAGTCCATTGTTGGAAGGTATGACAGCTATTTTAATAGCTTGAGAATGGTGAACCAGAGATATCCAAAAGTTTAAAGGGGAAAAGAGTTGAGAAAAGGGGAAAAATTATAGTGGTAATTTTTGCAGTCTAGTGTTTAGAAATAACACAGAGTACATGATATAGCAAAGACAAATGAGGGAAAAGGAGACAAACAAAAAAGTATAAGTACCTTATGATAATCAACTAAAGATTTTAGTAGAAGCTGTCTAGAACCTAAGGTCACATTCTTGATCCATAAATTTTTTGTAGTAGTTGTCTTCTGGAAATTTGTTGTTTCTGGAGGTAGTTTGGAAAATTTCAAGGTTAAATTTTGTGTGAATGGATGTCCAAGTTGTAAATTCGTTGACACATTTATAGAGGGTAGCATGAACTCTTGGGTTTATGTTCTGGATTATAAGAGAAGGGCAAAGCTAAAAGTAACTGAAATTGTCTTTTTCAAAGCAGTTCTAAGGCTTGTCTTTATGGTTTCTTTTTACAATAAATTAATCTTCTAGCTGTATAGAATGTAAAGTTATGTCTAGTAAATATCCATTGGAAATGTTTTTGTGGTATATGTATATGTGTATATGAGAAACTTAGTTTTAAGATAAGAATGTAACAGCGACAATAGCAGACTCAATCTAATAGGATTTATGGAACATCTTACAATATTAAATAATTAAGATTTACAATATGTAGTTACAAATTGGACTTATGGAATATCTTACAATATTAAATAACTAAGATTTATAATATGTAGTTACATCATTAAAGCTAAGGGTAAAAATTTATATTAAGATTAAATTACACGGCAAATTTGAAGACTTTTGATTTTAAATATATTTAACCATTTGAAAACTTGGGGATACTAGGGCATAGAATTTTATCTTTTAATGAGAAACTTGTGAGATTCTTTGGTTATTAAATTTGTAAAGTAAGTTTTTCTCATACCAGACTGTATTGAAAATGTTTGTCAAGGAGGAAGAACAAAATTGATAAGCCATTTTGCAAGTTCCAGACAAGGAATAACATTAGTCTAACAGGGAAATATGCCTTGTTTTATATACCATTACTAAAACATACTGATGACCTCACAATTAGTATAACTGATTAAAATTCATATATAAATTCAAATGGTTCCTGTATGATTGTTCTGAATCTTGTCCTATTTTACAGTTTTCCCAAGTTATAATTACAGATAAGGCAAATTTTGGTCATCTTTTGAGGCTCTCAGGTGAAATTTCTCCACTAATAATTTTTTAAAAGTTTGTATTAATTTGATTAAATCAATATTGTGGCTAGTTTACTTAACACAGACTCACTAAGTCTTGATTTTAATGATTCTAAGCAGCCATTTGGACAAGCCAGTCTATAGAAGGTGATGAAGCAATTCTGAGAAAATAGACAGCTTAACTCTTTTATAGAGGCAGGATGTTATATTTGAATAACTCCTTCTGGATTCATAAAAATCAGGTTGAGTAACTTTCTGCAAAATCTCAGCAGTGGTAACATCAGTAAGGGCTGCTTGCTTCACATAGTAGTCATATTGGGATTTATCTCTACCTTTTCAATTATGGCATAATTTTAATAAAGTATATAGAATGACAAATTTTTGTTTAAAAACATTTTCATATACAATATTCCTTAAACTTGAATGTGCATATAAACTGTATTAGAAATTCAAATTTCTAGACCACACTACCGTACACTCTGATTGAGTAATTCTGAGTTGACACCTGAAAATGTACATTCTACCAAGCATTTCTCAACTCTAAATTCAAATTTATAATACCAAGCTCTCTGGGTTGTCAAGATACTAGGGAAAAGGATAACCTGTATTTTTCAAGAACTGAATAACTTTATATTCTTAAACCATTTCTAAAATATCTCAATTAAAACAAACTAATGAAAACATTAAAAGCTTGGAAGCTAGAGCTAGTTCCAACTCCGAGTATTAGTTCTATAATTTATTCTTGTGGGTTGATGTTCTATAAGGTGTTTTTCCTTCACAGATACAGTTCTTAATCTGAAGTAGATTTGCTGAATACACTGGATGAACGAATTTTTATTCAGGATGATGAGGACAAATTAAATACAGGAGTTATAACACAGTGTCTGGATCAAAGTAACTATTCAAATCTTAACCCATTTATTATATAAAGCACCTGCCACATTAAAATAGGCACTAAATAAACCATACCTTCTATTATTTTGCTTCAGCTTAACTACATTTATCTTTTGGAGAATTTCAAATTCAAGAAGAGAAACAACTTTTGTTTTAATGACAACCTTAAAATGTTAATCTATTTTTACTGCATAATTATGCATAAAACGCCCTAGTATTTGTTTATATAATAATAAAACATTCAGATAAAGATTTCATTTTTACTAGCAGTCATCATTTACTGCTCTAGATAAGTATACCTCTATGAGTAATGAAATATTTAGAAAAAAACATGAAAATGAAGATCTGTCTGAGATTTTAGAGAGCTACCAAGGAAAAAATGACTTGAGGAGCCATGGATCTTAATATGAAATAAAAATAATAAAACTTCTAGAAAATAATGTAAAAGAAGAATGGTTTTGAGATAGGAAACTATTTCTTAAGTAGAATATATAATGTGCTATTCATAAGAGAAAGTTTCACAAATTAGACTACATCAAACTTTAGAATATTTGTCCAAAGAGTTAGTAGTCCCTCCTTATATGTAATTTCGCTTTCTGTGGTTTCAGTTACCCACAGTCAACTGTAGTCTGAAAATATTAAATCAAAATCTAGAAATAAACAATTCATAAGTTTTAAATTATGGGCCATTCTAATAACTTAATGAAATCTTGCCATCTTGCTTAGTCCCACCTGGGATGTGAACCATCTCTTTGTTCAGCTTATCCATACTGTACATGCTCCTCTCTTTGCCCCCCATTAGTTAATTAGTAGTCTTCTCTGTTAACAGGTCGACTATTGTGTTATTGCAATGTTTTGTGTTCAAGTAATCTTTATTTTAGATAATACCATATTCACAGAATTTTTATTACAGTTCTATTTTATTATTAGCTATCATTAATCTCTTACTGTGCCTAATTTATAAATTTTAATTTATCATAGTTGTGTATGTATAAGGAAAAAAATAGTACCAAACACTGTATATACACTATCTGCAGTTTCAGGCATCCCTTGGGGGTATTAGAACATATGACACACAGGTAAGGGGGGATCTCTATATTTAGACTTGGTAAAACCTATTTACAATATTCAAAAAAGCAAAAGGACAAAAAAAATAGAAGTGCATTTCAACAGTGGTATCAAAATTGTCAGTAAACATGAGAAATGCTATTTAAATTCATGTCACTAGAAAAAGGCAAATTGTAACCACAGAAACTATTACACACCTAATGACTGAAATTAGAAACTGCCAAAATAATGATATAGAGAAATGAGAATTCTCATACACTGGTGATAGAATTATAAAATTTTATAATCACTTTATAAAAACGATTTGACAGGATCTACTAAAACTAAGCACACTTATTCTCTATAATCCAGCAATTTCATTCCTAAGGATAATATACTATATCAAAGAAAATTGATTAAATGTATGCAAAAGCTATATATTAGCATGGGCCTATAGCATTTATGCCATCATTACTAATGCAAACATTTGAAAACACCCTAAACATTATCTGCAGTAAACTAGATTAATAAATGCATATCATCATACAATGGCAATAATATACGACACTAAAAATAAGTAAACTACAACTGCTAATAACAATGTAAATTATACATGACCCCAACACAAGGAGCTCCACTCCCAGCCACCCTACTCCCACCATCTTTATCTCTAGTTCTCAAATCTAAACTTAGCCAGAAAGTGAAAGTAGCGAGGAGATGGTCCATGGAAGAGATACATAAAATTTACTCAAGGATCCCTGTGCAGAACATTTAGAAACTGGTTAAGTTTCTTTTCCTGTTTTCACCTGGCTTTATCTTCTATTCTACTCCAGCATCTCTTAAGGACTTGCTGCCTGAGTCCCATACTTACCTGTCTCACTTCTGCCCTTTTTTTTTCTTCATCACCTTTCTCTGCAGCCACATTATGGTACTGTTCACACTCCACTGGAAGCCTGAGACACGTATGATAAAAATATATAAAAATATATTTTAAATATATTTTAAAAATATTAGAAACAAAAACCAGGAACATTGTCTTTGCCTTACAGCCCTGCTGGTCTTGAGTTTTCTAAGTCACTTTACTTCTCTAAAACTGAGTTTCCTCTCTATAAAATGCATTTGATAAAATTATGGTTTTAGGTGGAAGGAAAGTGGTTACCTGTGAAAGGTGGGGACAGAAGAGATAAGAGGGGCTCCTAAGATCCTGGTTGTAGTCTGTTTCTTGATCTGGATGCCAGTCACATAGGTCAGTTTAGTTTCTAAAATTTGAATTATACACTCATGATTTATTTACTTCTCTGTACATAATATTTCAAATAAATTTGCTTAGAAAACATATTTTATTACTGTAAAAATTAATTTGACTAAGTCCTGCAATAATGTATTAACAGAGTAAAGAATATGCAAGTTATATGCAGAGAATAAATAACCATTTAATTCATTTATATAAATCGTGCTTGAACAACTACAAAGTGTCAAGCACTGTGTTAGGTATTCACACTATAGACATAATCCCTTTTCTTTAAAATTATATAGTCTAGTGTGAGTGCAAAAATAAACCAAAACTAATAAATCAAATAAAAACGTAATGAAGAGGGTACTGCAGTGGTGAATGTCTATGAGCTATATGTAGCTAGTTGACGATATGTAACAAAATTTTGAGGAATCATAGCTTAAGGCAATAACAAACCTGAAGTTTAAAAAAATCAAATTTCATTAAGCAATGTCGCCATAATGAAAATAAATAAAAATAAATTTTAAAAATCAAGTACAAAGTTTCTGAATATTGCCGTATTTTAATTTCTTTAAAATTATGTTCACTATGACTCTAGTTTATCCAGATTCAGTATTTGCTTTAGTGGAATGTATCTGGTTCAACTGTTGCCTCTTCACTTATCTGTTTATAATCTGTAAGTACAAGAACCATACTTTATGTATATAAGCAAAAGTAATAAGCCACAAAATAATCCACACTTATTTCAATTAGACGAAGTCCAACATAAACAAAATCTATCGTGCTACTATTTTGACTGGTGGTTGCCTTCGATAAAGGGGAAGAATGTGGTGACTGGAAGAGCTTCCGTAGTACTAGTAATTATGTTTATTGACCTGTGTGGGAACTCCCCAGGATTTAACATTTTATTTTATTTCATAGAGTTAGACACAATCTTTGTTTTCCATATATACAGTTTAATAAATAAGTTTTTAAAGATATTAATTTGAGAACTACCCCAAAATAAAATCACCAAAAAGTTATGACTAAATTTTTCAAAACTACTTACTTTGGGGAAAACAAAACAAAATAAAGCAAAAAAAACAACGAAAAGTCCTTTCCTTCTTCATTCACCCTGAAGTGGAAATTGTTTTTTATATCATCAGTATAAGACCTCATTCTGTTTTGTGTTTTTATTTTTTAAGGTAAAAATAAATTCCTAACTATGAAATTTTTTTCAAGAATGTAATACATTCTAAGTCCCATTTGAAGAGATGGCATTTCAAAAGATATTGTATTTCATGAATGTGACAGAAATATCTTTGCTATTACCTTTTGTTCCCCTCACAGAAATTACTAATTCTCTAAGATGACATATAGTCCATAAAATCAAGTTATCTATGTATATTCTTGTATCAGTGTAAAAATTTTCATCCAGTTACACGGATCCCCATTATTTAGATGTAAGAAGCAAAATAAACAATAGCTCCAGATACCTTGAATTTATAATACCAAAAGTTATAGATGGTAATGAGAAGTGGTTAGCCTATGGTTACATTTTAAACATAAAGTTCAGAGTATTTGCTGATAGTTTTTATGTGGGACAGAAGAATAACTTGATGAATGAAATTGTCACATTCCGAAATGGGAAGATTAGGTTGCGGTATATAGCCAGTAAAAAGTTTTGGCTGAGATATTTTAAATTCAAGAAGGCTATTACCATGAATAGCCTTCCTTGAGTTGGCAAGGAAGAGGTCATGGCAAGAAATTACATTTGGAGGTTATCACTCTGTGTGAAGTGACCTGGGGAGAGTGAGGAAAAAGTGTCAGGATGGTGAGCAGGATCAGAATCTTGGCTCTACTCAACCTAGCTTTTAGTCTGTAGGTATTATATTTACATTGCCTAATCATAGTAATACCTGTATCGTAGGGTTTTGTAAAAATAAAAGAGACAACAATATATGTCAAGACTAGGTTACAACTGGAGGTTCAGATTTAAGTGCTTGACAATATGCTTCATTATCTCCAAAAATACCTTCCAACATCTTCCCTAAACAAATCATCACCAAAATAGAAAAAGAGAGAGAGAGAGAGAGAGAGAGAGACTAGAGAAAAAATAAAAACAAGAAACAATCGATTAAAAATTATTTTCTAACTATTAATACTTCCTGAAATTTTACCTCTGAAATGTAATAAAACCAGGACAGCTAGCTAAAGTGTGTGTCCAGAGCAACACTCTGAGGAAATGAAAAATAGATTTGGTGCTCATATTAAAGAAAGAGGAATAAAGACATAGACATTAAAACACATCATGGGAAGCCCGTTTTACCTACAAGGACTTAATCACTGGGAACACATATAACCATATGTTAAAACATTTCTAGTATCTTGTTTATACAAATTATATAATATGTGGGAAAATAATGCTTGATGTTAGACAAATCATTACAATTACTTATAGGCACCTGAAGGACAGGATCCCTTAAATTGAAGATAGGGAAGGTATGAGAGTGACAGATGTTTGTTAAACTTTATATCTAATTAATATCCCAAATGTATTAATTAGGTATAAAATTATTTACAAATAAACATTTAATAATAATTATATTTATAATATATTTGCATTATTTAAAAATGTATTGTTAGATATTATTATAGAGATTAATCATAATTTGAATATTACATTTTAAACAGTTTTAAAACATTTATCTATAATAATTCTTATTAGCCTGCCTCTTTTCTCTTTTGTTACTTTCCCATCATCCAAGAGTATTATGACACTATCCACTCTAACAGCTAGATGCTATGTTGTGCATTGAAATATTTGAGAGACAGCTGCATGCCAGATTGGAATCACAGGTAACAGTGCAAAACAATGTATAAAAAAAGCATACTTCTATTTCATATTCCAGTGGAGTCTATTAATATTTTTATAAACTCAGAGTTAGAAAAATATCAGTGCATGATTTTGGGAACTGAGTTGCTCAGAAAAAATAAAAATACCAAGAAAGGGAATGTTATATGGCAGAGCAGATTGTATCGTGCAAAATTAAGAGAACACAAAGTCAAAAAGCTGAAATAAAATTTCAAGAGAGATAGAAAATATGGATAGTGTTTGCCTAATGCAGGTTACTAAAGTACCCAAAAGCCCATCTATGATAATGAAAATGCATTGTTTGTGAAAATTTGAGTGCTGTAAATCCTTAAACTACTAATATTTTTGGCTTAATCTCTCTTTTCCAGAATCTGAGGGTCTTAAAAATGTTTGTCTTTCACTTTTGACATTTCTCATGAGCTAACAGCAACTATACAATATAGAAACCCATAAATACTGGAGATAATTATGACAGCTGCTAATATAAAAGTGAAAGTTAAAGGTTGAGTGCCTTTTGTGATGTTGGCACAATGTAGATGATCTAGGTTGGAGGTCTATATAAACTTAGCAGCAGAAAAGAATTATAAACAAAGGCCCAAGAAATGCACAAAGGAAATGGAAAACTAACAGGAAGATGGCATTTAGGGAGGAATACTGAAAATGAGTTTACTATTGAAAGGAGAACAGATAATGACTTTCACATATGTAGATACTCAATAATGGATCATTTTTTGTTATCCAGTCACTTTTCTGTTTTCTGGAGAGCTTAAAGAAGAGGGTTTAAGGTATTTGAGTTTGTATCAGTGAAGAAGTCAATGTCTGTTTTTGTTTGTTTGTTTTTTTCCAATATTAACATCCTTTGCCTTTTCAGAGGATGTTGTCTTCTTTAGGCAAGAGTAATGAAGAAAATCCCATTTCCCACTAATTTAATGGCAATGATGCCATCTTTTAATAACATTGGTAACTATTACAGACATCACCATTATATTTTACACAACTATATTTTCAGAAGTAACCCAAAATATAAATACTTTGGGGAGTCCAGGAATATGTGATAAAATTCCTATTATTTCCCATAATTAAAAATCTCATTTCTTGGATAAAAATTAATGCTTTTAGTAAATGCATATTTGTTTGATCTTGTTTGTTGCAATCACCCTCCTTGACCCATGAATCATTTTTGAGCAATGTCAAACTTTCGGAGCTAACCAAACATGAAAATTTCTTCCATATCAGTTTTGCATGTGCCTTATGGATATCTGTAGGTGTAACAAACTCAATATTCATTCTTTAAGAATTATTGAGTATACATTCACCATGGAGACTTTTCTGATACCTTTCCAACTGGTCTTATCAAAATTAAGTGAATCTTCCCATGTGCTTTTATATACCATATACCTGCCTCTGTCATAACATGTTTTAAATAATTATAGATATAATTACCTTTCCTATTTTACTATGAATTTTTTAAGAGCAGTTTACTTTATTATGTATATCCTTATCTAAGATATTAAAAAGAATTTGAATGAAATTAGTGCTCGAATATCAATGATAGATAAATTGATAGGCAGACCAATAATGACTTGTTAAAGGAATTGAATTAATCTTTTCTAAACCATGTAGTTCATAATTAAATTGATTCTTGCTCTGATTCTTAAACAGAATGTTTTGAATAGAAAAAGATACATTTTTGTTTGGAGAATTTTTGTTTAATATTTGACCACTGACTAGCAAATGTCGAATCTAAATTATTGGGAGCTTGGATGTTTAGATGAGTAGCTATTTGTACCAGAACATTTGTAATTCAGAATTTCAACTGGATAAAGATTATAACAGGTATTTAAAGTAAATATTACAATATTGTGCTACCGTGTCCCAGTTATTATCCAAAGAAATAAGAAATTAAGTGAGCATTTGTTGTTTATTAGTATAGTTTATAATTGAATTATGATGCTTCTCTGATATTCAGAAATTGCCCTCCATATACGTTTGCTTAAATCTTAGATAGAAAATTCAGTTATAAATTTTATTTGACCATTTTAAAATAAAGACAAATACTTTCATAATCCATATGTATATAGAAAAACAAAATTGTGCATTGCAAAAGCCACAGATACTTCTCTGTCCATAATTTAAAGTTACAACAGATTAACTCACTTCAAGTTTACTTTGTCCTGGCAGAATTTGTATATAATTCAAACACAGCCAGCTTGTATAGTAGCCTTTCATGACCTCTGCACAATAACAGGTTCTTGTTCTCAGCAGGTCTCATAGATTTATGGCAGCTTTTAAGTATAAAAAACAAATGTTTGCAGTTTTTTTTAAAATTATGATCATGATATTATAATAATTGAGCAGTATCCTAAAAATGATCAGTAAAAAACACCTGAATATAAAAATGTTGACTAGAAAATTGCAAGGAAATTTACAAGGAAACCCAACATTTCAAAATATATTTGGAAAATTCAAATAATTAAATTTTATAATAAAAATAATTAATAGCAATGTAAGTTTTAATTTCAAAGCTCTAAAGATTTGGCACCTTATTTAGAATTCAGAAAATATTGCATTTTTTAAATTGATTAGATATAAATTTTATTTATCCAAAATAAAAATGAAAACAACTAACATTCAGTGAATTATGTTATGCACATTTAAAATATATTTATAATTGCATTGGATCAATTATTTGAAACAACCCAACTGTGATTTAAATTAAGTGGTTCGATACTGATATAATTGTGTTGCCTTTATGTATATTAAAAATAATTTTATTAGGCCACAAACAATATTAGTTCTTCTTCATCTTTAAAAAGCCAAAAAAGAAAATACATTTCTAAAAATACATAAAATCATAACTCAATTATAATTTAATACTCCAATTATAATTTAATATTTAGGAAATTTCTATATGTTTACTATGATAAAGTTTAGATTTATTTAAATTTTATTTAATGGAATTCAAAGAAATTCCCAAGGGTATGCATTAAAAAAAAAAAATTGCTTGTTATGCTACGGTTACCACAAAGGAAACGTAAAAAAAAAAAAAAAAAAAAAAAAGATTAGTTAAGTCACATGTAATATAAACTAGGAAATATTTTATATTCAGAATATAGACGTATACATGCATTAGTGGCTGTATGTTCTATTCTTTTTTGTTATTTAAATGTTCCATTATTGACCTAATCTATTTTGCTTCAACTATCACCTCTAAAATTCAGATATTTTTCCTTTTCAGGAACTTTAAACTTCTGTCCCTCTCAGTTGTTAGATAATGCAATATGTCCAAATAGAAACATACTTTCTGTAAGAGATCATCTTACTTTAAATTTTACTTTTGATACAAATTATTTTTTGAAAAAAGATTATGAGAAAATTAAGTTTCCAGTGTTTTAACTTAACCAAATATATTACCATACACCTTCGCACAGATGTAAATGAGCCATTGGATAGAAGTTAGACATTAAATCACAAACTAAAAAAAAAAAAACAAAAAACCTCCCTCTCAAAATCTTCATTATTCATTCTGATAACATCCTCTCCCAGTTACTGAACTTCTAAACCTAGTCATATGGAAATTTTTAATAGTGCGTGCAATGTGGTGATTTAATATACATAAACATGAAGTAAAGTTAATTAACACATCCATCTCCTCAAAAAATTAATATTTTTTTTTTGTCATGGTTCCTGTGCAACCAAAAAAGAGTCCATATAATCAAAGCAATCTTAAGACAGAAGAATAAAGCTGGAGGCATCGCACTCTCTGATTTTAATCTATACTACAAAGCTATAATAATCAAAACAGTATGGTATTGGCATGAAAACAGTTGCATTGAACAATGTAACAGAATAGAGACCCCAGAAAAATACCCACACATATACAGTCAATTAATCTTTGACAAAGGTGTGAAGAATATACAATGAAAAAATGATAGTTTTTTTTTTTTCTTTTAATGATGTTGGGAAAACTGGACATCTACATGAAAACAAATAAATTGGACTCTATCTTACACCATAAAAAAATTAACTTGAAATAGTTTAAAAACTTAAATTTAAGACCAAAACCACATTATAACTCTTCCTAGTCTTAATCAGTTTTGATGCCCTATTGAATGTCCTTATGCGATTATTCCTGAAGGCATTCTTCACTTCCATATTCTTATCATCATCTATATTTTAGTGCCTAGGAAATTCTTAGTACACTTTATTGAATGTATAAATGAGTGAATAAACAGCCTCACATGTATATTATTAAAATATTTTTAATCTTGTCTCCTTCTCTAAATGTTTTTCTCTTCTAATTAATTTTCCTCAAGTAGTATTAAAAAAGAAAAAACCTCGGTCACCCTATATTTTATTTACAATCTTACAGCCATCAGAGATGTAAGTTAGGCTTACATAAGTGAGGTGGAAGAAACCCACAGGACCTGTATTTAGTACTTTAGAGATGCTACTCTTGATTTAGTCAATTACTTATCAGTTAGATACATATTATGTATGTTGTGTTCAGTCTAATACTGCATTGAAATAGAATATTGTACCTGAACATGAACTACTTCTGTTTAATTAATTTAATTTTGTGCTTTATGATTATGCAAATTTACTGAGAAATTAACAATTGACAAAATTAGGGGTACTGTATGTAATATAACTATGATTCTTTTTTTAATGGAGTATATGAGAAATCTCTGTGCCTTCTGTTAAATTTTACTGTGTACCTAAAACTGCTCTAAAAAATAAAGTTTATTAAAATTTTATATGTAAGTAGTAGTGTAGACAAATGCTTAACATTGTATTCTATATGTTAATTATGATTGGTAGTATAGAGTGAAATATTCTGTAACGCAGATTGTGCTCTAATAATATAAATATGTAGAATGTCTCAAATAAAATGAAAGTTTATTTCATGTTCACATAAAAGCATTTGGCAGGTGAACATATTTTTAGGGTTTTGTCTTACATTAAGTCATTCAGAGATCTAGTTTGATGAGACCTGATTTTAATGAGAATCTTCCAAGACCGCATGGAAGGATGTTTTTTTTAGATCTGTAGCTACTCAGTTAGTGAGGAAAACATGAATTATCCTGTGAATATAGCATTGTCGGTCAAATTCTGCCCTCTGGACAATAGATATCAATGTATAATCTACACTCTCCTTAATCACCTGCCAGGAGTCAGCACCTATACTCAAAATTAACTCTATTTGCAGCATCTTGCCTGAATCTGAACCATGACATTGTTTTGTATAAAACTTAACTACATTCCTAATTATTTCCCTCAGTGCCATGCCTTTTAATCAAAATCATATTACTTTGATGGAAATTTTTTAAAAAGTAAAATCTATTTTTGTGCTATCTGAAATTAAAATAATAGTATTACATGAGCATTTTATCAGTTATGTCCCCTATAACTCCGTGAAGCAAACTGTATAAAAATTGAGAATTTAATATTTTAATTAATAATTATATAATTTATATGGCTTCAATTTCAACTGCCATTTATGATAATATTGTAACTTAAGCATTATATTTCTATTCCCAATAGAAATCCTAAATAAAAAATAAAAATGTAAAAGTCAACTTTCCAAAATGAGGTATTTGAGAATCGAAATCAAAACCAAAAAATGAGAGCAGAAAGCGAGGCTAAAACCATAGCCTATTGTACTCTTGATCTGGAAGCAGGTGGGAGTTGCCAGAAGTTCTGTCCTTGCATGGTAACCCTGAAAAAAAAAAAAAAAACCCTTCCATTCAAAACTTAAAAATGAGTGGAATCAGGCCCATGGACAGAAACCAGAGGTCAAGTGTATAGTTCTATTATCTCTCCAGCTTCAAAAAGGGGGTTTCATAAAGCTGATAGTGACCTTTGCCCAGAAGTGGAGCTTTTATGAAACTATAGTCTAGGAGGGTGAGAAGAGAAATTCACAAACCCTTGATCAGAGAGTAAGCCTAGCCCCCTGTGGTTTTAAAAATAGATTTTCTACATCCCCAAAATAAGCACATAGCATCAGCCCAAACCAAGATCAAAGACCTATATTTTGGACAGGAGACCAAAATGGAAGAGCTAACTGAAGAAAAAATGCTTGGTGCAATAAAGGTATACAGAGAGACAAAGAGTGATGGAAAATGATCAAATACAATTTCACACAAAGTAATCCAACAGTGGATAGTATATAAAGTAATGTAATGTTAAAAAAGACAGACATTAAAAGAAAACATAATATATATGCTTCCATGTGAATTTCAAATTCAAGATTAATCTAAAATAGACCTTAAAGTGACTATTTTTGGTTTCTTCAATAAGCTAAATAGATAACAGAGATAGAAATTAATTCCTGCAAAAAAATGTAGAAACACACAAAAGAATCAGTTCACTATAAACAAAAGCAATTAAAATGTTCCAAGTAAGAATTAGACGATGCTGAGAAATGAAGATGAAAGACAGGAGGTAAATAGTAAACAAATAAAAGCCCAGTTAAAAATTCTGATGCTAGAATGAAGTTTCTTTACATGTGTAATAGATTTTTTTTTTTTTAGAGACACCAGAAATTTGATAACTTAGGTCCTCAAAATAAGATTCATTTCAAGTGCTAAGCAAGGAAAATGAATTCTAATCTAGGTACATAATAGTGAAAGAAGACTATTCAAGGATAAAATAAATATGTTAAAACCACTATATGTTAAAATACAGAATATATACAGAGGATGGCAACTGTCCTGATAGAACATTTTTAGGAAGAAGTGAGATAACAAACAAACAAGAAAAAAACTAAGCTCAGATATTGATAAGAAAATGTTGGTGAATTTAACTAATGACAGTAAAAACTAAATTTAAAAATAAATATTAAAATTATGGCTAAATGTTGTACCTTAGAAAGGCAAAACTAAAGTTTTGACAACTCTAAAAAGGAAGATAGAAAGAGAGAATGGAGGAGAGTAGTTTTTTAATGAATAGAGATGCTAAGAACTTGTTATTCTGAGCAATAGAAATCAATACACTAAAGAAGGTCAGCCTCATTAGAAATAGTTATAATTCAGTATTGATGTGAAATATTTATGGAGATTCAAGAAAATAATTACAAATACATAGAGCCTGTGAATCCACAAAGTAAAGTAAGATAGCATATAGAAAACTCTAATAGTGTAGTAAAAGTTATCAAAAAAAGAGACACAATAAAGTTAAAGAATGCTAAATATGAATATATTTTTAAGATATTAGCATTATACATATATATTCAGTGATTAAAAATAATTATGTACCACTATTAAACCTATTTATATCTTCTAGAAATAGTTAAATAAAATAAAAATAAAAGGTTGAAAAAAGTATACATCAAATGCCAACTAAAGAAAGTAGAATTTTTCAAATAAAATTTAAGAAATATATTTATGTAAAATACTAAAAGAGATGATAAAATGGATAATTAATAATAATAAAAGAACCATTCCGCAAGATTAAAAAATCATGACCTTTTATATACCAAAAATGAGACCTAAAATATAAAATAAAAAATTCAAAGAAGTATAAAGCCATACTCATAGTAGATATTTTAAAATGCTTCCATAAATATGTAAATTTTCAAGCTTATATCAAAATATTTTAACTTCAATCTAATATATATATATATATATATATATATATATATATATATATATATATAAAAGCTATTTAATACATGTTTAAGTTGATAAAGGAGGAGAGACCAAACTCATTAAAATGCATGCAGAAAAAAATACACTAAAATATAAATAAACTGCCTATAGCCATATGGAAGAAAAAAAATAACCACAAGTTAATTGCTGTTCCTTATACATAAAAATGGAATCTCATCCACCTCCCCTGAAAATGGCCCGGTTTTAATGACTTAGTTCACCAATAAAGTTTGGTCAAGTGATGCTAGACAGTTATCACCTAGTCTTTAAGAGTGCTAACAGTTTCTACTGTTGCTCTTTTGGGTCCTTTAACTGCCATATAAGAAATCCAGCTACTCTGAAGCCACCATGATCTGAAGAAGCCCAAGACACATAGAGGACCAAGTATAGGTGTTCCAGTGGAACTGTAACTTTGGAATTATCCCTACCAAGACACCAGAATGTGAATGTAATAAACCAACTTGGACTTCTAGTGCAATTCATCCACCAGCTGAATACCACCAAGTAGTGTCTGTTGACAACACCTAAAATAGAATTACTCAATAGGCTGTTCCCCAAGTACTCGATCTAAAAAATGTTGAAATATTGCATAATGTTTCTTATTTAATCTTGTGGACTATTTTGTTACAGAGCAATTTGTAACTGGACAAAAGTGTTTTTTTTTTTTTAAATATATCAGACTTTTTTTAATTTATGAATCATTATTGGAAAAGCATTTAATATAGTTCACCACATTAAGATATTAAAGCAATATCTTTCACTTCAATAGATTTCAAAAATCAGTAAAATTCACCTTTAATGAATAATGACATTGAATAAATTGATCTGTTCAATTTATAAGTGGAACAAATCCGTATTTACTCTAACAGTTCAGCAAAATGAATTTAATGCAGACTTCTGTAGAAAAAAAATTGGTTTGACTATTAATGTCAGTATTCTTTGTAGTTTAGGGTTGTTTGAAGTTTAAGTGTCCAGGGATTCCTTCTCATAGTGATCTCTTAATCTCATGAAATGAAAAATAAATGAATAAATGTAAAGGCAATTCAGATTCTGATGCTAAAGGGACAAAATTTGTTAAATGTTCTAATCATCCTAAGATAAACAGATGGCTTCTATTCAAGCAAAGCAAAGCAGTAATTATACACATCTGTACAATACTAATAAAATCCGGTGTATCCAGAAGCTATTGGCTGTCATTTCAGACAACAGTCTCTGAGAATAACATTTATATAATCATTTAGTCATTTCTCATAAAAACTATAAAGACACCCAAATAACTTTTATCATGCAACACACAAGGGATGTTTCTTCAATTTATTTCTTCTAAAAAATTATTGTGGACTCTTGGTCAATAGAATATCAAGCTTGTTAATCTTAGTATCTCTTTGCTATCTTTCTTCCTTTGTGTAACATTAGAAATTTGTTTTTGTTGGTAAAGGATGGTCATGTTTATTACTCAGTTTTTTAAAGCAACTCATATGTTCCTATCATCGGGGGAATGATAAATATTACACCTCCAAAAATCATACTAAAAATATTAATCACCAACAAAACTGAATACAGTTCTTTGAATTATAAATGTTTCTGCTCAGTTCTCATACACAGGCAGAAATGCCATCACCTAAAGTAGGGTGTTGCAATTCCACATGAAAGAACAGCAGCTTAGCCATCTGGAGAGATACTTTAAAGATTTTTATTGTCCAATTGGTTTCTCCAGTTCTGTATGGCATCCTGTAGACACCCAGATTTTCTGTCTAAAAGTGCAAATAAATGCTTTTATTTCAGGCAGCTCATGTAAAATGCTGCACTCCAGATAGCCAGACTGAAATGCTTCTGGCAACCAAAAAATTTCATTAGCCCAGTTAAAATGACATGCATAAAATTCAGTTTATATTCTATGAAATCAATTCTCATTACTAACCTTAATGAGGCCAATATGGTTTTCTATAAACAAAATGGTGAAGAGTTTAGCCTGTTTTAGTATCACATTAAAATATCCATTTCTGAATGTTTGTCGGTACTGTGAAGTTTATTGTAATAAATATACTTCTAACTTAATAATCTTCAGGGAAATGGATGATAAAGAGCTGTTAAGAATATTGAGAGAAATTTAACATTCAAGTCAGTTATGTCTTCCAAATTCCCCTTCTCATGTCAATTAAATCTGTATCGATCACTCGAATTAATTGGCATGCACTCAAATTTACATTGTCTAAATAGGAAATCTAAAGCTTTACCTATGTCAACAAAGTTAAGTAAAGCTCATAGAAAATGACTTTTATTATTGAGAAAAGTATTACCCACTTTGGCCAATGCGATTCAACAAGTATTTGTTACTGTCTTATATAGTACTTTTAAAGTCACTTGTAGAAACATTGGTGCAGGTAAGAAAGCAGATAATCTATTTCTTCTCATCAAATTTATAATTCCTTTAAAAGTCTTAAATATAAGCAAATATTAGCTAAAAATATAATACATAGAAAGCTCTAAAAAGAAGATCATAAAATAAGGATAACAAGAATTCAGAATATAAAAGGATTAGAAGTGAATAGATGATTGTCAATTTCATGGAGTGAATGGGACCTTACTCGAATCTTAGAAGATAGGTCAAATATGAATAGGATACTAAGATTATATGAGTAAGTAATATTATTGTATTTGACCAGTGACATATACCACGTAGTGATAGATTTGGCATTTTATGAATGGTAAATAGTTAAAATGCTCAAATAACATTAGGAGTGATTGTGAATTGACAGGCGTTGAGACTATCTTGACACTTAGGGGAAAGAGAAATTTTGATGAAACATGTAATTGCAAAGTGTGTAGTGTTTGGCAATATATGACACCTGAAGGATGAAGTGTGTGTGTGTGTAATTTCATATCTATATATGAAGTCAGAATAGCATTTTCTAGTATTGAGGCAATTGTTAGCAAAAGCATATTTTCTGATGTTTATAGTAATAAACTTAGATTGCTGGACACAGTGTTTGTAATATCATATTATAAACTTCATATAAATTAAATGGCATAGCAACATCATAGAGTAATTGCATCTCACTTCTTCATTCAGACACATTCTTTTAGAGACAGTAAATAATCAGAAATCAAAGATGAACTAAAATGAGGGAAAATCTGTTATAAATTACATTAAAATTTATATGGCAATTGAGAGCATTGATTGAGGCAAATTACTCAGGACAGAATTAAAGCTCTTGTACAAACATCACATGACAAATATGAGTCAAGCAGGTACATATGGATATAGGACTCATTTTTTGAAATTGGAATATACGTATTCTACAAAGCAAGAACATCTTTATAGGTTATTTTTTCAAATTAAAAATCCTAACCATGACCAAGTAATTTCTATATAAAGTAACTAAAAGTCAAAATCAGAAAGGATTATAAATCAGTACAAATGATTTCCCATTTAAAATTTTGAAATGTCCTACACACAGGGAATGTATAATCTCACCTTTTCCATCAACATGCCTCTGTGTCTTATGACCACAGTAGAGTATCATGCAAAGAATAAAATAAACCCCTATTCACCTAATCCCCTCTACTACATGCTGACTGGTTGTAATCCAATAGTGAAAAACCTACAAATTTACAACGTAGGATGTTTAATTTTGGAGAAAAGTTCTAATTGCAAGAAAATATTCCTTTAGAGTAATGGCATATCCGAGTCCCTATTGTTACTGCTATTAAGATTATGTTAATCATATATGAATAGATTGACTTCTCTCTAGCACAAGTTTACAAAAAAAGGTGCATAATGATACTGTGCATATATTATTTTAAAAAGGAAAGTCCTTCTCTTATAGAGATGCATACTGAAATATACATGAATTACATAACGTGTCTTGGATTTGCTTCAGAATGTTTAAGAACAGGAAAACTAGGTGAGAGTAGAGGAAACAAAATTGGCAATAAAATAATTGTTGCAGCTGGGTAATGGGTACATGGGGATTCACTAGACAATTTTGTCTACTTTTATATATGCTTAAGTTTTTTTATAATAAAAAATTAAAGAAACTAAAAAAGACATATCACTTCCATCCCAGCTCCTAGATTTTCCCTAGGCTAAAATGCTAGAGGGAATGCCAAATTTCCTATATATGAAATAATATCTTTGAAATGTAGAAATATTATTGAAATGAATATTATGAGAAGCTTTTCTGCTTCATAAAACCTTGTCATTAACTTTGAAAAAAATCTTTTAAATACTGGCTAAGCTTTAAAAAATAATAAATAAAGGAAATCCTCTGCAGATAAAAGAGAAATAAAAAATCATTGTGATAAGTGTGAGCAAATCCTGAGCTGCCCTGAGGACCTTTGCTGATTATTAAAGTCATATATTTATATGGCCATGTGGGCACTATAAGAAAGGATTTCAGCCTTATCAAAGAGGAAGTAGGAATCAAGATTTCCACATGGAGCCTGGGCCTTGCAGAGCTGCATTACCTGTGAAACCATAGGTTGGGGAAAAAAGAAAAAAAAAAGAATCAGCTCTATACAGTATTAATGTGTTAAATTATTTTTTCAGTTCTAAGTAGGACAAAATAGTTCTGCTTTTATACTATGTTCTCAACCTACAAATTTGACCTATATATTTGAATTTGTCCTACTTGCTTGGTCCAAGATACCCTATTATGAGATGCGAGTGAAGGTGATCCCTGATTGCTGGAACCTAAGCATGCTGTCCAAAACAAATACAAATGATGTATAGAATCATTTACTTTAAATTCAAAATTTAAAGTAACTTAAATTTAATTCAAAAAGGCAAAATAAAATCCTAGTGGACTTCAGCTATGGAAATTATTGACTACTTGATCATATCAGTGTAATATTTCTATATAAACTTCTGTGTAAATCAATCTGCATTAATTTTGAAAAATTCTTAGCAGATCAAGAATAGACATAAAATTCATTTACCTGATCAAGAATATATGCAGTTTTGTGTGTTCAGATGCTGTATGTGTGGATGTAGAATGCTTGTACACGTGCATTCATGTATGCATGTACACACGCACAGACTTTAATAGTGACATTTCAATTATACTTTGGAAAACCAGAAATGAAATGTAACTATGTTTATTTTCTATCCAACTTTCTACTAAAAATTGTAGCCATTATAATCCAAGCAGAAGAAAAAAAACTATTATGAAATTGGAAAATAAGATTTAAAACAGTCCCTAATTGAATACTATAAGATTATCTACATAGGAAAAATAAGTTTAGCAAGATTTCTGGATACATGATAACATATTAAAATCAATATTGTAGAGTAGTAAGATAAAATATATGAATAGATATTATTTATAGCATAAAATATTTAGCAATAAATATAAAAAGATAAGCATTCAATTTATGAAAAAATATAATTGCATTGAAAGACAAAAATGCTTAAATAGAGAGAGATATTCATGAATAAGAAAATTTGTTATACTGGGTTGCAGAAACAAATCTTAAACTTAATGGTTATATAGATGAGTAGCTACAGAAACAAACATATACATACACAGGGGATTGTATATATACATATATTATAAATCTGCTGAGAGAACCTAGAAGCAACTCAGTGGCAGTAAGCACAGTCATTGATCAGCATTTTTATTTCTAAATACCATTTTCCAATCAAAACTGGAGCATCTTGGAATAATAGCTGAATTTAGTACTGAGGTAAAGAAAATATACTATGGCACCTTGGAGTATCTTGTAGAATCAGAAAGTAATGAAATGTTGAGAAAAGATAAAGATGAGGTATGTCAAAGAGACATAGGAACCAACCTAAAAAGGCTCCCGATGGCCAAAGCTAGAAGAACTTGCACAAAAAATAAATAAAAATAAATAACGGTATTAAATTATAACCCCAAAGTGGAAAATAAATATGCATGTCTATAGCAAATATACATGAGTTAATAAATTGAAACATAATTTTTTACATAACTCCAAATAATATGTGTATGAACTCCCCTCTACATGAGATAACGCTTAACGCCCATACCCTCATCTTCCTTGACAGATTAATGACATATTTCCTTAAAAAAAAGTAGGAGAAGGAAAAATAAAATTAGGTACCTTGCAGTGCAGAAATCTGACAAACACTACTCCAATTAAGTGACTAAAGTTAACACTTATGTCATGTGATGTCATGCATACCTGATAAGATGTGATGAGGACACTTTCTCTCTTTCCAAAAGTCCATAACTCAGTCTAATCATGAGAAAAACGACAGATGGCACAGTATCAAGGAACATTCTACAAATTCCTATTAGTAGGTCTTAAGACCATTAAAGGCATAAAAACTGAGTAACTTTCACAGACCAGAGAAGACTGGCAAGATATGACAAATATAAAGTGGTACTCTGGATTGGATCTTAAAGCAGAAAGAGGGCATTAATGAAAAAACTGGTGAAATCCAAACAATATATGATAGAGCAGTATATCAATGTCAGTTTCTTAGTTTGACAAATATACCATAGAAATGTAAGATGTTAACAGTGGTTTGATTGAATGAGGGGTATAAAGTCTGTACTACCTTTGCAACTTTTCTGTAAATCTAAGTCTATTGAACAATAAGAAGGTTTTTTGGTTTTTTTTTTTAATTGAATCCTGGTAACATATGTAAAATGTGACAAAGGTTAATATATAGTGTGCACAAATAACTGTATCTTAATACTAAGAAAAAAAGCTCTATTGAAAAGGACAAAATTATGAACAGTAATACACAGAGAGCAAAACATGAAAGGTTTATACTATAAAACAAATTATAAGACGTTGAATCCCATTAGTAATCAAAGAATTGCAAATTCACACCACTGTGAAATATGTTTTCACACTTCCCGTGACGACGGAAAACACAATATCAAATGTTGATAAGAATGTGAAACAGAAGCCATATTCATTTGTGGTTAGAGTACCCAGTGTAAATACACATTAGGAGATGTAGTAAATCAAAGATGTGAATAAGCAATAAGCCAGCTCTTCTGCTTCTGGTATGTACACTAAAGAAACTTAAAGTACACGGGAGACACGTATGTACACATGTGTTCACAGCACTATAATAGAAAAAAGAAATGGACATATCTACTGACAGAGAATAATAAATGAATTATATTCACATGGTCATACATATTCATATAATAGAATACTACAGAGAAGCGAATAAATATGAATGAAATAGCATAATACATATTGTTTATGAACTTTACAGACTTTTTCTATAATAAGTTTCAGAGGACATATATCATGAGTGCAACTTCTAGAGAAGTTTTAATATACAAAACAACACTGTTTTTATAAATGCATATATATGTATATACACACATATATATATCTCAAAGTTATAGAAGATGGATCAGAATGATACACATAAAATTCAGGAAAGAAGAAATTCCTGTGAAGTGAATAAAGAAAATAGATTGAGGAGGAGGTTTTAACAGTATTGGCAATGTTAATTAAACTAGGTGATGGACACACAGGTGTATATTGTTTTACCCCTTATGCATTTTGCATGTATTTAATGTTTTATAAAAATGCATTTTAATTATAAATATGAAATATCTTTCATTATTCTAGCTGGTTTTTTTTCTTAGTAGGATTTCATGTAATGTCTTTCTTAAAATATTTTACCAGAACTACATACTACATGTTTTAACAACATAAAGTCTATTATAGTCATTTATCTGTATATCGATTCTATTAATGTTGTTAAAAGTATAATATTTTCTATCTTTCATGGTGTATATTACTGTCTTATTGATCTTGTCATCAAAGAATCTTTAAACCTTTTCTATGTGCACGTCATTATTTTTTCTACAGTTGATTTTGAATATATGCTAGAGAAGAAAATTGGAACAAATGCTGACCTTGAGTACTAAAATAGCTATACTGAGGGATGTATCTCCTGAGAACAGCTGTAGGTTATCCCTCCAGAAGCCTCTTATATTGTACTCATGAATTTACCTTCGTTCAAGATTTGACCCTCATCTGCAGGGTTAGAAACTGGTTGTATAATTACACACCGAACAAATTAATCTCTCATATAAAATAACAATCAAGATTTTAGACCTATAACACCAGAACACCAATTTATTTATTCAAAATAAAATAAAACTTTTAAAAACAAGTTTTAAAACTAACTCAGTATCAGCAGTTTACTCTCTTTCTGTAGGCAAACTATAAGGGTAAGCGATAGCATAATCAGAAGACTGTTTTAAGAAAATTTTATAAAGGCAAATATAGTTAAATGAAGCTCATATATATTGACATCAAGATAACATAATATGTTTACCCAAATTATTAATAATAATCATCTTGCTAATGGAATATGGATATTTGAAATCTATTGGCTAAAATTCTGTCTTCCCTGACAAGGTCTTAGAATGGCAACAGCCAATGTTTGTGACTCTTTTTTCTACACTCCCATGATGGAATCCTCATACTTTTGATTGACATTCTTTTTTGAACTAGAATAATGTATTCAGCCAAATTACAACTAAGCCTTTGAAGTCTGGGACCTTGCCTGCCTTTGAGATGACTTTGTATAAATCTGCTTTGATACATTGTTTTGATTTTCAGATATAACTCTCATGGGACATGTGATATCCTTTGTTTCTTATTTGCATCTGATGTCTGTCATCCAACATAATAGTTATGACTTCCAGTTTTGTGTTGTCTACAATTTTAATCATCCAAGTCATTGATAAAAATGTAAAACAGAGAAGGGACAAAAAACTCTTGCATGCTACTAGAATTTGTTTATCTCTTGACAGATTTTTCAGTAATTATAGCTCTTTCTGAACATGATCAATCATTAACAACTCTCTGCCTTCTGACAAAATGACTTCTTGTTTCCAAGGACATCATGTGAAACCTTGGAAATGACTTTCTGAAATACAAATGTACTACATCTAACAAATTACCCAAACTAATAGCTCAATTGACTTCCAAAAAAAAAAATATAGTTGATTTGAAATGATCTAGTCTTTGTGTCCACATACTCTTCATTAGTACTTCTTATTTTAAGAGAATAGCATCATTTATTTATTTGAAACTTTATAGTATATCTTCTTTCACAGTTGTTCATATACTATAATTCATATTTTTTTAAATGACTCCTCAGCCCATACAAGCAGAAGCCTGGGAATTATCTGAGACTGTTGAGAACCCGCCTTTTCCGATTTTTACTCTACCACCAAATCGAGGGTTCATCCATTCCATCTACTACTACTGCCTACATTACTGCATTTCACCATCTACTCTGCTTTCTGAAAAATCTGTAAAACAGATGTTATGAACTGAATTCCATCTCCTAGAATCCACAACTGAAGCTCTAACCCCAGTATGACTGTATTCGGAGATAAAGTATTTAAAGAGGTAAGTAAAGTTATATGAGGTTATAAGAGTGGAGTTCTAATCCTAATCCAATAGTATTGGTATCATAAAAAGAGGAAGAAACACTAGGAAAACACACACACACACACACACACACACACACACACACACACACACACACACACACACACACACACACACACAGTCATGTAAAGATAAAGCAAGAAGGCATCCATCTGCAAGCCAAGGAGAAAGAGCTCTTCAGAGCAAACCAACCTTCCTAACCTTAATTTTAGATATTAACTACATGATATGTGTTTAGTGGTTTCAGAATTGCCATGTACTGTGCAGAATTCCAGAAAAACAAAATAGTTCTTTGAGACGTTTGACATCACACAAAGCTGATTTTTTACTTCACACATGCTGACTTTGAAGAGCTGGAAAGTTCTAAGAACTGATGTTGATGGACTATTTTAAGTCAGATCATTCTAAAGTTTACTGTCAAACCCAGTTTAAATGGGTCTAATACAAATAGAAGAGTACATTAGAGCAGACCAACGAATGCTGCATGTGTGTGTGTTTCGAAATAGATATGTTTCGATACCTACCTGGTCCTAGTCCTGATTTCTTGTATTTGATAATTTAACACTGGATAACTCATGAACATCTTGGATTTTAGTTTCCTATTTATATATTAACAGTTTCACTAGGTATTATCTAAATTCCTTTTAGCTTTCAGATTCATCATTTAAATATTGATGCATTACTGTTTTGACCTACAAAAGCTTTAAATTAAAGCAGTCCGCTCTTATTCCTATCATCAGGTGTTATTTTTTTCCACTTCACTTTTGCTCACATCTAAACACAATTTATTATTTTCATGATAAATATATTGACAATTCATTAATTAATCAGCTTTAAAACTTAAATTTTCTCAGTTCGATCTGTGTATTATGTGTTACATATGCTGACTTTAAATCGTCTCACTATGAGGTAACCTCTAACACACAAAGAATCTGTTCCATTTTATCTTACAATTTAAAGAACACTATAGAGTGAGAAAGAACACAAAATCTTTGCTTCTGTCCTCATAAAGTATTCAGACAGTTTCTTTTGTTTTATTGCATACTGAATGATTTGACCTGTATTGAAAAGCAGTTCAGAAATTCTCAGAGGAGGATAATATCTGTTGACAATAACTGATGCTGGCTTCCATGGAAATGCTAATTTGGTAGCAGTCACTGTCAATCAGTCACCTTGAGTTATTGTTCCAACACTTCCGGATTCAATATTTGATGGCTGATGAAAGTCCCCACTACAGTAATTAGACTGTTTTTAAAGAAGAAAGGGTTGTTAACATAAACTAAGGTAAACAGGTCCCAAACAGAAAAAATAATCATAAGTAGCTTAAAATGATTCAAACAAAGAAAGGGATTCAGAAAATCCTTCTTTGTCTCATCTTTATAAAAGAGAGGATCATAGGTTGAACAAATTTAGCCCGTCATACTTGTATAATAAATTGACTCTTTCTGGTTTGTTTATAGATGTACTACAGTTATAAAATTAAAGGGTAATTGTGTATCTACTGAAGTCATATGAATTTTAATGTAGTAGTGTAGGTTGAAATTTTTAGTTTTCTGATGCTCTAAAATATATCTGTAGGAATGGGCTAGTCAGTGGAATACAAATGTGTCCTGATTATTTTTGACTGAACTAGTTAAGAAATACAACTCTGATAACAGGAGAAGCCTTTAGAATATGACAATTAAATAATTTAAAAAGTATACCTCAAACACTTCAAAAACAAGCTTTTCTAACTCAGTGACTTCAGGAGTGTATAAAATTGATTTGCACCTAACAAACCATTTCTTAAAAAGTAGAATATTTTGGCCTGTTTTCAATGTTAAATAGAATTTTAAAAACAAAGAAAAATGAATTCAAATATACTTCTGTAAGGAAGGGTCTGGCTTAATCATCTTAAGTTCCTTCTAAGATACATATATATCAAAAGTTTATTTATTTATTTTTTATATATCAGAGTAATATTTTATTGTATGGGCATACCATATTTTGTTTATTCATTCCATCATGTGAAGGACATGGATGAATTCCCGTTGTTGGGTATTGTAAAGTTTCTATGAAAATTCTTATACTAGTTTTTATAAACACATGCTACCGTTTTTTTTGTTGTTTTTTTTTTTTGATAAAAACCTGTGAATAGAATGGATTATTATATGGTAAATATATATTTATTTTTTATAAAATTTTAAAACTTTTCCAAAGTTTTTATAACATTTTATATTCCTACAAGAAATGCATGAGAATTCTAATTTCTCCACATCTTCACTATAACTTAGTGTGGTCAATCTTTTTAATTGTAACTATTCCAATCTATGTTCTATTTCACGAATGACTAACAGTTGTGTGCATATTTTCACATTCTTATTTTCCACACATACATCTCCTTTGGTGTAATATCTGTTTAAATAATTAGCCCATTTAAAGAATTCTCTTGTTTGTATTTTTGTTAATGAGTTTTAATAGTCCTTTATATGATCTGGATACAAGTACTTAATCAGATATGAGATTTTTAAATATCATCCCCCAGTCTGTGGCTTTCCTTTGTATTCACTTTAACAATATCTTTCAAAGAGAAATAATTTTTTAATTTCATAAAGTCCAATTTATGACATTTTTTTTTATTTTAAGAAAGCTATTTTCAAATGAGTATATGATTGTATGTTGACATATTTTTTTCAGTACTTCAGAGATGTTGCTTCACTCTCATTCGACTTCAGTGCTTCCAATGAAAAATCTGTTGTAAACCTTACTATTTTTCCATTAAACATAAGGATCTTCTATTGTCTTTCATGATTAAATATATGTTTTGATATCATAGATTTAGATTCCATCATAAGAAATTATACAGAAAGACCACATCTATCTTTTACCACATCCCTCAGTCCCTCAGTTATGACGACTCACAAACCTGTAGTACAGAATCCCATTCAGAATATTTAAATTAGTTTTCTCCCTTGATCTTGTTCAAATTTTATTTCAGTTTCTTTTTAAATTTCCTCTTTATTACTAGTTTTGTAACTATGATTTGTAGTTTTCTTCATATCTTTTGTGCCTGGGTATTTTTTGTTTGTTTTTTTGAGCTTTATGTATCTGGTTTTTGGTTTTCTACAACTTTGAAAAATCTTTGGCCATAATTTCCTCAAATATATTTTGGCCTTATCTCTTTCCTTTCTTTTAAGGGTTCTAATTATACATATGATTGGCTTTTTAGTGTTCTCCCATGGCTTACTAATCTTTTGTTCATTTTATTATTCTTTTTGTTTTCATTGTTTCATCTTGAATATTTTCTATAGCTATGTATATTTAAGTTCAATTATCTTTTCTTTTTAATGTCTAATATGCTTTAATCTAATTCAGTGTATTTTACACCTTAGACCTTGTAATTTCCATCTATAGAAGTTGTAGATCAAGCATTTTTATATTATCTGAGTCTCTTTTAGAATATATAGAATACAGGTAAAATAACCATTTGAAATTTTTTGTCTCCTAATTCAAACATCCATGTCGGTTTGGTTTGAGTTTTAATTGTCTAAATTCGGTTTCTCTTATTATGGATCACACATTCTTCTTTGCTCTTTGAATGTTGCTAAGTACTTATTGGATGCTATATATTATGACATTTACCATGTTGGGAGCTGCATATTTTTATATTCCTGAAAGTACCTGTGTGACACAGCTAGGATATTTGGAAACACCTTGATTCTCTCAAGTTGCACTCTAATCTTTTTTTTTGAGGCAGGACCAGAATAGTGCTCTATTCAACTTTAATGTTTCCCACAACCAATGCAGGTCCCTGCTGTATACTCTCCCCAATGAATCATGAAGTTTTCAATACAGTTGTTGGGGATAAACACTATTCTGGCACCAGGCACCATTACCCCTGACTTGTAAGGGTGTTTCCTCTACCAGCCCACACGGCTGCATGACTGCTCAGGTGACTACTTGAGAGGTCTCATCTTCAAATATCCAGACTCCGCACTATGTATATGTCTCACCTCTCCAGTATTTTGGTCATAGATTTTTCTCTCTGGACACTTTACTTTGTCACTTTACTTCACAGAGACCATGGAGCCCTGACTGAGTTTTCTTTTCCTGCACTAGTACCTGGAAACTCTCAAGTTTGAACGTTCAAGGAAACATAATGCTCACCTCATTTGTTTTCCATCACTCAGGCATCATTGTCTATCATTGTCTTTTGTTTGATATCTTGAAACTGAAGGCAAAAGAGAACAAATAACATAAGTTCCACAAAAGTCAAGCTGAGATTGGAATACAAATCTATAACCTAACTATCAGCACTTTAATTCTGAGTTATATGATTCAGATCTTCCAAATACTCTGGTGAGAGCACAAACAAAGTATTAGTTTATAATATAAGGCAAAAAAATCCTGTTGTAATTTCCATCCTGTAGAAAATCTTAGTTCTAGGAAAATGTTTTGTGAATCTTTCCAAACTGCTTCGCATTTATATCTCTATCACCACTTCTAAAAATCTGTGATTATAAGCACTGGCAGGAGACAATGGTGTAGAAGGTAGAGGCTGTGCACGCCTCCTCTTGCAACCACACTAAAATTATAACAAAAATGCAGAGCAACCAGCACATGGAGTTGCCTGAGGTCTGGCCGCACAGAAGCCCTACAACTAGAGACAAACATAACTGGTCACCACAAACCGATAGGAGGGGAACAGATGTGAAATAGACTAGTCCCACAACCATGTGTGGAGATAGAGAATCAGGAGGGCTATCCTGGCTGCAGAACTGACTCCACAGCCTGAAGAGCAAGGTCTTAGCCCTATACTGTGCACAGGGGTCCAGCACCAAGGAGAGAAGTCCCCATAACTTCTGGCTGTGAAAACCAGCAAAGGTTACAGCTAAGTGAGATGGAGGGCTGAAGAAGTTGCAGAGGTTCCCCTAAAGGGCCCACACCCAGACTTGCCCTCTGATGAACTTGCTTGCTCTGAGCTCCCGCACTGGAGCAGCTGCTTGAGGGGAACCAGGGACATTTGGGGAGATGCTGAGTTCTTTGGCTTCAGGACTAGTGCCGGAGGGGCAGTTTTTTCCAGGACAGAAGTGCTGGCAATATCAATTGTTCCTCTGTTGAACTCTCTCCACTTCTAGCCTGAGGACTCAGGGGTATGCTGTGTCTTAGTCTCCATCAACCTTGATAACACAGGTTGCTCTACTCAGGGGATACTCTGAGACTCTGCCCCTCCCAACTTGTGGACCCACCCAAGCCATTTCCAGTGGTTTATTCCATACAAATGGGCCATCTTGGCTCTGCTGCAGACTTTCCTAAAATCTCTCAAAGGCTCACAAAATCCAAAGAAGTAACATCTGGCCTAGGCATACCCTGTACCTCTTGCCAAACAGCCCCAAGCCCTGCACTAGCGACAACTGGCCTTGGTTTCTGGCTTGGCTTCTCAAGGCACCTATAAGCCTAGCATGAGTGGCAGCCATCTGTGGATTGCTTGGTGACTCTCACCAAGTAGCCCCAGAGGTGCACAGGCTGCAGCTGAACTTGGCCTGCAGCTGGGCTCCTCCCAGGACTGTGCCAATGGAAAACATAATGAAGAATCAGTCAGAAATGAAGAATATAGTATTTGAGATGAAGAACACATTAGGGGAAATCCACAGAGTGAATGAAGTGGAGGATCGAATCAGAAATATAGAGGATGAGGTAGTGGAGGACACTCAATTAGAACAGCAACAAGAAAAAAGAATCCAATAAATGAAGAAAGTTTAAGGAGCCTCTGGGACAACATCAAATGTAACACATTCACATCAGAGGGGTACCAGAAGGAGAGAGACATCAAGGAATTGAAAATAAATTTGAAGAAATAATGACAGAAAACTTCCCTAAGCTAGTGAGGAAAATAAACAGACAAGCCCAGAAAGTGCAGAGAGTCTCAACCAAGACCTACCCAAAGAGGCTCACACCAAGACACATCATCATTAAAATGCCAAGGGTTAAAGACAAATAGAGAATCTCAAAAGCAGCAAGAGAAAAATAATCTATTACCTACAAGTGAGCCCCCATAAGACTGTCAATTGATTTTTCAACAGAAATTTTGTATGCCAGAGGGATTGGCATGAAATATTCAAAGTGATGAAAACTCAGGAACTATAACAAAGATTACTCAGCAAAGCTATCATTTAGAGTCGAAGGACAGATTAAGAGCTTCCCAGACAAGAAAGAGCTAAAGGAGTTTGTCACTACCAGGCCAGTATTAGAGAAAATGTTGGGGGGATGTTTTTAAAAAGAAAAAAAAATATGTATCAAAAATATGAATAAAGAATGGCAGTAAGTACATATTCAAATGAAAAAGAATTAAATGTTCCAATCAAAAAATAGTGTGATTGAATAGATAATAAACAAGACCCTTACATAGGCTGCCTAGAAGCAACTCACCTCAGACTAAAAGACACACACAGATGGAAAGTAAAGGGATCGGAAAAGGTATTTCATAATGGGCCTAGAGAGTATTGTGCTGAGCGGAGTAAGTCAGATAAAGACAAATGCCACATAATTTCATATACATATGGCATCTAAAAAACAAAATAAACAAAACAAAAATACAGAGATACAGAGAACATTTTGAGTGTTACCAGATGGGAGGAGGGTTGGAGGAAGATTGGTGAAAAGGGGGGAAGGGATTAAGAAGTACAAATTAGTGGTTACAAAATAGTCATGCAGATATAAAATATGGTATAAGTAATATAGTCAGTAATATTACAGTAACTATATACAGTATCAGAGACACTAGATTTATTGGAGTAATCGTTTTATGAGTTATATACATGTCTAATCACTATGTTGTACACTTGAAACTAATATAATATTGTATGCTACCTATAACTAAAACAATGAAAAGTATTGTTAAAAAATACTGGCAAACAACTGCTCTTTGTTTATATTATCAGAAAAACAGGCATTTGTACAGTAAATGTTTATACTATATTATAGACAAGGACTGAATAAATTCAGTAGCAGAAACCTATACATAGAATTTTGTTTCTAAAAATTGAAATAGTTTAAACTAGACAAAAGAAACATCCAAATAAATAATAAAACATTTATGAGCACTTATATTCCAACATTAATATTTTTAAGACAATTATATATTTACTTTGACCATGACTATAATTATTTTCTAAATATAGCTTATAAGAAAGGTATGTGTACTTCTATTTTTACTTTGTAATTACTTTTGCATTTGCCTACACAATCAAAAATGATGTTATTGGGAATATTAACAGACACAAAATATTCTTAGAATATTGCTGCTCCAAGTGTCTAGTGTAAGTATGGTATTCACTACACCCAAGAGTTTAGTGGCACAAAAGAAGTACATCATTACTAAGCACATCATTCTGTGGATGAAGGATTCATCGCAAAGGAGATGACTTCTCTCTTTGCCTTATGTCTGGGCACTCAAATACAAAGACTCAAAAGCTGGGGTAACTGGATGGATAGAGCTTGGAATTATCTGGAGGTTTCTTCACTCACATGACTGCCAGCTGATCTGAAATGATTGAAACACTGAGTTTAACTGGGACTGTCAACAGAATGCCTAAATGTGCCCTCTCCATCTGGCTTGGTTTCATTTTAGCCAATCTTCTCAGTTCCTATCTCAAGCAGGATCAGTTAAGAGAATAAGATGGGAGTTGCATCCCTTTTATGACCAGTATTGAATGTCATGTAAAGTTACTTCCATCATGCTCTATTAGTTAAAGCAATCACAAATTCATCCAGATTCAAGGAGAGAGGACAGAGACACAGCAACCCGAAGACCGTGGTATCAAAGACTTGCGGGGCATTTTTTTTTTAGTTGCTGCACTTATTGATAATCCATAGATGGTCATAGTACTTTAAATCTTATCATAGAAG
This sequence comes from Pteropus medius, assembly GCF_902729225.1. NCBI lineage: Eukaryota > Metazoa > Chordata > Mammalia > Chiroptera > Pteropodidae > Pteropus > Pteropus medius. Next base: position 21,297,103 of record NW_024349800.1, on the reverse strand, counting down.
GACATGTAGTCCAAATTCAACTCTTCTCTAACCATAGCTCTTTCACTGTCTGTACTTTCTTATCTATTTTTTCCCCTTCTTAGGAGCTAGACCAGAAGTACTGCTCAGTATGATCCCAATTAGGGAAAAGAAAATTCCTTAATGATTTGGGCATCTAGAACCCAGACAGGAACTTTTTAGCATTGGCTACACTAATCTCTTAATCTCTAGTTTTATAATATCAACATCAGGTTGCTGTGATTTAATAAACCTTACATGGCTCATCAACACTGGTCTATATAGACAATATTTAAAAACATCTTTGAAAAATGATGCTTTCGATGGAGCTTCTTAAATAATTTAAAAAGAAACAGTATTTGGTGGAGTTGGAGAGAAGCATAAACTGATACAATTCCTGGTACTCTTTGCAAAGATGGTTTTTGTTTTTGTTTTTATTATACCAATAAACATAATTATAAAATGTAAAAAGAAAATAGCTTACTTTCAGCCATGATTTCTAGTCTCATCTAACTTGCTGATAACAAAATAATACTTTTGGCTCACGGAGCTATTAATACATGTGATGATGAAGCAAAATAAATTACAGAGAAAAAAGGAAAAGAGAACTGATACCAATGCATGCCTCATGTCCACAAGATGCATTTCTATGTTTTCATGTGTACCGGAGAGTAATCCAAAATATATATCCTCATTTTGATGCAGGAAAGTTTGAATCCCATTCTAGTGGAGATTAAAGTCCTGCACCTAAGGGGGGAGGGTTCTTGACCAAGTGCAGAAAAGAATTCAAGCGCACGCCAGAGTTAGAGTCAAAAAAAAAAAAAGAAAAAAGAAAAAGAAAAGTTTATTAGAGAAGGGATAATGCTCCATAGACAGAACATGGTCTCCTCTCAGAGACAAAGAGTAGTAGAGCCAAGAGGGACAGCGAGACAGAAGAAAGACTGGAAGAAAAAAAGAAAAAGGCAAAAAATAGACTAACACAAGCAGACTGACAGACCCTGAGTGTTCGGAGTATTCAGTTTATATATCATTCTTATTTTATCTGAATTATAGTTTAAAGACTTTGTTTACCTATTTTACTTTGTTGGTGTGGGTATACAGGGTGAAAGTAAGGATATGTAACATGAAAGGCAGCCTTATGCAGCTAAAAAGCCTGATGGCAATCACCAGCCTTCGTTCCATAGGTTCCCCATAGAGAATGAATAATTGTGTTTATTTTGTGTAGGGTTGAACTTAAAGACTCAGTTTCCCCTTCATGGTATGAGTAAAGGGTTTGTTAATAATCCTGGCAGGAATTTTCCTTTATTCTGTAGGTTTCTTCCTGATCTGGCAGCAGCACATTTTGGGATCTGAATACAGATTTAACAATTAATTCTTATGCCTCCTGCCTTCATTAATTTCATTATTTTTACAAAAACACTTACGGTATCTGGTTAAGTATGATTTTGGTAGGAAACAAAATTGAGAGTATAATTTATAATTTTACATTGTATATTTGTATGTTTACAATGTATATTTGAAATGTTTACATACTATACCATTTTTTCTCAAAGGAAACATTACCTCTCCCCATCGTTATGGAAATAGTCAACAAACAGAATACTAGACAAACAAGCAATGTAAATACAACTTACTTATACAAATTAGACAAACACTGACAAGTGCTTAATTAGTTTAAAGAATTCCTTCAGAAAAACAGCTATGAAAATGTGCCCTGAAGAAGTCATTTTGGTTGTCTAAGAAAAGAAATGCTTATAATGACTAGGTTAATCCAAATATTTAACCTGTATATTAATATTAGAATTTTAGAATATTTAACCTGCAACATCTAGTACAATCATTGATTTAAAAAAAATAATGAGAGAAAGATCAAAAATTAAAATTAGGTGCCTAAAATCAAAAGCTAAATAATTCATAGAGCAAGAGCTAAAGAAAAGGTTCTCAATCAGGTGGGTTATCTCCTGGGGCAATTTTTAAAACTATAGATTCCAGGTTCCCCCTTCAACAGATCTATTTCAGAAATCTTTCCCTCCACTCTCACTATTTCCTCAGGATTTAGAAAGCAATCCAGTGATTTAGCCATGTGCTATGGAGGTACTATCATTCTAAAAGCATTCATTCAGTGGTTATCATGTGCTATGGATTGGAATTTTGAGTGAGTGAAAATAATGTGTTAAGCTTCCTGTGTTCAAGGAACTCAGTCCACTGAAGGAAACAGAGAAGTAGACGAATGTTTGCAATTTAATACAATAAGCGCTATGACCATGTACCAGGAGAGTACTTAAAGTAAATTGAGGAAGAGAAGGACATGTTCTTGAAGGAGAGACACTGACCTGATTCTTGAAAGATGTTGGAAAGGAGAAGGCATTTAATAAAACTGGAGGGGGAAATGGACCTAAGAAAATGAATAGGCATCAGTAACCTAAAGACTTTCTGTACCTTTCTATGGAAACTGGCCTTTATCTTAAAAAATAAGGGAAGCATTTTATGATATTTGTGAAGGATTAGTGAGATCATTTTATGATTTGGAAATGTTAATCTGAATACATTTTGGAGATCCCACCAGAAAGATGTAAGCAAGAGTTTAATCATAGGAAGTTTTTATTTGGCACAGAGTGAACTACATCACAAGGCATTCCTTGTGTTCTCATTATTATATGTTGGTTATGGTGTTAATCATGTCCCATTTCTGGATTCTTGACAAATGAAAAATAAATACAAAGTTCAACTATAGGTCAACCTATAGCATCAGTTTGATTTTAATTAATAAATAAAAATTTAAAGAGAGCAGATTTCCCTATTTCATTTTACTTAAGCCTGAGCTTTGGTGCCTTTCTAGTCCTGACTTACAATACTCAATTTCCAACTGAGAAATTGGAACTTAAGAGCAAAGATATCGCTGAAGATTCTGCTGAGCTGCTTACATGTAAATATGCTGCACATCTGAGCACATAAATCCATAATACAAGATGTGGCATGCTGGTTTTCAGGGATGGCTTTTTTATCCAGAGATCCTGCCTCATGATTGAATTGGCCCCTTAAATTCAGGCATTTCTCTCACTAAACAGATGAGGTACACTTCCTCACAGAGGAAAAGAAAAACTTGAATATTCTTTTAAATATTTCTATCCTTGAGAATTGGGACAGAATCTCTCAAGACACCATAAGGCTCTGAGAACCATGCTTTTACCCAGCATTTTCCAATTTTTATTTTCCCAAGATCTTTACCTGAACAATAAGCCTGTAGTCATGATGTGATGTTTCCTTTGGGGTAAAACAGCAGCAGAATATGAAGCCAATCTAGATCCCTGGAGTTTTTCAATTGAAACCAATTCTGCTTCTTTGTGGATCCTTTGAGACCAGCTGAATTGGAATGAATATAGTTACTTTAGTATTTCCAAAACTGTATTAATATGACCAGAAATCTCTCAGGTATCCTCTTATAAAGAGTAAAAAGAGCCACTAGGCACATTGTGGTTATCACATCTGTATCTCAAAGTTAGAAAACACTGAAAACACAAGCCAGTCCACTGTCATTGCACTAATTATTCCAAAAAAAAAAAAAAATGTTCTCAAATGCCAAATCTAATAGATGTCAAGACTGTTAAAGATCTGAGATTTGACCTAACTTACATGCTAACAAATTAGCCTGCCACAGTTTTATGGATTGAGGCAGAAGACACAAGACTCCTAGGTCAAAAGAATATATTCACAGCAACGGTGGTAGCCAGAATGTGAGCAAAGAAACTCAAGTGATATCTGCACATACACTGTGTTGAGATTAAGAACCCTGCATTTAGGGAACCTGTATCTTTATAACAGACAGTAAGCATGCCTGTCTGCTGCTCCTGATGGAGAAATTCTCTTTTGAGGCTTTGTACAAACACTCCCATTGCTTATGAAGGAGACTTCATCTTTTAATTCTGTTTGATATATAGACAATCTTGAAAGTAAAATTAGGAAAAAAGAACAGTCACATGTGTAGAACGTGCAGAAATGTGAGAGACCCATGAAGAATAGTCTCCCAAAATATAGATAGACATAATGATATGTAGATACATGAATACATAGGTGGGTGTAATGTTTTAGAGTCAGAATAGTGCAATGGTGCATTTTCCTTAAAGAGTAGCATTGAATTTTTCTTGTTATAAAAAAATTTACAATGTGCATCTCCAGTTTTCAATTCTCACTGAGATTTTTGTCCTCTACACATGGCCAGCAATCTTTTAACACACTTAATTTTCATCTTCCCTCTGATTTTTGTGTTCCTGGCATTATAATGATGAATACATGTAATTATAACCAGAGAGACCAGTTAAAATATTTTGCCTAGTTTTTTTCTTTTTTTTAAATACAATCACTTAACTATCTTCACATTCTTCCATCATGAATAAGAATCTCAAAGGCTATTTTGGTAATATGTTGTTATGGCTGCTGTAATTGCCTAATTTGGCATTTTGTGGGATTATAGATTGTTGCCTCCCCTCAAAAAAGTATCATGGTTGTTTACACTTTTATTTTCCTTAAAGAATTCATCTGAGCATGTTCTAAAACAGAAGGTGATTGTTGATAATTCTATGTTGTCCTAGTATCCTTTAAGGATGAATATGTATTCATATGATGAGTTTCTCAGCATCTTGCCTTTCTTTAGCTTTTCACAGGCTTTGAGAAACTTGTGTCATTTCAATAAAAGCATATTTTTATTTTATTGCCTCAATTTTTTTTCTTATAGAAGTAGAATATTTGTTTTTCTATGATGTTCTTTAATTAGTTCCTTCTTTTAAGAGATACTGATTGAGATGTTAAAATTGTAATCTAATTTTTAAGTTGATCTCTTCTATACCACTTATGGGAACAAAATTAGACGATTTCTTTATATTTTGCCTCTCACACATTGGTTTTCTGAACATATTCCACTATTTTCTGTTCTAGTATATTATTTTTATTTAGTCGTTTAAGTTGGGTGTGAACCTGTATGTTGTTCTGACAACAAACAAGTGTGGATATACAGTTTAAAAAGCATTGCAATGCATCATGTAAACTAATGTAATCATAGTGTGTGACAGAGACATGAGTCTGTTGAAATAAATTTTTTTAATATAAAAAATAATGAGGAAAAAAACCTTGTATCTCTGCATCAGTATTTATAACACTTTAAAAAATTATGTTTATATTATTATAAAGAAAGTTTAGAATGTCTGGATCTCAAACATCTCAATGTTTATGTTATTATAAAGAAAGCTTAGAATTTTATATTATTATAAAGAAAGCTTAGAATGTCTGGATCTCAAAAATCTCAATGTCTTTTCAAAGAGCCTTAGTGCCAGAATAAAATAAAACTCAGAATAAATTGATGGCCTTTCAGATAAAACAACTAGCTGCTCCTATCCCAGGCGTTAAATGCCAGAGCAGGGAGTCTCTCAATAAAGATAGTTGTAGATACTCTAAAGAAAAAGGATCTTGGGAAAAAATAATTAGCCTGCTAATTGGTCCCTTTTCTTTTTCTAAGAGATACTGATTGAGATGTTAAAATTATAATCTAATTTTTAAATTGATCTAAATAATGAGCTAAGAAATTGAAGAGAAAAAATGGAATAATCAGTGAAGATATTGAAAAGAGATCATGCACTTGGTTTCCCATTTTTCCCTTACATTCAGGAGAAATTTCTATATATACTAAAGAAAAAAATAGCAAAATTTTAATTGATATGAGTGTTACAATATTGAATATAACTTGATAGTCATCACACAGACTTTTCCTGAAGTCAACAAAGTACTCTGGTGGCAGTTATCTCCAATAATTCTCAGACATTTCTTATAACTTGGCCTATGTCATTTCTGTTCATACCTTAACCAGGCAACATTCTTTCATCCTCTGTTATGCCGCACTCACTAACTTAATAGGAAAACAACTTACTTTGTAAGTGAGATTGCATATTAAATGCTATCTTGATGATCTTCTCCTGATGACTCCTCTATCCATAATGTGGTTATTCCTAATTTAGATGTTAACTTATAGGTACCCTATGTCTAAAGCCCATATTGAATGCCTGGAGAAGGTACTGGATGACTTGTAGGCAAGCATTTTCTTTTATAGACAGTATTATTGGAGCTGAACTCATGAAGGTTTATATGGACCTAACAAAGCCTCTACTAAAACTTGCACAAGCACTTTAAAACCAGAAGCAAAAAAAAAAAAAAAAAAAGCTAAAATCAGTAGTCACAGCTTGATAGGACTCATATCTTTTAGTTCTTCTACTACTGTCCTCTTATGCAAAAATAAACAAGTCCATAAAAACCACAAGCAACAATAACAAATAGAAACAAAACCTCACACTTATTAGAAATTCCCTTAGTAAAATTAAGACAAAATCTTATTTGTGGATGGGTTATACCTTCATAGTAAAATAGTAGCATATAAAGTGGGATATACTATAATCCCCTATGGGAAAGTCCGGTCAGGATGACAGAACTAAATTATGCTCACTAGTATATTAGTTAGCTAGAGATAATAATATATACGTCAATAGTGGATAGTCATTTGGAGTTATCCATGATTTGGAAAGTTTTGGAAACAACAAAATTTTCTGATCTCAGCCACACAATTAAGAATTCTCAAAAGAAATGTTGAGTGCTGTAATGAACTCTATGGTGCTAGGTATCACAAATGTAGAAGCTTATACCAAAAGACATAGACATGGAAACTAAAGGACATTCCCTGGCTCATTATTTTTCCAGACAGATTACTATAATAAGATCATGGCCCTTACAGTATACCAAATGACCAAATCTTTGGAGAAGTTTAGAGGGACAATTTTAGAATACCATAATTGTTTTCTGATTAGAAAAGAGATAGTTGGAGAATCCGAATGCCAAGCAGGAGAATAACCTTTGGCACCCTGAAATTGAAGATTAAATAGCCTGAAGGACCTCAGGTGGAGACTTGCAAAAAATTTTACAAGTAATTACCACCACAGCAAGAATAAATTGGTCATCATACTCAAAGGACACCATTGAGGAAAAATTTATGGTAAAACTCTTGAGTTTATCTATAATGTATCTGCTATCACCGTAATCCTAGTAAACTAAAGGTATGACACATAGGAGCCCAAACCTCAGGACACCTTTAAATATCTCCAGATGAAATTTGTATAAATATCCCCGATATAGGTTTTGAATATGTGCTAGTGATTGTTTACTTATTCTGAGATTGCCTTTCCCTGCCAAAGAGCTCTGTCTCAAAAGGTAACAAGAGAAAAAATTACTTGATATCGTATTCCCAAACTGGAGAATTCTAAGCTATCTCTAGTGACAGGGGAATCCATTGAGATCGATACCAGAAGGAGTTGCAAAGCCCTATCACTATTCAGAAACTTTAAAGTTCATATAACTCCAATTCTTCAGAAAAGATATAAAGAACAAATATAATTTTGAGAATCAAATTAGTCTCTCTCTCAGGGACTCTCAAACTTTCTTGCCCTAAGGTATTGTCATTGGTTTTAATGAAATTCCTATCGGGATGCTTTTACTTTCTCATTATGAAATTATAACATATTTAATAATATCATCTTCTATTCTACAGCCCGCATTTGTTCAAGCACGCATAGCCAAATATGTTTGGAGACTCATGCAATCCACCCATTCTTCTTAACAAATATAGACAGCCTTTTCTCAACATCTTCCTAAACCATCCTTTCATGACTTAGAGACATGGTGTTATGGAAGAGATAGTACAGGTAACAGTCCTTAAACACTGATGGAAAGAATTCTATTAGATACCATTAGCTATACTAGTCATGAAACCCCAAGGAATGAGTTCTTGGATTTATCTCAACTAAATTAGAGAGCAAATGCATTCTGAAATCACTGGACGATCCCCGCTAAACGTCTTGAACTGAGAACTCTTAAGAACTATCTAGAATCAGTTTCCATTAGGAGACAACTTCTATCCAGATTTTTTAATCAAGTAGTTGGCTATATGAGATGTACACTTCTACCCAATACATATTCTTTCTTAATACAGCTTTTTTTCATCCTTAGTCACTCCTTAGTCTGGGTCTAATATCTGGCAAATATTTATTCATGAATTGACTGAAGGATATAATAAAATGGACTATTGGATTTGAAAACATTTTCCTTTGGGAGCCACTGGGCTTACCTTGGTACAATTTTCTCGTGATGAATTAGTTGATTTTCTGGGTAACTGACTGAACCATTAGGTAACTTTTAAATGGCATACACCCCAACAGGTAAAATAGCCATATTTTTTTTTTATTGCTTCATTATTAGAAAAGGAGGCTCCTCACTCCATCAAAACAAACTCCAGAACCTTCATTAGAATTAGCTTAAAAAAAAAAAAAACTAGTTGATGAATGCACTTTCATAGAAATAAAACTTGGAGAATTATAGAACAGATAATGTACATTTGTAGACTATCTCCCTTTTACTGATCTTATGAGCAAGAAGCACTATTTTTTGCTTTAAGTCTATCTATCTTGATTCTAAAAATTTGATATCTTGGGTGCATGCCTTTCCTGATGAGCAGTGCCATATTACAGTACTGAGCTTCATTTTCAGAACAGAATCCCTCACTTCTCAAGGTGAATTCTAGCCTATTTTCTTTCTCCTTAAACCTCTTCCCTTTGTGTTTTACAAGATGGCCAGGAAGTGGGGACATTCTATGTGTATAGACCAGAAAAGAGAAAGGGTACTAGAAGATAGCCTTGTCCATGAAATCAAACAGGCAGCGATGCAGAATAGAGCATCTTTAAATAGCCTCTCAAGGAGGAACATGTGCTGTTTAGGGGAGAAATAGTGAACTTATATCCATGAAGCTATTGCTAGAATCTTTAATACTAATAAAACGGTTTGAAAAAAACAGAAATCTTAACTAGGTAACTTGGCTAATATATCTATATCTGGTTCAAAGGACACTTTGAATTGGGAATGGAATCTATTCTCTAGATTTAATTTGGGCACTCTTGGCTACTGATTTAGAAGCAGACTGCAAACTCTAATAATAGTTTTTCTTACTTTTACTCTGTTACAGTTTTATGTGTGATGTTCATTGTCATAAGTGTTTTTGTGTAGCTCCTGTACAGTCAAATGTTCTAAAAAATAGTGATCAAACAAAATGGCACTTAGAAAAGTAAAACAGCCATCTGCCAAAACTTGATATACCATTAAGATGCCTCAAATAATGGTGTAGAGCAGGATTGATAGTGTCCCCAGATAGTCATGTCTATCCTGGTTAGGCTTTTGGATGACTACTAGGGATGAGGGGGACACTAAGAACAAAAACAATCTCTAAACACTTAACTTACTGACTACCCTAATGAGACTTTACTATTTGGTTGTGTTCACTAACATGATTTTATAATCCTGTGATATGACTTTACTGATCCCCTGAAGATAAAAGTTGGAAGTAACTTTATTATTAATTTCAAAAAACTTATGAAAACCTTATTAAATAAGCATGATACTTTCCATATTTTCAATATATTATATCAAATAACTGTTAACTCCTTAAGCTGTTTCAAAAGCTGTACCTCAAAATCCTTTACTAACAGAGCCCACTAATTGTAGGCTATTATATAATCATACATATTCACTTTTCAATTAGAATTCCTTTATAAGCTGTTATAAAGAATTTCTTGGCATGACATTTAAGGTCTATCAAGGTCTGCCTCATGCTCACGTCTTTAGCCTCATATCTCATGGCCCAAGCATCCCAACTTTTCAGATTACTTTCAAGCAGAACATATACTAGCTATCAATTTCATTTCCAACAGTTCATCACCTCTTTCATGAGTAATTTCTTTTTTGTTATTTGTTGATATTACCTCCTTAATGGCACTTTCTCTGAAACCATATTATTATTATAAACATACATTAATATATTTATTAAATTGCATTATAAGGTGTTATTAAATGTCTCCGTTTCCTACTAATTTTATACTTATGGATGACTTGTAAATATTCTACTAGAAATTTTGGCAGCTATGCTTGACAGAATTAAGACTAAAAAAATACTATCCACAAATTAGTAGTACTATAACAAAATCTCTACAACATAGCAATGTCCCATAGTATCTATTAAAGAATCCAAAGTTATTGCACACTATTTAATGTTTGTCTTTCAACAACCATGTCTTTTTTTTTTAAGAAATGTTTATTACCCTGAATAAGCTTTCTGTTTTCACGAGGCCAAGTTTTTTCTTTGACATTCATTTAATTTTGCTTCCTCTCTTATCTCTGAAACAAAGCAAGTTGTACCTTGCTTTTCAAGCAGAGTAGCATTTGGCTGACAAATGTGACCATAAAAATAGGTGTGTAGAGTTTAAAACCAAAATACATGTTATACATCCATCAAAATTTGGCACACAGTTGGAAAAGAAACACCATTATGTTGTGTCATGCTTTGTTGTACTGGTCAAAAACCATGGTTTAAGACAGTTTCTTAAATACTGGTATGTGACTTTTTCATTTTTATATTCCCGGGGCTTAACACAGTATTTGAAATATCAGCAGATCAAATTACATCAAATTCAATGTGCCTCAGCTATCTTTTCTTTTTTAACTTCATCTGCAATAAATACATCAATAAATAAAGGTACTTGTTTCTCAATAGTGACTTTTTTTTAACAGAAGGCTTGTGAACATTTGGCTGCAATGAGTAACAGGGGGCTTCTGAAAAACTCCCTTGGCCACCTTCAGATGTGTGCTCACGAGTTTCAATTCACTGAGATTCAATTGGGGATGCAAATGAGAGATCAGGGAAATGCAACTGAATTTGTCAACAAATGACTAAAACCACCTAGTCCTTGCTATTATCTGAATTTGCTCTTAGTTGTAAAGAAATTGAAACTCTCAAGATAAATTCTCTGAAGTTTAGGAGAATCTTATCCATCTTTTGCACAAAGACCTAACTACAGAAACTGTAATATACTAAAGTCTTCATCATTCAACTTGACAACAGATATTTACTGTCTACTACTGTATACATGCTACTACATTAAAAAATTATAACTAGTGTGGCTAAGAAACTGAATTTTTAATTTTATTTAATTTTAAATAAATTTGCATAGTCTCACGAGGCTTTTGACCATATTGGACAGTGCAAGTCTATATAATGCTCCCTGTCATATGGAGTTTGCTTGTGTTCCTTTCCATTTAGAATTGCAATGATAATCTATAGTTTGAAATCATGCCACCAAATACATGCTCATGATTTTTAGTATTTTTAAATAAATTAAATGTGTAAATTATAGACCCATTTTAGAATATAATTAAAAATAAGCATATTAGTGTTCTATTAGACCTATCTTTAGAGAAATCTCTTCCAATTATATTCACAGTATAAACTTCACTCAATACGACTTCTTTTAAGAGAAATTTTCCTAAGCTAGAAGTAGAAAACCTAGTTAAACAGAGCTTGGTGCAAGTTTTATCTTTACTAAATTTGTAAAGTATGTTAAAAATATCAAGAGACAACTAATGAGTAGCTATATTAAAATAAAGTACCCTTATTAAAAGTACTATATAATCACTATTATATTATTTCTAGTTATGGGAATATTTTTATCAAGAATACATATTATTCAGTATGACATATTTTGATGTTCACCAGCTGAAGCACTGTTTTTCAGGTTTGTCTATCATTGTCTTTACTTCTTTGTCTTCATTTTCCCTTTTCTCCTTTCATGACTCTCTTACTCATTCTTGTTCTATTTGTTCTTCTTTTTTTAAATGTATTTATTTAAATTAGTTTCAAATAAAAAAATTAGTTTCAAGTATACAGTACATTGGTTAGACATCTATATAGTTCATAAAACGATCCCCCCAATTACTCCCTCCCTCCCCTGGCCCTCCAACTAGCCATCATATTAATGCTAACTTCATTCCCTCTGCTGTGCTCCTCATCCCTGAGACCAACTATCAACTACTAATTTGTACTACTTTAACCCTTAAGCCCATTCTCCCAGCCCCCCAACCTCCCTCCCCTCTGTCTGTCATCAAATTGTCCCCTATATTTGTGAGTCTGTTTTTGATTAGTTTGTTCTTTTTGTTCCTTAGATTCCACATGTAAGTGAAATCATACGGTATTTATCTTTTTCTGTCAGACTTGTTTCACTCAGCATAAAAACCTCTAGATCCATCTATGCCATTGCAAATGATAGGATTTCATTTTTTTAATGGCTGAGTAATATTCCATTGTATATATGAACCATAATTTCTTATCCAATCATCTGTTGGTGAGCATTTAGATTGCTTCCATATCTTAGCTATTGTAAATTGTGCCACCATGAATATTGGAGTGCATAGATCTTTACAAATTATTGTTTTGGTTTTCTTTGGATAAATACCCAGAAGTGCAATTGCTGGATCAAAAGGTATATATATTTTTATTTTTTTGAAAAACCTCCATGTTGTTTTCCATAGCAGCTGTACCAGTTTACAATTCCACCATCAATGTATGAGGATTCCCTTTTCTCCGCATCCTCAGCAACACTTGTTTTTTTTATTTATTTGATGATAGCCATTCTGACAGGTGTGAAGTGATATCTCATTGTGGTTTTAATTTGCATTTCTCTGATGATTAGTGACCTTGAGCATCTTTTTATATATTAGCCATCTGTATTTCCTCTTTGGAGAAGTATCTGTTCAGATCTTCTGCCCATTTTTAAATTGGATTTATTTGTTCTTATTGATTGCTGCTCATCTTCTTTCTCTTCTATTTTTTCTTCTCTTGCTATTTTTCTTGTTATTCTTGTCATTTCCCTTGTCATTATTCTTTTATTAACTTTTTATTATTGCTCTTGTTGTTCTTTCACTTATTCTTTCTCTTTCTTTTCTCTCTCTTTTTTTTTTTAAACTTTTGGCTAAATGTTAATGTAATTCTGGTTTTTCTTTGCTTTCCCTGAAGGCAGTTTCTCCTTCTTCAAAATGTTTTCAGCATTTCAGTCAAGAATCTTACTAAAATTAAGTAAACAAGTTCATTAATTTTATTTTATTAATCATTTTTATCTTTAGTATATTAGAGCTTTATCTATAGACAACAAATAAATATTGATTACATACTGCATAGCCTCTTTATGATATAGAAAGCCTCTTAATTCAAGATAGACTTGATGATAGAATATAATATGTTAATTCAATTTCCTTCTAGGATTTTCCTGGAGTTTGCTTCAACTTTATAGAAAAAGCAGAAATAGGTCAGCATCCCATATAGTCTCTAGCTCCTTGGTCATACTAAAAGTAAAAGACAAAAAATTGGGTAACTATATATGATATAATATAATATAATATATACTATACTATACTATACTATACTATACTATACTATACTATAATATAATATAATATAATATAATATAAATAGATAGCTATCCCTTAAAACATTCCAGCTGCAACTTTTAGAGAAATTTGAATCCATCTCTAATATCAGTTCAGGTTTAAAAATGCTTCCGAGAGTGTCCATTATACTAGTTTAATACTGGGTATTTCAATGCTTCATTTTAAAAATATGTATTGAACACCTGATTTACTTCACGTATTTAACCAGTTAAAAATACAAATTTATACCACAGTAGATTTCTCAGGTAATAAAATCAGTAGTTTAGGTAATATATAGACATGTATTGTTTTTAAAAATATTCCTCATTCCACATACTTAACCTCTCTTCATCTCTATTTTGACTCTTATTCTTCACTTTTAAAAAGACATTTGACAGGAATAGAGAATATGGACAGATGTGATTTAAATGGCCCATTAGCAGTAACTATGGAATGTCTACGTAATATAATCTGCTCTGATCACTCACTCTCCCAATCATCCACAAAGACTAAACAGATTTCCTAAAAACTAATAGAACTAATATCATCATGCTGTAGAAGCCTGTTCAAAACTGCTTTATTACCAGAAGCTCAATTATCTCAGGTTGTTTATGCTCATATAGACTCTAGTCTGTATTTAAAGCATGGTTGGTTACCTGACCTAATTCCTCACTTCCTAGTATCATTTGAAAACTTCCACTGTTCTCATTGGAAGATGTTTCATCATCATTAATATTTTCTGTATTCCTGACCTCTTTTATATGTTTTTCTATCAGCGTAATACTCTAGAAAATATTTTGCTTCTCCTGAGAATACTTCTCCCCTGTGTCCCTAAACTCACTGCAGAGCTCTCAGATCTTGCTTTTTTATTTATTTTTTTATCCATTCAACATTCTACAGGACCATATACAGCACAGTTACCTTCCATGTTTTTTCATTGTCATTTCCAGACCATCCTCCTTCTAGCTACCCTCCAAATACAACAGCTTTTTTGAGGCACATGCCATCAGCTTTACCTACAAAATTTTGTAGTTGTAAACATTTACAAAATTTCCAGTAAGTTCTACTTCCTTGAAAAATTTGTCACTAAGCTCACAGTCTTCATCTCTTTCAGTGCTGCTTACCTCATTATGTAATCTTTTTGACTGACTCCTCAACTACTTTATATCATGTCCAAGTTTATAAAGCCACCTACCTTGCCTAGCTAATATCATTATTAGTAAATGAACAGTCTCTATAATCTTCAGGCTAACCATTCCCAACTTCTACCTGCTCTTCCACCTTTCCAAGCTGCTGCTGAATCTATTACCACTTCTTCAAAATTTCTTCAGTCTCATAGAAACCGCTAAATCTTTGACCACATCATCCATCTTTTTGCTTCCTATCACCCTGAACTCATGTCCTTACTTATCTCATTTTCCCTCCCCTCTACATAAATTCCATAGTCTATTATTGTATCAGTTAGGATTCAACAGAATAAATAGAACCAGCAGGATACACGCATATACCTATGTATGTATATAAATAAACACACATATACAAACACAAATAATACAAATAATAAAGGGAAAAGAGTAAAACTGTGGATTCAATAAAGCTTTCACACTAGTTATTTTTTTAATTCTGTATTTAATATGCTTTTATTTTCTTTTTAAAAAATTTTTATTATTGTGACATTGGTTAACAAAATCCAGTAACTTTCAGATGGACAATTTAAACAGTGAAGCATATATATATTGCGTGTTTACTACTCACAGATTTCTTCCTGTCACTACATATTTGACTCCTTTTTAACCCATCTACCTCTCCCACTCCCCCTCCTCCCCTCCCTCTAGTAACACTAGTCTATTGTCCATGTCCACTTTTGTTTTCAATATAATAAAAATATAGAAACTTAACAACCAAAATTATGACATTTTTAGGCTTCAACTGCCTGATATGACAGATATATATGCCCAGTATGTGTCCAACATGCTACTCTGAGTTTCAATTTAACTTTGTATTTAAGATTATAACTGAAAAAGCTTTATAAAGAACCCCTGAATCATCTAAATTATTCATTGTTTTCTAAAATGAATAATACATTCCATTTTTAATACATTACCACAGATGGGGTAATTTTCCTATCAGTTATTGGTGTAGGGTAATGAGTAGTTATATCGTCATAAAATTAAAAAAAGCATTTGAAATATCCAGCTTCTCTTATCTCTAAAGTAAAATTGAGAATATCACAATTTTAGTGTTCAAGACGTAAAATGAATCTATCATAATATTTCACATAGTCTATTAAAGTCTCATTTTCTTATTAACCTACCCTCTTCTGGTGGCAGCTCTGTAAGAATTAAGAAGTGTGAAGACTGCGATCTTACCTGAAATGACAAAGGGCTTTCATCTCCGTGTCAGCCAGATTGCTGACTGAGAACCAAAGATTCATTCATAATTAAAATCTGTTGACTACAGAAAGTTTTCTATTTTTCAAAATCTATTTCTCTCCAATATTCCGAACAACCTTGTTCAAGGGTTTCACTGTTTTCACGTTTATATAATAATCCTAACTAGGTGGAGCCTGCTTAGTAAGAAGAAGTGAAATGATTATTTTATTTGTGTTTTCAATAGTATAAGTAAAATAAAAGCTAGCACTTCTTTTTTTTTTTTTTTAAGATAGAGAAACATTAAGGCTTTTGTTTGGATTGTTCAAACAAGAAAGCAAACACTAAATAAGAGATGACAAACATTGGGATGATTGTGGCAAAACTTTTAAATATATCTCTATGATTGATCAAATTCTTTGCTATAAATGACCTCAGAATTATGAATTACTATATATTTGTAAATTTATTATTATTATTATTACTATTATTATTAGCTGGCAGGATTACGATATCTGTGTATCTTCATGTGTTTTTTTCCAGTACCTAGGAACTACCTGGAAAATAGAAAAGTAAAGCTAACTTTAGAAGATAAATCTTGGGAAGATAATGGAATAGGGTCTGATCCAAGGCTACAGTTCCACAGATTCCACTTTTTAATATCTTTCTGCCTGCTCTTTTCTCCTTTCTCCTCACCCTTACCTGAGTAGTTTACCTGATGGTACATTTCATTCAATTTTGTTTCTGCTTTTTTTTTTTTTCCTCCAAAAAAGATCAGGCAATAATACATCCAGTTTTAGCAAATTCTGGTGTGTTTACCAAAACATTTCTTTTAATGGTGATACTGGTTCACAAAATCCAGTAAGTTGCAAGTGTACAAATAAACAGTAAGGCATACATATATTGCATTGTGTTCAACGCCCATAGTCAAATTTCTTTCTGTCACCATATATTTGAAACCTTTTACCTATCTACCTCTCCCTCCCTCCAAAAACTTTTCTTTACCTTGAAAAAAGTAATCAGCTTTAATTTTAAATCACATGTAAAGGCAAAGGAAAAAAAAATAAAGGTGTATCTGAAATTCACAATAGAATCCAAACTGCTGCCATTAAGTTTTTCCTGAACTTCTGATGTACATGGTCGGTCATAAGGCAAAAAACAATTGAACTTCTCCAAGAAAATTATGATGTAACTAATTAAAATGTGCCCCATTAGATATAACAACAACAATAACAACAACAACAAAGAATTCCTTCTTTACCCTGAATTCTGGGGAGGGGAAATAATATTATTGCAACAACTTAAAAAAAAAAGAAAAGTGGTTATTGGCTCAATTGCTGGCATTAGAATTATTCTTATGGAAAATTCCAAACTGTCTTTGTTTTGAAAGAATGCCTCAATAAGTGATTGAGAATTTGAGGTCTTGTAAAACAGTGTAACAAATCTTAGAGAGGGAGTCGAATTGCTTAGTTTGGGAATTTTCTGTATAGGTGGAGAAAAATTCTTAGCTACTAAGAAAAGTTAAGAAGACCGAGGAGGGAAAAGAGTACGTTAAGAAGGTGAGCGCGACCCAGGGATCATGGTTGAAGGCCATGAAAAACCAATTGTAGTAGGTAGCTCAAGGGACTTTAAAGAAGAGTATAATAAAATACCTACTTGGAGCTGTTTGCAAGCCTGTCTACTGGGAATACTCACTTCAACTCCCACCTTTCCTGTGAAATCTACCACTCTCACATTGGTTTCATATGTTTGTTGGCTTTTTTCATATTGAGAAAGCTCAGAAGTGAGTCCTCAAAGAGTAGGAATGGTCTTGGGCAAAGATGAAAACAGAATTTCTCATCCCACACCCTTGCCCTGGTAATTCACAAAAATCCTTGGAAGGCTTATAGATTTGTATAAGGTGCTCAGTCTAATTTTATAAATTTTAGGGGAACAGGTGTCTCCAGCTGGCATCTTGGTTTTATAGGAGGGAATGTATTTGTTTCCTTAGTGTAGGATTGCCAGATAAAATACTGGATGCCCAATTAAATTTGAATTTTGGATAAACAGTAGGTATTTTCAACTTTAAGTATGTCCAAACATTGCATTGGGTACATTTTTGTAGCAATGAATACTCTCGCAAGTGCTTCCACAGATACCAAAGGCACATGCTTCATTGAATGTGACTTGTATTAAACATACTTAAATATTTTAATATACGAATTAATAAGTTTATTCCTACTGCTGGAATAACTTCCTGTTTAAAAGTTATGGCTATATGAAAGAGTATTAAAATTTTAAGTCTAAATACACAAATAAATGGTAAGGGTGCATGTAAGTTTAAAAGTATTGTTACAAAAAAAAATCCATATAGAGCCTATGCTGTTTAATACATAATGTGTTAACATTAGTAACCTTATATTGCAGTGAAAGCGAGATAAATTATTCTGTATTAAATGTATTTGAAATGAATTAGATTATGAGTTATATATTTTACATAAATAAATTTAAATCAAAAGGCTGTAGGTATACTATAGAAATGAAGTGATAGCCTATGTTCAACATTACAATGGTTATATAGAATCATCCTTCAAAAATAATTCTTCACTTTTGTGTGTGTGCATCTAAAAACTCATATGGACAACAACTTTATCCCACACCCTGAAGTTCAAGATTGAGTTTCCTGATGATCTGCCCTAAAGATTTTAGATTTGACTAGCCAGCACATACTATTGCATAAACCATCTCCTTGCAATCAATCAATCAATCGATTTCTATATCCATCTATTGATCAATTGATGGATAGATACACATATAAGATATAACATTTTGTAAGTTTGAGGCACACGTGTCGATTTGATTCATTTTACTGCAGTCTGATTACCACCATAGTGATAGCTAACAGTTACATCACATCACAGAATTATCTTTTTTTTTTTTTAAGGTGAGAATGACTGTTAGTTTCTTAGAAACTTTGAAGTTTCTAATACAGTATTGTTGCCTATAGCCACTATGTTGTGCATTAGATCTCCAGGACTTACTTATCTGCAAGTTTGTATCCTTGAACGTTTCTTCAACTCTGCCCTCCAACTCTGGTAACCACAAGGGGAAGATTTGATTAAGATAAACGTTTTAGCCATATTATTAGATCTATAGTCAAATTCACATATGAAAATAATGACCAAAGGATTACAAAACAGATTCTGTGCAAAAAGAAAAAAAAAAAGAAAACCGATAAACTCCTATATCAAACTTTCTGTGGTTGGAAAAAGCAGTGAATGTCACACGTGAACTTCTTAGTAGATTCATATATACTTGTGTAAGGAACTTATGCGTACATATCGCAAGCTGACATTTTCTCTACTTCAAAGAGAGGGTTTATTACGTCTTCTCTCCACATATTAGAAAATTCCTGGAAAGGATTATTTTACATATCTTATGGATCAAAATAGAGTCTCAAGTTTGGGAGATTGATTTGATATATCACAAACTATTTTTAATCTGAGAATAATACAAATAGGATAAAGTAAAATAAATAAAAAATATCGGAATTTATTGCACATAGTAAGTAAAAAAAATTTATATGATACTTTTGTTATACCTTGATACAAATGTAAATACGGGGATATGTAAAAGTAGTTTCACAATTTAGGTGAAAAAATTTGAAAGTCACTGCAATAGATTAAGGGAATAGAGTGAATAATATAAAAATCCATTCCACATATCTTGAAAGAAGAAGACAGTTCTATCTCTTTTAAAATGAAGAGTAAATTAGTGTGCATTTATAATATAATAAACATAAGATAACTGTTTATTTAAGATCATTTAATAAAATATAACATGCCATGGTGTTGTTAAAACTCACATAATCAGGATTTAGATTTTAAATGTCTGAATCACATTTGCTGTCTATTTTTTATTGATTTTCTATTTCTATTGCTAGGTGAGCAATAGAAAGAAGTTATAAAAAAAACATAAATATCCAAATTTATTCTATCAAAAGAAACCAAACCAAACCAAACACAAAAATATCTTTAGCTTTCAAGATAAGTATAAAACACATAGGCTCAAGAGTAGATTTTAATATTCCTTGGGAATTTTACTAAAGCAAACATCATTTCCTCTGTCACTATAATTAAATGAAAAATGATTATAATTGATAAGCTTATGTACTCTATTTAACATTTTCTAGTCTGAAAATTGCTTAATTTTAATATAAATTAGTTTTAAGAGAGGCAGAAACAAAGATGATTGTATTTTCACAGTGATAGATATGATACACTATATGTATTTCATATCAGTTGTCTAAAAATTGCTAGGAACAGCAATTTTCAGTTTATTCAATATAAGTAATGACTTTTACTGATTCTCTGCATCCATTCAGTGCTCTGAACTACATTATATTTGTATAGCATGCATAAGCACAGTTAATAATTTGTCAGCAGAAACACATCTTACAATTAGTTTGCTATACAAAGCTGACCTCATCAGTATTACCTGGAGAAAGCCATCTCACATTGACAGCATTCTCTTAGCTAAAGATAGGAAGCTGTCAGAGTTTCCATTAAATTTGTATTCCCAGAGGTTTGTAACTCTGCTTCCAAAAATGCCATAGGCATAAACTTAGCATGCAAGGTGCTAGTAAGATAGTTTATTTTAAAAGGAAAGATGTTTATAAACTGAGAAAATGTCCTTCGAGTTTAAAAAGGCAGCCAGGCAGTATAAATGTCATAAGAAAATATAATATTAATACCATCTCTGTGTTCCTAGCAATCCTGATGATGTCAAAACCAGAAAAGGACATGACATAGCTATAGCTGACTAGAAATGTCATAATGTTCAGTCAGTCATTATTGTGTCCTCAGCTGTCCATACATTTATTCAGTAAGCTATTCTTTTTACATTGAGAAAAATATTCCCAAATTATGATATCACAATGGTATTTCAAAATCTGAGATGAAATTTATCCTAAAAGAAAGAATGTCATGTCACAGAAGCAAAGGGTAGAATAATGATTAGAGAGGTGGGGGATGGGGTGGGGAGATACTAGTCTATCTCTAGAGAAAGGATAGATTTTCAGTTATAAGATGAATAAATTCTGGAGAATCTAATGTACAGCATGGTGACTATAGTTAATAACACTGTATTGTATACTTAAAATTTGCTATGATAGTAGATCTTAAATGTTCTAACAACAACAAAAAAGGGTGACTATGAAAAAAAGAAAGAATGCGTGGCTTTTAATCTTTCGGTCCTCGATTTAACATTTACTGTCAGCTTATGGAAATCAAGTTAATATAAACATTAATTATTCAAGCTATAAGGCAAAAATAATGATAATGTCGTGCCAAAAATACATGCACCGAGTTCTGAAAAATAAGGCATGTAAAATTTACAAAATAAAAAGTATACTGTTAACTTTAGACTCAGGGTTTTTCAAGCAAAGTTCCTCAACATAGATTTCTATTAACTAAGTTGGAGGCAGGCTTGGGCACTGATATTGTTGCAGTTCAGCAGTATCTATTGCAAGCAATGTAAGCCATTCCCCTTATCCTGTTCTTGATAACTCCAAGAGAGAGATTTTGTCTATTGGTGAATGTTTCTAACAGAACCACTGATGTCTACACTGAATTTTCAACCACAGAAGTCATTTTGAGCATCTAGCCAAAACAGAGTAACAGTGACAATATTTACCCTCCTAACCAAAATAACTAAAAAACAACATACACATAACAGTGGTTTTCAAGATAATGGATGTCAATAAATCAATAAAAGGGAGTGATTCCATGCTGAATAGAAATATACAAGGTGAGCTCTACCATTGGCCTAATTTACTGAGAGAGTTTTCCAAGCTGTGGTGCAAAAAAGGATAATGAAGGCAGAGCCAAATACTGTCCCTGAATTGAGGAGGTGAAACTGAGAGTCTGGGGAAAACAAATTACAGTCCACAAGGTAGATTATGGGAAATAAGAGACCATTATAAAGAAAGAACGCCAGAGATCAAAGAGGGTTGCTATTAAGTATTGAGAAGAATATTGATGCATGCATTTGAGCAATGAAACGACATTGGAGAATCACCCAAAAATATTGTTAGGAAAAATACTCAGAGTTCACATGGGGCCAAGAAAAGTATCTATCCCTACTAGCCAGACTAGACTATCTTAAAATTCTCACAGCGTCAAGTAGAATATTCACAAATATGTTGCCTCTCTAGTGAAGAATAAATTATCTCCAGAATAAAAACTGTTCATATTTACACAATTTTTTCAAAAGCAAAACCCAAAAGGATCAAACTGTTTCTAAGTAACTTAACTGTATCACACAGTAGTACTCAAGCATATCTATGGGAGAACAAAAATGTTTAATTCTTAACCAAATCACGCAATATAAACAGGCAAGAAAATATAATCCATAATGAAAAAAGAAAAAAAAAAACAATCAAAATTGATCCAGAACCTTCATAGATGTCAGAAGTATCAGGTAAAGGTAATAAAAGTTATTAACTAGATTCCACATAATTAGAAACTTAAGTAGAGGCATGGGCAATATCAAACAAATTCACTAACTACTAGAGATGCAAATGCCAACATCTTAGATGTAATTACAATGGATAGAATAAATGGCATATTATTTATTGCAGAAGAAAATATTAATTAACTTGAAAACATAGCAAGAGAAACTTCTCCAAAACTAAAACACGATGTAAAAGTCAGTAAAATCGAAAAGAGCATAAGTGCAATTAATTCTTTGGAAGGAGAGAGAAGAGAGTGATAGAAAAAAATATTTTAAAAAATAATGGCAGTTTTTCCAAACTTGATAAAAACTGTAAATCCATAGATACAGATAGTTCAGTGAATCTCAAACACAATAAATTTTGAAATAAATTTCAGCCAGATACATCGTAGTCAACTTGCACAAAACCAGTGATAAAGAAAAAATGTTAAAAATGACCAAAGGAAGACACATTACATACAGAGAAACAAAGTTAAGAAAGATGGCAGATTTCTTACCAGGACCATTGTAACTGAGCAAATGATAGAGCAATATCTTTAAAGTATTGTAAAGGAGAAAATTATTAACACAGAATTCTACAGATCTATTATATCTTTTAACAATGAAAGCAAAACATGACAATTTTAGGAATACAAAAGTTGAAAGAATCAATCCCTGTCAGGTCTGCTCTATAACAAATGTTAAAGGAATCCTTCTGTTAGAAGGAAAAGTATAACAAATACATGAATCCCTACGAAGGAAAAAGTAGAAAGAGGAATGGCAATGATGTATAATTACTAGCTATATACATATAATTTAAATATCTTTAAAAGATGAATTACTGTTTAAATAAAAATAATGCATTCTGGAGTTTATATATATGTAAAATGTATATAAAAATAACATAAAAATGAGAAAGGATGGAAATCAAATAATACTGTTGGAATGTTTTTATGCTATACATCTGGTAAAATATCATTTGCATTTGTGATGTAATAAGTTAAAGTTATACACTATAAAATACATAGTGTCATTGATATAAAAAATAAAGAAATGTAGAGCTAATAAACCAACAAGAGAAAAAATAGAATCATAAAAAACACTCAATTCAAAAGACAGCAAGAATAATAGAAACAAATATTTGGAATGATTACAAAAAAAAATAGTAAATTGATAGACAACCTGACCACATCAATAATATCATTAAATGAAATTGGTCCAAAACCCCCAACTAAAAGGGAAAGATTGTCAGACAAGATGAAAATGCAAGAATGAACCGTGTTTCCTTCAACACATGCAACTAAGGTATAAAGAAATAAATAGATTAAAAGTGAAAACATAAAAAGTGACAATATGATTTAACTAACCAAAAAGAAAACTGAAGTGACTATATTAATATCAGATATAATAGTTTTCAGAGCAAATCATATTACCATGGACACAGGAAATCATTTTAGAATGAAAAAGTATTCAAGATTCCTTAAAAACACTACCAAATTATCTTAATTGACATTTATTCAATACTCTATACAATAGCAGAAGAATGCCCTTTTATTTTTTTACATGTGCACATGGAACATTTACCAATATAATAAATATATCTTGGGTCACAGAAAATATCTCAATAACTTTAAAAGGATTCTATCTAAATATTCCATAAAATATTCTATAAAATATATTTGATTTGACCACATAGAATTAAATTCAAAATCATCGACAAACATAGCTTTGATGTATCCCCAGTAAATATTTGAAATTGATAGTAATACATTTTTAAATAAGCCATTGTTTAATTTAGAAAATATTTTTAAATGAATGAAAATAACATGTCAAAATTTGTTGGCTGTTTTTAAAGCATGCTTTAGAAGAAATTTATAGCACAGAATGCATAGTCTAAATGTACATTATATTAACATTGACTATACCTTAGAAAACTCGAAACTAAAGTGCAAATGTAATATGAAGTAAATAGTAGAATGGAAATATAAAAACTTGGAGGAGAAATTAATGAAACAGAATTTGGAGAAAAAAAATAAATTCATACCTTAGAGATCAATAACATTGGTAAACTTTTAGCTAAGCTACCAAGAAAAAAGTAGAAAGACACAAATTACCAATATTAGAAATGAAAGATATTACTTTCTACATATTTCACAATCTGAAGAGGATAAGTAATTACAATTAAAAATATGGTGAATTCCTTCAAACTTTAAGAAAAATATAATAAAATTCATTTCATATAGCATTTCCAGAAATTTGCAAAATGAGTATTTCTCAGTTCATTTTATATGACTAACATTACCTTGATATCAAAATCATAAACAAATTAAATTAAGAGATAACAAATTATTATTATCCCATATAAATATAGATTTAAACAACGCAAACAGTATTTTGGCAAACTGAATCTAACAATATAAAATAAAAGATAAAATAAAAGATAAATCATGACCAAATGGGATACATCTCAGAAATGAAAAGTTGGATTTCAAAGGGATATTTGCATACCCATGTCCATAGCAGCGTTGCTCACAATAACAAAAAGGTAGAAGGAACTCAAAGTCCTTAAATGAATGAAAATGGATAAAGAAAATGTAGTGTATACATACAGTAAACTTACGTAGTCTTACAAAAATGGTAATCCTGTCACATGGTATAACATGGAAGAACCTTGGAGATGTTATGCTAAGTAAAATAAGATGGGCACAAATGCACAAATACTGCATAATGCCATTCATATGAATTATCTTAAGTAGTCAAAATCAAGAAACAGAAGAGGGAAAGGTGGTTGCCAAAGGCTGAGGAATGGAGGGGGAGGGGCAATTAGTGTTTAATGAGTTTAGAGTGGCGGTTTTGTAAAATGAAAAAGTTGTACAACAATGTGAATATATTCAACATTACTGGACTGTAGAATCAAAAATGGTTACAATAGTAGATTTAATGTTATTTTTTTATCATCTTAAAAATTCTAGCAAGCTTTCTTTTAGAATTTGACGAAGTTGTTATAAAAATTTAGATGGAAATGAAAAGCACATGTTTGTCGGAATAGTGAAATCAACTTGAAAAAAGAACAAAGATGAAGAACTGAAAAGATCTATGATTTTAAGATAAAAGCTACCTTATTTCAAGATTTATCATTGACAATATGATTTTTTTATAAAGATAGATGATAGACATGGGTAACAATGCAGAAATAGATACATATATATATGGAAAACTGATTTTTGACAAAAGTACAATTCTTTGGAGATAATTCTGTTTTCAACAAATGGTGTTGGAATAATGAAAAGTCCATGTGTAAAAAAAAAAGGGAGCTTTGAGACATACTTCATACTTTATACAAAAATTATTTTTAAATTATTTTTAATTAGAAAAATAGACCTAAATGGAAAACCAAAAACTATATTTCCAGAAAAAAAGAAAAGAGATAATCTTTGTGATCTTGGATTCTTAATATCAAAAATGTTGGCTTATCAAAAGTAATTGTTTAAAAAATGAATAGACAATCAACAGTCTGGGAGAAAATACTTTCAAAATGTTATAACTGCTAAATAACTGACATCGTTAATACATAAAGAAGTCTCAAAACTCAACAGTAAGAAAATAACCCAATAAAAAGTTCAAAATACTTGAATAGGCACATCACCAAAGAAGATATACAGAAGGCAAATAAGCACTTGAAAAGATGCTTAATACAGTTAGTCACAAGAGAAATGAAAAAGCCACAAGGAATAATCACTACCTATTAAAAGAACTAGAAAACAACTAACCATACCAAGAGTCAGAAGAGGAAGAGAAACTGGAACTCTCCTTCATTGCTAATGAGAATATAAAATGTTATAATTACTTTGGAAAAGATTTTAATGGTTAGTTATAAATTTAAACATGTATCTACCATATGGACCAAATATTCTACTTATAGGTATTTATCTAAGAGATAAGAAATCATATAGCCATACAAATACTTATAAATAAATATTTGTAGTAGCACTGTTTGTTATAGGCCTATACTGAAAACAGTCAAAATGCCTATCAACAGCTGATTGGAAAAACAAATTGTGGTATATGCATAACAACGGGATACCATTCAGCCACAGGTAGGAGTGAACTGTTGATACATGACAGTGCATAAATGGATCTCAAAACAATTATGCTGAAGAAAAAAATTCAGACAAAGAGAATGCATACTCTGATTTCATTTATACAAAAATTTTTAGAAAATGCAAATCAAGCTCTGGTGACAGAAGGAGATCCGTGGTTGCCTAGAGATGAAGGGTGCACGTGTTCCCCAGGAGAAGCGGTCTGTCTGCTTGCTCTTGTCTTAGTCCAATGAGATATGTACAAGTTTTGCAATGAAGAAAGTAAAGGTTTATTTTAGAGAGTTGCAAGCCCTGGAGAAACGGGTGAGCTACCCCTCAAAGACCTGACCCCCCGGGATGTCTTGAAGGGATAGATTATATAGGAGAAAAAATTCTTAGGCATGAAAACTAAGGGAGTTGGGTTTGTGGGTGCTACTGATTGGATGGGGCTGAGGTAATTGATCATAGTACCTAGTTCAGAGATGTTATCCTTAGTTTAACTGAAATTTATTGTCCTCATGATCAGTAGACTTGAGGTTTTATTCTTAAAAGATTGACACTGGCAGGAACCTTATGTCCTAAGCCGTAATGAGTAGACATACAAAGGTGGAAAGATAAGAGCAGGATAAGCAAGTGAGTCACGATGCCATTATAGCAGGCTAAGCCTGCTTGAAACAGAGAAAAAGCTGTCTTAAAGAAATCAAGTCTGTGTGTGGTTACATATGTTGGGTGAGCACAAGAAATAGATTACTAAAAGTCAGGAAAAAAACATTTTGGGATGATATGTTTATTATCTTGATTGTAGTGATTGTTTCATAGGAGTATACAAATGTCAAATGTATCAAATTATAAGCTTTACATACATTTATTTTTGTTATTTATACCTCAAGTACACAAAAATAAATAAGTAAATAAAATAATACAACTCCTCCTCTCCCCAAAATTAAGTTATTCACTCAGGGGAGTAAAGTAAAATTTCACTTGGGGTAAAAATTTACATGTGTCAAATCTGGCTGACATTTTGGATTAGTGTTATTATTGCTGTTTGATTGTTTTTAATTGGATTTTCTTTTGCTTTTTACTTGCTCAATGACAAACTATAAATTGAGACATCCATATGTTTCATTTTTGTTTGCTTGCTGTAACCAGTGTGCTTGTGTGTGTGTGCGCGCGCGTGCACGCGCATGTGCGTGTGCATGCATGTGCACACCTGTATATGTGTATGTGTTTTTCTCTGGGAACATACAATAAATTTCAGGAAGCCAGGATGAAAGGTATGAACAAAGAGAGGAAGGAAGAAGGTAGTGTTTACTAAGTAGTTATATTTGGCAAATTCATATAATTAAAGATTTTTTAAATTAAAGAGCAACTTACTGAAGGCTATATTTTTCTATATTCAAGAAAGTCCTGGTTTATTTTTTTAATTGTGGTAGAATATATATAACATAAAATTTATCATAAAATAGTGACATTTTATTGTCATTTGTCATCAATGGACATTTGGGTTGTTTTCACTTCTTTGTGAATAGTGGTGCTATGAATATTCGTATACAAATATCTATTTGAGTCTTTGCTTTAAATTGTTTTGGGTCTATACTGAAGTGGAATTGCTGAATCATATAATAATTCTTTCGTTAAGTTTTGAGGAACCACCATATTGATTTCCACAGCAGCTGTACCATTTACATTCCTACCAGTAATGTACAAGGATTCTAATTTCTGCACATCCTTGACAACACTTTTTTGTTTTTGTTTATTTTTTCTGATTTTTTTAAAAAATAATAGTCATGCTAATAGCTGTTAAGTAGTATCTCACTGAGGATTTGATTTGCATTCCCCAAATAGTGGTCATGTTGGCTTCCATTCATGTACTTATAGACTATTTGTATAGCTTCTTTGGAGAAATTTCTATTCAAGTTCTTTGCTCATTTTTGAATTTTTTTTGGAGGGAGGCAGAGAGGGAGAGGGCGTATTGCTGCATCTTAGGAGTTCTTTATATGTTATGTATTTTAATTACTTAGCAGATTTGTGATGTGCAAATATTTTCTCCTATTCTGTGCTAATTTACTTAATGACTGGATCACTCAGGCTTGCTGTAAAGCTACCAAAGTACCCATTATTTTTTTCTCTCCAAACTTTGTCCCCAGTTCTGTGATCTTTCTGGACTTTATGCTTTTCTTCTTCAAGATGAACACTGTTTTTGGTATTATAATGAATTAATTTAGTTCAGAAGTAAAAGAGAGTTGATATTTTGCCACTCTGCTCACACCTAATCACATAGCAATAACTTCAGACAGTCTACTTTTTATAAAAAGAAGAAAACATAAATAAATCAAATTTCACTATAAGTTTTACAAGGGCTCACAGTTGCCTATTAGAACAATCCTACTTATTTTCTTCAAAACATTTTTTTATCATTGATTGTACTCTTCTTTCAAAACTGCATAAAATTCATGAGCACATTTACTTGCATGCTCGGTTTCATCAAAGCTGTTTTATAACGTTTTTTGTCTTTTTTTTTTTTCTTTTGCTTTCAGTGATTTCCTTAATCTATATTTCATTTAAAATTTTTCTCTGCATGTATTTGTTGAGCTGTTTCTACGGGCATCAAAATCATGCTAGGTTAAATAGATCACAATACAAAGTTTATATTCTCAAGAAGCCACTGATCTTAAAGCAATTAGGACATAATAAAACAGACATAAAATAAAGTAAATAATATTTTTAAATGCCCGCTGTTGTACACAATATAATGTACAACAAGGAAGGCAAGTTTAATGGAGGATAAATCTATGGTTACAAACCTGACATTACCACTTGCAACATATGTGCTCTTGGTACTTCTTTGAACTTTATTGTATTCATCTGTAAAATAAGGTTAATATTTTCCCAGTGAGTTTGGGGTATTATTACAAAGAGAAATTCCAATGCATTTCATCTAGGACATGAAAGGCATTCATTCATGATACTAAATGCCATTTCTTTCTCACTGATCATAGGGAGTGGTTTTATTTCATGTGTGAGATATTGGCTTAATTGCACATTATTAGAAGTTGCTCCACAAAAGCCAGACTCATGCACCACTATAATAAAGCTAAGTTAATATGTTTCTTTATCACATTATTTTGCAATTTTAATACATTTTTAATTCTAGTGTTTTAAAATTTTATATTTTGCTACAATATCATATTACCTTTAGAATACTGTACAGAAATCTATGTATTATGAAAGTTGTATTTTTTCCTTTTTTCATGAAACCTAATAAAATGTTTCCAGTTTTACATTACTACTTTTCTTTTTCTTTTACAAAATTTCATCAATAATTTTAAGTAATGTGACCTTCTAATTATAGTCCCTTTATCTTTGAGAAATAGATATGTAATATCAAATGTATTGTTAGTATTTAAAATTCAAATAAATACATGAAGATTCCTTTGCCTGTAATCTAGATGCTCTTTTTTGAGTTTATCATTACTTGTGATGTTAATTTATTTAAATTCCTATAGGTCTTATAAACTCACTGAGAAATTTTTATTAGTCATAAATATGATAATGGTATTGTTTCATACTGGAATGTCAGGTTCAAAATCTCTATTATAGTTATGTCTAAATTAGTGTATTATGAAAATAGGTTTAATTTGACTAAAAATGTTTTTCCTGCTTTAATTATATTAGCAATTGCTCTTTTAGACATGGCCCGAGAATAAAGGCATGGAATCGGTCCAGTAAGGTTTGACAAATCCTGTTTATTCTTCCCAGCTAGAGAAGTGACTTGTCAGAGTAGAATTAGAATATGACTTTTACTCTAAATAATCCACTGGCCAAAGGGAAAAAAAAAAGTTTAGGAGGAGTACACTTTCTGAATTCATGATAG
Source organism: Pteropus medius (assembly GCF_902729225.1). Classification (NCBI taxonomy): domain Eukaryota; kingdom Metazoa; phylum Chordata; class Mammalia; order Chiroptera; family Pteropodidae; genus Pteropus; species Pteropus medius. The sequence continues at coordinate 21,266,978 of NW_024349800.1, read as the reverse complement.
TTGACTGTTCCTCTATTGTTATTTTCTGAATCGACAAGAAATGAATGAAAGTTACTTTAAAAAATTCAATTCTGTTTCCAAAAGTTCTTCACATAGTATTGCTATTTTCTTGAATAATTCAGCATTTCTGACTGCATATGTTCAGTCTATTTACTCTATATTTACATTTATGTATTCTACTTGTTAATGGAATCGCACTGTCATTGTATTTGTGTTAATATAGTGTCAAGCAATCTTTCCTGACTAGCCAGTTATTACAGTCTAAAATAATCTTTTGAGATCTGTGAGCTTCTTATTTCTCCACACTTATCTATTTTTAACAAGTCATATTGACTAAGGAATAAAATGTTATCTATATGAAAAAGAGAACACTGTTATTAAAATTATACTTAATTGGCAATGCTACAAATGAGATCAGGAAAAGCCAGATTTGGAAGTTCCAACTCATGGTCTGAGTCAGGGAGCAACGCTAAAGACAGATTGATTCTCCTTCTTCATGGATAAGATGCCTGATAGATCTGAAATAAGATCATTACCTCTTGTTTCAGAAATTCTGGGCTTCTTCCCTGTTCAGATATCATTCTTCTTATCTGATTTCACTTGTCAACAGAAAATCTAGTCTTTTCCCAGTTTTGCCTCTTATTCGTCAGTTAATTCTTGATGAATTATTGCATGCCACATAAATTGACCTGAGCTTCTGCATTCTGCCTTAGCCAATTATCTTATATCGGCCAGCTACTAAACACATTTGCAGGTCACTTCATGCCTTAGCTCCCCTGACTTTCCAGACTGCTGTGTTTTAATAATAAGTTTAGGAATGCATACATTATTTACTTTACCACAACGTGTAAAATCAGTCACATTTAATAAGACTTCACAAAACAGTGTATAACATAAATTATGATCCCCCCCCCATATACGTACACACATTTATACCCTTTTGATGAAGTTTCTCTCCCTGCTAGTCCTGTGTCTCTCTGGTATCTTGTCCCTGTCAGGGTTTTTATTGCTCCTTTGAATTGTTTTCCATTATCTCTCTCTTCTATAGAGTCAAGTCCTTTGATTCAAAACTTATAATCCATCTGTCAGTCCTCTCAGGCTGCCACAACAAAATACCATAGACTGGGTGGCTGAAACAATAGAAATTAATTTTGTCACAATTCTGGAGGCTGGATATCCAAGATCTATGTGCCAGCGTGGTTAGTTTGTGGTGAGAGCTGTCTCTCTGGCTTTTAGACTGCCACATTCTTTATGTTGTCACATTGCAGGGGCAGGAATAGGGTGCTAATCTCATCATAAGTGCCCCATCCTTATAACCTTACCTAAACCTAATTATCTCTTAAAGACCCTATCTGCAAAACCCATCACATTGATGGGTTTGAGTTTCAATATGAAATTTTGATGAACAGTGGGACAGTTGAGTCCAAAGCACCATCTATGTATCTCTTCCTTTCAGAATGAAAGTTGAAATATTCGTTCTCAGGAAAAGAGCTCTATCTCTTAACCACTCTTATTTTTTTTAATAATTTTTATATTTTTATTTCTTTGATTATAATTGACACAATATTATATCAGTTTCAAGTGTACAGCACAGTGATTAACTATTCATGTAACTTATGAAGTTATCACCCTGATAAATCCAGTTCCTATCTGATACCATATATAGTTATTATAATACTACTGACTATATTCCCTATACTATATTCTACATCCCCACGACTATTTTATAATTACCAATTTGTACCTCTTCATCTCCTCCCCTCTTCACTTATACTTCCATCCTCCCAATCCAGCAACCATTAAAATGTCCCATGTAGCTATGTGCTTGTTTTTGTTTTGATTGTTCATTTATCCTGGTCTCTAGATTCCATATATAAGTGAAACCATATGACAATTGTCTTTCTCTGTCAGACTTACTCCACTCAGCACAATATCCTCTAGGTTTATCTATGCTGTTGCAGATGGCAAGATTTCATTCCTTGGATAAATACCCAGAAGAGGGATTACTGGATCCTTCTTTGTCTCTTGTTATAACTTTTGTTTTAAAGTATATTTTGTCCTGTATAAGTATTGCTACCTCAGCTTTTTATTTGTTTGTTTTTATTTTCATGAACTATCTTTTCCCATACCTTTATCTTTAATCTGTGTGTGTCTTTCAATCTGAAGTGAGTCTCCTGTAGGCAGCATATGTAAGGATTTTGTTTTCTTATCCATTCAGCTACCCTATGTCTTTTAATTGGAACATTTAATCTATTTACATTTAAAGTAATTATTGCTAAATATGTAGTTATCACCATTTTAGTATTCTTTTTCTTTTTCTTAAAGAAGTTATTTTAACATTTTTTTGTAATACTGGTTTGGTAGTGATGAACTCTTTTAACTTTTTCTTGTCTGGGAACCTATTTATCTGTCCTTCAACTCTAAATGATCACTTTGCTAGATAGAGTAATCTTGGTTGTAGGTCTTTTCATCACTTTGAATATTTCATACCACTCTTAATTTGTCTTCTGCCCATGACCTCTGCTACTACAACTAGGATAATTCATTAGAATATATTTATCCTTTCTTTGATCCTATTCACAAAGGCATTCAGCATGAAACACTACCAAGACTGAGTTTCACAGAAGTGTGTTCCCCTCTAGACTCTCATCTGGCATGAGGCAACTCACTTTTCATTCTTCGCCATTTTCCTGTGGCTACTTCAACTTTCCTCTGGAAAACTTTTGACAAAGGATGCATAAATTGTAAGGACAAAAATCACTGTATAATGAAGAAAATTATTTTTATTATTTTGCAGATCAATTTAAGTATTTATTGTTGAATCTCTGCTTTTTATAATAGAAACTTCAATTTATCTTTGAATAACAAAGAGTCCTATTAGAGTGATTTTTATAAAAACAGTGTGGTAATCTGCTACAATGGAAAAATAGATGTATGTTAGAAAAACAGAAAGACTGCTTAAAGGCTTGGGTGCCATTCTTTGAGACCTACTAAATCCAATGAACAAAATTTTTCTTTAACTATTGCATATAAATAAATGTGGTGTTCTTTTAGTAATAAAATAGTGTAAGACCATTTCTTGTTTAGTATTTAGTATAAGTAGATAGCAGGGTAAAGTTTTGCATTTTTCCTCATGATTATTTCTTTTCCACTGAATATGCTCTCAATTCCAGTAGCAATACAATATTATAGAGATAGTTACTTTCAATTAAAGTCATTCATTCAGAAAGAGAGAAAAAAAGAGAGAGCATATTCCTGTAGAAACTAGGAAATAATTCTCCTAGAATGACAAAACAAAGTAAAGGTGATGGCTAATGAATAAAAAAAATCCCTGCAATTCATTTCTCAGTTAAAGCCCTGTGGAGGTGAGAAAGACCCAGTCCTGTGATGAGATTAATCGGAAAGGGCAACTATGATGATATCTGTGCTATTGCAGAGCCTAAAATAACCAGAAATGGCCCATATCTTCAAGTAGGAGACCTGTTTGCTATACCTGAAGGAGGCTCATAGAGATAAATGAGGGATGACTCAGCAACTACCAGTTTGATTGAATCAGTTACCAAAGATTATAAGAAATTAGGGACTTTTCAGTCTAGAATGGTGAATAAAGAGAGAGAGGTGACAACTCCCACAGGTGTCCCACAGTTTTGTTATCATGTAAACTCTCCTGGAATGAAGATGCAATGCCAAAGAAAATGGAGTAAAAAAATCAAACTAACTGAAAATAAATTTTGGGCATCTTAGTAGAAATTTTAAATTTTAAATAGAAATTGATGGGTATTTATTCAGTAATATTTCAGAGCCTACATTTGCTAAAATGTTTAACAAAATAGACACAATCCCTCTTCTCTTGGTTTTTATAGTCTATGAAGAGAAACATTAAATAATCACAAAAAATTAACTTTGCTATATGAGATTAATAGTAGAAGAAAGTGTTATGAATGATGGGGATTATAAAAGTAAATAGTAGATTTGACTGACCTGGCAAAGAAGGACTGGGGTGTTGTTTCTAGGGAAGTTATTTCTGAGCTGAGAAAAGATAGATAATTAATTAGAAATTAGTTAAAATATTGCTAACTGGAGTGTGTATGTATGTTTGAAGATTGACATAGGGGAAGGGATAGAGTTCGAGTGATTGTAAGGGCCTTAAGATGAGCTGGAGCTGGTACCCAAAGAATAAGTAGTGGGAGAGAATAGTGGGAAATGAGTGATCAGATCATAAAAGAAGACATTATAGGTCATTTTCTGAAATTTAGGAATTATGAAAATAGCAATGGGAAGTTATAAAAGGAGTTTGCATGTATGACATGACCAGATATCTATTTGTAAAAGTTTATACCTGCTGCCCCTCCACCCTGTGAACAGTGGAGAGTATAGGGCAGTAAAGTAGCTAGTGTTCAAAGAGAGTATCAGAAAGTTACTGCCGTCATTCAGGCAGAAGATAATGTAGCTTGTATTGGGAGTTCAATGAAAGGGGTTTTCCCGGGCGACTCCTGGGTTCCTCCATACAGAATTGCATATATGGTAGAGGAGGATATGAGTTAGGTAGAAAGTTTATGAGTTTGGACACAGGGACTACACAGGGCCTTAGGGCCATAAACATACTTCACCTTTTACTCTGAAAGGGAAGACACTGTAGGTATTAAGTGGAGGAGAGACATGATCTAAGTTTTAAAGTGATCGTGCCGGCTGGGCATGGAAAGCAGATTGAAAAAGGTTCAAAGCAAAACTTTTACTGGACAAATTAAAGAGGTATCTTAGTCCATTTGAACTGTAACAACAAACAATCATAGACTTATAAAGGGCAGACATTTATTTCTCACAGTTCTAGAGGTCAGGAAGGTCAGATCAAGGTGCTGTCAGATTCAGTGTCTAATGAGGGCCCGCTTCCTGGTTCATAAATGGTCATCTTCTTACTGTGTCCTCACTTGGCTAAGATGTGAGAGAGCTCTCTGTGGTTAGAGGCACTAATCCCATTCATGAGGGCTCCGCCTCATAATATAAGCATCTCTCAAACTTCTCAGCTCCAAAGATTATCACATTGGGGTTTAGGTTCAATGTAAGAATTTGGAGAAACATATAGCAACAGCCAAAAAAAAAAAAAAAAAAAAAAAAGCTTTATTTAAGACAATAGGGGAGAGAGTCCAGATCTCAGTCTGATCTTAATTGCACTAAAACAAAGGGCTGGATGGCTTTTAAGTCTTGCAGTGTGGTACATAAAAGATAAGGATGGAGAAAGCACAGTCCACCTGTGTTTTCTAATTGGCCTTATCCAAAGAAAAAGTAACTATCCTCATATCTTCATGACAGGGGATAGCTTTACAGCTTGGAGCAAGTTGCTCACTAAAGTTAAAAGCCTTCTACCCTCACATGGAGAAGTGGGATATGAGGGCACTATGTCCCTTGAAGACTGCATTCAAAAGAGATGTCTCCCAAGTCCTTGAAAAAGACTTTCTTGGGTTGTAAAACTGGCAACAGGTTTTTAATAGGTTATTATCTCAAAGTGGAATATAATTTAAATTATAAGCTTTTTTCAGGAAAAAAAAAAAGACGTTATTTAAAAGGGAGGTCAAGCTCCTAGACTCAAAAAGAATTTTTCTAAAGCTTAGTCAAACTGATGGGATTTTCAAGGCCCTCTTGTTCAAAAGGACAAGTGTGGAAACAGGGACACTGTTAGTTTTAAATATGGAATTTCCTTTCTCATTCGGTATTTATCTTGCTGTGTCTGAGTATTGGTTCATTATAATTAATAAAGCAGAGTTTAACTTCCTATTAAAACATCATTCTATTATACCTCATTGCAACATATATGACTGAATACTCTTCTATACTGGATTTCATATATGACATCCACTTTAGAACAGCTCTTTCTTTTTAATGAAGTCTGCTTTTTTCTGGAGCATCTCAATTGTTAAGAGGTCTTTGTATCTATTTTTTTTTTCTTACACAGATAGATACAAATATGTATTTGTATAAACATATATGTGTATATGTATAATTATATTAAAAAGTTTTATATACATGTTTATAATGTTTATAATAATAAATAAATGTTATACAAGAATTACAAAGAGTAAATTTATGTAAAATGAACAAAGCTGATATGAGAAAATTACAACACAATCAAGGAAGGAGTTAGCAATATTATTCATCTCACAATGGGAAAACAATCAAGCATTATATTTTTGAAGACCTAAGATCTACTCCTAGCAATTTACCACTAGGTTATAATTTCAAAAGTTAGGAAATGATATATGTTTAGAGATATTTACAACAGAATTTTTACTACAAATACTTGAAATTATCTTGTCTATGTCACAATTAGAAACTAGAAGGTAAATTGTTTCATCAATAATTTATAAAGCATATAAAGTAACATAATAAGTGAAAAAATCTAATACAGAAGCATATCTTTTCTGTATTTACAACTGGTAAAATTATGGAAGTATGTAAATAACAATAGTAAGAGAACAGTAGAAAAATGGGCTTTCATAGGTTAGTGAGATTTTATAAAATAGAGGATAATAATGATTGTTATTATATTTGTCCGACAATATTTACTGAATGTTTAGATTACTGAGTGGTAGGCATAGTGTTCATCACTTTATATTCATTAGCTTAATTAATTTTTCTAACAACACAGGAAGGAGCTGTTATCATTCTTCATTTGCAAATGACAAAACAGCATCTTAGAAAGGTTCTGCATCTTGCCCAGTGTCACTCAGTAGTAAATATCTGAGCCAAGGGTCTAACCCAGGTCTCGGTTGCTATAATGCTGATTGTGCTATGTAAGGCAAGATTAGACACTTAAAAAAATTCTCCATTTACAAGAACTTTGTTTCCAGAAGATATATGTATGACATATATACATTAAAATACATTAATAAAGTACTCTTTATTTTCTATGTATTATACTTGTCGTAACACACTATTTTTTGTGTTCTCTAAAAATTCTTGGTAAATACAACTACCAGTTAATGAGAAGTTTTATAATTTTTTATGTCTAAAAATTTAAGTGTCATCAAGTTTCTCATATCTTCTCCAAACATAGTACACATTTCAGGGAATACTTTGAAATTAATAAGTGTTACCCAGAAAGAATAATGTAAAAATTCATGGCACATGAGAACACCATATCAAAAGGATATTACATAATCTCACAGAAAGTGTTCTCCCGGACACAGGAATGAAACTGATAGAGGTCAGATTAAAGTTTATGCATCTGTCCTCAGAAATAATCGACTCTTTTATAACATCAACTTCTCTTTATCATCCATAAGGATATGTGATTCCCTGATTTTTAATGGTAAAACAATTTTCAGCTAGGCCATATATTTCTTGGGTGAGAGAATAAAAAATTACCTGCATTAGTTTTCTATTGCTGCCACAACACAAATTTATTATCTCACATGGTATGTAGGTCAGAAGTCCATGTGTGCTCAGAAAGTATAGAAAGGCCGTGTTTCTTACTGGAGTCCTTGGACATGTCATTCAGGTTGCTAGCGAGTTTAGCTCTTTGCAACTCTCTGACTGAGAACACGCTTTTTTCATGTTTAACTATTAGCCAGGGTTTATTTTCGGCTCCTTGAGGCCACCTGCATTTTAAAATAACCGGCCACCTTTTGTGCTGTGATGAGTTGAATCCTTCTCAAGCTTCAAATATATCTCACTTCTCTATCACCCTCTCCTTCGCTTCCATTTTCCTCCAAATTTCTCTAACTCTACTACCTCCATTCTAATTTTTAAGGGCTCATTGGGCCTATAGACTATCCCCTATAGTCTTTCTACCTAAAATCAGCTAGTTAGCAACTTTGATTCTATCTGCCAAGTACTTACACAGTGGTACCTAGATTCGCATTTGATTCAGTAACCTGGGGATAGAAATCTTGGAGTATCATCTTTAGAATTCAGCCTACCATGGTAACCTAAACAATCATCCTGGTTACTCTTTGTGATAATAAATCAAAGTTATGTTTTTGATCACAACTAAGTTACAACAATTAAGCTTCAAGCTATGCTATCAGAAATTTTAATATTTATATATATATATATATATATATATATATATATATATATATATATAAACAAATCTAGAAACATTTGAATTACTAAGTGGTTACTCAATATTTTTTAATTGAAAAAGTTTGATCACTTTCATTTTGAGTTGTATTGCATTTGTATCTCCTATTCTGCAGTTACATTGCTTCCCCCCGCCGCCACCATTGATCTTTAAATCAACAACAATGACATTTCAAATTAAATATTTTGTTAGAGGACCTTGACTATCTTAATTAAAAAGAAATTACAAAATTACCTGAGCATTTCATTTAATAATGCCATTCCTTTTCTGTCATCATAGATAAATAATTGACTTTACATATATATAACATAATCAAAATAGCTACTTAAATCATCTTCAGGGCCTAAGTGCACTCTTAACTACTACTGTTGATTTGGTGCGTTAGAATACCTTACCCCTAGAGACTACGCATTGTCATTTCACAGTAATATACAGAAGTGCTAAGAAAACACACCTGGTATGACTAAGAATTTTTGTTTAAAATATCCACCTGTTCTGTTTCCTACCCCTAGCATGAATTGAAATGCTAGTCCTTGGTATGAATTCCAATTCTTTTTCACTATAAAGCAAAATTCCTGGTAAACTAAAATCTATTCTATGTAGAGAGATCAGCCATAATGTTAATTATTATGTTGCTGTTTTTGTTCCATTACAGCTAAACTCCCACATCCACCCCCTGCCTTGGAAAAGGCCAAGCAAGACTGATGGTCTTTAATCACCATATTTTAACTCTAGCCTGGTTCTTTTTTTAAAAGAATGATTAGAAGGCAAAATGTAATTCCCTTCCTCTAAGACTATTATTAGTTACACTAGTATACTCTAATGTGGTATCATTTTAAAAATTGCATTCTCTCATGTTCAATCAGTAATGAATCCCAGCAAAACTGAGCAAAATTCATCAGTCTTGTTAATCCACTAAAATCCTCTAAGATAGGCAGGGACATAGTTCTGAACACTTTACTTACATTTTAATGGAAATATATTCTCAAGACATAGATTTCATTTGTAAAGTTTAAAATGAATGTCTCCTTTCAAATCAAGACAACTGGGAAGTATATGACTCTGACATGATCACTTAGTAAGCTAGAAATTTTGTCCTTACCTCAAATTACTTTTTCAGCTTCATCTTTTTCTTCAATCATCTACTCAACAAATATACCTGGGGGTACAAAGCTGTGCTAGGCAATAGAGATAAAGAGAAGTAAAAGACAGCCCCTGTCTGTAGGGTGCACAGTATGGTGGAGGAGCTAGGAGGATGCTTGTGCAGTGCTGTAAGGACTGTGACAGACATATATACCCAGCCTCCTGGGAGCATAGAAAAGAGGCAGAAGTGTCCAAGCCCCACCAGTCAACTTACCTTTCTTCAAATACGCTGTGCACATTCCTGCTTCTGTGACTTTCATCACATAGCATCCTAATTCTATGATGTGTTTTTTAGGATTATATAATTACAGGATTTTTTTTTTCACTTTTTTATTACTATTTAACAGGCTCAATTGCCTATGAGTCCACCTCCCACCCCAACACATGGACAAGCCTACCTCCCTAAGGTGGGCTAAAGGCCCAAGTTATTTGCAACTCCATTTGTAACAATTCACAGGAAAAATAAGAATAAAGTGCCTCCCTCACTAGGTGTTTATATTAATTAAATATGATTATGTTGGTGAAAGAAAATACCACATAAACTATAATGGATTATTTAAATATGTTATGCCTAGCCTTTTTCTTTAGATATTTAATACACTCTTTACAAGTCTCTCTTCCCACTTGATTGAAGTAATTAGAAGACTGTAACTGTGCCAGCCATTGTTCATTTATCACCTAACATCTGTAGGACGTTGCTTTTACATTTCCCTACTTCCCTACCTCTTCATTACCTATAGTACATTGTCTCTACAGACACTCAGAAATTGATTTCACACACTGCAATTTTCTTATCTTAAAAAAGCAAATATCTTGTTTCACCTAATTTAGCTACAGCCATTTTTCTCTATCTTTACCATGATATCTCCTGGAAATTGGTCCAAATTTAATTGATTTAACTCTCTATTATTGTTTCTTCTGATGACCCCCTAAGTATATTTTCATGCCCAAAATTCCACATACTTAATTTTTCATTTGTTATACCAACGGTCTTCTTTAGCAGTGCAATTAACTTCCTACCCTTATTATTCTTTAAAATAGTAACATTTGACCGAGCTTAACACTTCTTGAAAATTTGTTCTCCCTGGCTTCCATAAAACTGCAAAGTCTTTTTTCTCCTCAAATATAATTAACTCAATAACTTGAATACTTACTATGCCAGTTACACCTTTTTTGCCACTTTTACATGGTTTCCTCTGTTCTTATACCTGCCATGTACCTTGGGCCATTTCTTTGCCATTTTTTCACACTTTGTGTAATTTTCTTCTTTGACAAACCAACTAGCTCTCATGTGCACATTATATGTATAACACAAATTATTATTTTAAATGTATTCGATATGTGAATAAATGCAATGGGAAGATGTACTCTTCCTTAGAGTAGAATGCTAACTCGTAAATATAGAAGGAATAATATAGCTAGAAAAATGGTTGGATGTTAAAACCACTGGATAATAATAGCTTGAAGAGGATCAGGATAGTTGTACTACCTCAAGATATCTCAGCACACATTACTTATATATTACAAAAAAGAAAATGTTAACTTCACAGTGGAGAAATCTGATAGACATGTTAACCAAGTAATCAAATTAACGTCAACAATAATGGGACACCCTAGCATCGAATATTTCCTAATGCAATTCGGTAAACATGCATCATCCATTGTGGGGTATTTTTGATGAAAATGCAAAATCTGAATCTAATCAGGTAGAGAAATTGATAAACCCAAACGGGAGAATTCTACAAAACCACTGTCCTCTTCTTTTCCAAATATCAATTCCTAATAGTCCTAGAGTAAGTGAAACTAAAAATACACAAGACAGCAAAATGCAACATATTTTTCTGGATCAAGAATATTAAAATGGCCACAAAGTTTATTATTGAGAAATTAACAATGTATCAGTATTAAATATCCTGGATTCTTATTTATACTGTGGTTATGGTAATGGATGTCCTTCTGAGGAGATACACACTGAAGAAGTAAGGAGTAATAATGTCCACAATTTGCTTTCAAAGTTTCTAAAAATTGTATCTGTATACAAGCACATTCATAGAAAGAAGCAATATTGCAAAGTATCAAACATGGAGAATCTGAGCGAAAGCAATATAGGCATATGTAGGTGTTTGTTGTACAATTCTTACAACTTTTGTTCAAGTTTAAATCTAAAAAAGAATGTATGTGCAGATACTAAGGGGGGAAAAGTAGTGAAAAAGGATGATTCTGTCCTAACAAAGCTTACATAGAGACAAAATAAAAATAGATATGGAATGTATAAAAGCATAATTACAGATTATGATAAATTCTATGAAGGAAATAAATTATGCAGTGTGGGAGAAGCCCTCTTAGAAAGTGTGATCAGAAATTCTCTCTTCAGAAGTTGCACGTGAATTGAGATGGAATAAGTACAACTCAGACATGTGAAGAACTTGTAGAAGATCATCCTAAAATATCATAGGTGAATATTACAACTATTCATCCCTTGTGCCTTCCATCTTTTTACTGCCACTGTAGTTTTACCTTTACCAGACAGTCATGTTATTGGAATCATACAATACATAGCTTTTTTCTGACTGGCTTCATTCACTTACAAATATAAACTTGTAATTCATTCATGCTTTTTTCAAGGCTTGATAGCTTGTTTCTCTTTAGTGCTCAATAATATTCCGTTATATAGATTTATCACAGATTGTTCATCCATTCTCCTATTGAAGGAAATCATGGTTGCTGCCAGTTTTTTTCAATTATGAATAAAACTGTTATAAACATTCACATGCATATGAACATAAGTTTTCATTTAAATTAAGTAAATGCCTAAGAACATGATTACTGAACCGTATGTTAGGAGTATGTTTAGCTCTAAGAATCTGCCAGTTTTCCAAATGGCTGTACCATTTGCAATGAATGAGTTTGAGTAACTTCTCCAAAACAACACTTGATGTAAATTTGTTTAATTTTCATTTGCATCATTCTAATAGATGTGTAGTGGTATCTTATTGTTGTTTTAGTCTGTTGTTTACACAAAGTTTTATCGAAACTCAGACACATCATTCGTTTATGAATTGTCTATAGCTGTTTTCATGCTACAGTGGCAGAGGTCAGCAGTGACAGAGTTACATATGATCCATACAGATTAAAATATTTACTGCCTGACTCTTTATAGACAAAGCTTGGGGACCTTTGTCTTAAACTGTTAAAAAAAGATAATGCATTGAAAAATTAATAATATATATTTACAAAATTATTTGGATTTTTAATTACACATTCTAATAATTTTAGATAAAATTAAGTAAAATTATACAATTAATCATGCAATGTTACTTAGCTACAGGAAAAGATGAAATATTGCCATTTGCAACAACATGGATGGTCTTGAGGTTATCATGCTGAGCGAAATAAGTCAGAAAATATTGAGAACCATATGATTTCACTTATATGTAGTATATAAAACTGAAAGCAGCAAACGAACAAGGCAAACAAAAATTCAGACACATACAACAGTTTACTGGTTACCAGAGGGAAAGGGGGTAGGGGGAAGGTAGATAAGGATAAAAGTTGTTAAATATATGGTGACGGAAGGAAATTTGACTCTGGATGGTGAACACACAATGCAATATACATATGACACATTATTGAATTGTACACTTGAAACCTATATAATTTTATTAACCAATGTCATCCCAATAAATTTAATAAAAATCACACAATTAAACTTTTATTTTTAAAATAAATTTATTGGGGTAACATTGGTTAATAACATTACATGTATTTCATATGTACAACTTTCTAATATGACATCAGTATACTCTATTGTGTGCTCAGCACCTGAAGTCTAGTCTCCTTCTGTCGCCATATATTTAACTTCCTGGATAAAATTCCAAATAGCTATAATGTATTACTGGCAAGTTTCATAGAGAATATTCTACAGATAAAACAAATTCTTACTTTTTGTCTTGATATGTTTTAGTATATTTGGAATATAGAAAATTAAGCGAATGTAAATCTTAAGAAGGTATGTGGCATGAAGTACTTAAAAGAAAAATAGAAAATGGAGGAGCTAATATGTTTTAATTGTATTGATGACATGTGAAAGAAATTTTATGTAATAGCTCCATTTACTTAAAAAAATAATCCCATGATACAGTTAGTAGTATAATATATGAAATATGAAAAAATAAAAATCATAAAAGATTTTTTACTATATAGGCTAATAAATGGATGATCTAAGATTTGAACCTATTTCTAAATGATCATAAAATTTATTATGTATTTTCAATGCTGCTCAATTCACAATATCACATAGGAAAAAGAAAATCTATTATCCAAGTCCTTCTCACTCAATAATTAGTTGAGTGTTCTTCTAACTGGTGTTAATAATAATAGCATCCTATCAAGGGCAATATTTCTCATAAAATTTTGGGTGAGTTTGAGGAATGTTACTCCATCGTAGACTGTATTTACGAAAACTGCAATACAGAAAGGTTGATATTGCAATGCAATTCGGGACTATATATATATATATATATATTATATTGACATGAGGAACATGTCTTGGCCATGGGCACCTAGGGCATGAGAAATAAGACCCGTACCCAGCACTGAGAAATTTTAAGGATTTATCTTCAAGAAAAACTTTAGGTAGACTGGATTTTAAAATTATTATTGAAAATAGCTCTACTTTTTTTTCTTTTTTTTTAATATAGCAACTATGTCCTTAAATGGTCATCAAGATTTAGAGTGTTACAAATATTTAATTGCTTCTACTGTCACACTTGCCATTTAAGATGCACATTAAAGTTGGGTAGAATAAATCAGAAATATAGGCAGCAGCAATCTTTCTTAACAGAAGATTAGCTTAACTGAGACTGCCACCAACATACCATCTGTTCTGCATATCTTCTTAGATCAAGACACAATAGAAGACTGAAGCATATGGGCCGTAGGTTGTGAACAAGAAAAAATTTTTGAACATGTTAGCTTTCTTTTTTGGATTTCTGTTTTGTTTTGCTTTTGATTGTTGTGGTTTGTTTTGTTTTTCAACAATGTATGTTTTTATACCTCGGGTTAATTTAAATATCATCCTGATTGAAGGATAAATAGAACCACATGTCTTTTAAAAGATATTTTGTTTCCTAATTTGAGATTGGGCAACAAATGATAGAGGTAGCTAAAAATGTCGAGAACATTTTCCCAGCCTCCAATTCTTCAGAGTTAAGTTTAATATGTTAACAACGACTGCTATTGGAACAAAAGTTATCCTCATTGCTTTGTATCCCTTTTTTCCCTATTATCCTTGCCTCCTGAGAGTTCATAGGTCCAAGTACACAGATGACCTCTCATATGGCCATACTGTATTGTCTTGCATGTAATCAAATAGCCATAATAATGAAGGTACTATCTAACATTAATCCTGTATTTACAATGTGTCATATGTTGCTCTCCCTTATAACTATTAATTTCCATAAGAACATATACGTTTATCATTATTATTATTATTAGAACCCCACTTTATAAATGATGAATGAGAACAATAGACAGTAGCTCTTTGAGCATGATAATTGAAAGATACCCTAAAGTACTGAGACAAAACATATCATCAATCTCATGTCAAAGCTGTCTAAGATCAAAATGGAACTTTAGGCCAATTCGTTTTTTTTTTTTTTATTTTATCTTTTTTTAGGCGAGACAACCCTTGATTGACTGTACAGATTGCAAGGACATTGTCAGCTTACAATCCCTTATTTTTTACACCTACAGCACCTGGTCTTCCTAGGTGGCCTCCAATCCAAGTACTAACCAGACCAGACCCTTCTTAGCTTCCGAGATCAGATGAGATCGGGCTTATTCAGGGTGGCATGGCCTTAGACTAGACCGATTTGAATAATGAGATTTTGAACTTCTATGTCAAGACATGCATAATTTTTATTTGTAAAATTGTATTCTGATTTCAAATCAGAAGTGACATTATGTTTGACTTAATATTTAAATATTACACCTTCTTTCTGTCCCTCATTGAGCTAGACATTTGTATACAAATGAAGCAACTTACTTTATAAATCCATATAAAAAGAAAGGCTAAGATGAGATTCTTATTGCATTGTTTTAGTCTGTCCAGTCAGGAAAAATCAGGATTTTGATTACTAAATTGTTCCCTTCTCATCATTTTTTTACCACTATCAGACATAAATGATTACTTCCAAAGTGTTCTTTTCAGTGTTTTCTGTCATTTCTGATGTAAATCTAGTCATGACACTTTCTTGTTACTAGTTTGCATGTCTGCTTACCTGAACAGATTTTCACATATTGGTTCTGCCTATCAGTCAAATAGAATAAGAGAAAGACAAATTTCTGGAGATCTAGGACAGAAGAAAAGAGAATGAAAAAGTGAAAAAGATGTGCGACATCAAATTAAAAGGATGTGGAAAGCTTTCTTGTTCATAACATTGACTCCTGTCTGTCAGATTTACTAGTCCCTCTGCCTAAAATACCTAAAATGTAGGAGAAAATCCAATAGGATGGAAAAGAAAATATTGTTAAAACATGAGAATTTATATCACTATAAAGGTTAAAAACCAAAAAGATCCTTGAACCTCAAAACAGTTTTTTAGCATGTGTGCCTTGATTTCTGCCTCTGAAAAATGAGAATGACAATTATATATGCCACATAAAGTTTGTCATATAAATTAAATTAGTTAATACAAAAATACTTAAAATATTTTCTTACATTTAGTACATACTCAATACGTACCATTCATTACCAACATTATTATTTTTTGAAGTTCAATTTAATAATATATTTGGAAGATATGATGAGTTATGAGAAGTGATAAGAATTCAGTAATAAAATGGGGCGTTTGAGTAAAATAAATCTTGTGTTTAAATTAAAATGTTTTGATATTATGCAATTTATAAAATTTTAAGTTTCATTTAGATTTATAATTAGCATTAATTAAGGCTTTCATTTGAACTAAAATTTACATAAAGTACAACTGAAAATTTTAATTGAATTAAAATATTATTATAGTGCTACTATCACCAATTTAGTGGAATAAAAGAATTAATAGATAGAAAAGAGAATTTTGATGCAAAAGAATATAATTAGTATGCTTCTCTACTGGTAATATTTAAAATAACTAAAACACATCACTTATCTGAAATACCTCCTTCTTGGGCTACCATCATTTCTTATATTCTTGCATATCCTATTTCTTTTGGTTTACACAATGAAAGTCTGCATGAACATAATTTCAAAGATATTATAAGTAAATGATAACAGCTAAAATTTGTTAGTAAATGTTATTAAGGAAGAGGATAAGAGAATATCTTTGTAAAATCCTACAGGAATAGAATGTATTTTAAAAAAATTCTGATTATAAAAACACATAATTTTAATATTTGAATTAAAAATCTATAAGAAAAAAACAGTTCACTGTAAAATATCAGAAAAATTAATATTCTTAATTTCAACTTAACATTAAATTCACTAATATTCACCTTCAAAGAAATATATTTATATCAATAACAATATACCATTTTTAATAATTTTCTTAGGTAAAGTATAAAAAGAAAATATTAAGTTCTGTGATACTGAGGTGAAATCAGCAAGCTCATAATCCACTAAGAAAGTTAAATAGACTTCTTCCAAACTGATTTGGCAAAATTCATTAAAAATCTTAGCAATAATTATAATTTTGAATTGCATATTCTTTACTTATTGGTAAATCTCTAAAATAATTATAAATATGAACAATGATTTATGTCTAGCAATATCTATTGCAATTTAATATACAAAATTTATTGTTTCAAATTGAGAAGTCTTTTTAATAAGTATTTTTTTCTTGTTGAATATTAAGGAACTTAGAGAAGATTAAAAGAGAAAATACAAACTACCACAACCTCTATTCTTTAGAGCTAAATATTTGGGTCTATACACACACACACACACACACACACACACACACATAACATATATATACACACACATACATACATATATACATATCTGTGTATATATACATGTATACATGTGTGTGTATATAATACTGTTTGCATGTTTTTAAAACTTTTACAATTTTAAAAATTGTACATATTTAATGTATATAATTTGAAAAGTTTGCATTTGAATGGACACTTCTCCAAAGACATAAATATGGCCAATAGGTATATGAAAAGGTGTACGATATTACTAATCATCAGAGAAATGCAAATAAAAACGATGGTGAGATGTCACCTCATACCTGGTAGAATGGCTATCAAAAAAATGAAAGATAGTAAGTGATGGCAAGGACATAAATAAATTGAGACCTTTGTAAATTGTTGGCAGGGATATAAAATGATCTAGCAACTATATGTAACTATTATGAAGGTTACTAAAAAAAATTAAAAATAGAACTACCATATGATCTGGTAATCTCACTCCTGAATGTATATCCAAAAGAGTTGAATCAGAATCTTGAAGAGATATCCGCACTCTCATGTTTATTGCAGCATTATTCACAGTAGCCAGGATATGGAAACAACCCAAATGTCCATCTACAGATATATAGAAAAAGAAAATGTGGTATATACAAAAAAAAAAATGGAACATTATTCAGTCTTAAAAAAAGAAAATCTTAATATTTGTGACAACATGGATGGACCTGGAGGACATTGTGTTAAATGAGTCCATCTCAGAAGAACAGATATTACGTGACTCTATTTATATAAGTTATCTAAAACAGTCAAGTTTATAGAAGCAGAAAACAGAATGGTGATTATCAGGGGGTTGGAGAGGAGAAAAGGCGAGTTGTTTAGTGTGGTTATAAAGTTACGGTTATATAAGATGAATAAGTTCTACAGATCAGCTGTAGAACATACATGTGCTTGTAATTAACAATATGGTGTTGTGAACTTAAAAATTTGTTGAAATACTATATTATATTTTATTTTCTATTATGTTTGGGGAAGGAGTGTGATTGATTATTATGATTTCAAACTCAAGGGCCTTCTGGGACTAAGTATTGCCACTTAACAACTCTGTCATTTATGTTGGAAATTTATTTAATCCCTGAAGACTAATAAAAATGAAGATTTTTATAGCACCTATATCAGTGGACTCTTTGAGGATTAAATTATATAACTCAAAGAAAATGCTTAGATCACATCTGATTTATGATCTTTTGTCAGTTATTGGTGTAACAACTTTAACATTAACAAAAGATTTTTTCTTTTTGTTTTTTCAAAGAGAAAGGACACTATCTAATCAAAATATGGCCTCCTCCTGCCCAAAGGAGAAATAGGATTGATTATTTATGGATGTAAAAATAAAAAAGAGTGTTAATGTTAGGGTTTTGTCATCTAAATGCGACATCACATCAAGTTAATAAAGGCAAAGTTTTGGCAAGAAAAAATAGTTTTCAATGCCTTTATTTCCTCTTTTATGACATCAAAAAGCAGGCTTTAAGAGTCTATAGAATTTTGCCTAAAGAAAGACACAATCAACAGAAACAGAAATGTAGTAATTCTTGCCCCTTTCAGTCTGGATTTTCGAAGAGGAGGATTTTGAAGGCAAATGTCACGGCTGTACTCCCAATGTGAAATTCTAGAAAGAAAGCTTACTCCCACATGAACTTAGTTAGACAAATTCATACTGAACACACAGGGATAAATAAATAGTGTGCCTAATGGTCATTGCTTAGCTCCAGGAACATCGGAAATGAACCACAGCTTAACAATGGAGGGCACTGAAGAATCCAAACACTCTGTCTCCTTTATTCGCACATATCATGAAACACATACAACCTTCTCTTCTACTCCCACATCCAGACACCATCTCAAAGAGGACCAGGAGAGAGGGTGAAATCTGAAAGACTGAGCATTTTATTTATAGACCAGCAAATTGAGAGAATGTAGAAAATAGAGCCCTCTGTTCAATTAGCTGGTAGGATTCATTTGTGGAGGAAGAGAACAGATTTAGAATAATGAGAATGCGTCACAGAGTATGTTATGATCAAAATGAAATCTGGCCACAGGAGTTATTGTTGTTGTTCAGGCGTGTGTATGTGAGATATATATCTATATATATATATATATATATATATATATCTATATATATCTATTCATATATTATATATATATATAGATAGATATATATATAGATATATATATATATATAATTTTTTTTTTTTCATTTGACTCTATGTCTTACCTTTTTCTGCCCTCCATGCCTTTAAGGACATCCTGTTAAGTATCTCAATGGTTGGATAGATAAATATAATTAATATTTCCAGTATTCTATTATTAATCTTTTAGATCCTTTTCATTATATTTTTCTGTAGGAAATAATATTTCAGTCAATAGCTTTGTATTTTATTTCTGAACGAGATTATTTTCTCAGTAGACAGACTAAAAATAAATTTTGGTTTAGAGAGTACAAAATTTTAAAACCTTTGATACACATTTGCAAGTTATTTTTTTCAGAGTTGTTTCAATTTACATTCTACTTACATTGTTTCAAGCAACAATTAAGTTTGATATAAGAACTGTCATCAGAAATATGCAAAGCATATATATCCCAGCCCTGTCGAATAAACAATAGTGAAAACTTTTCCATAGTAAGGTCTCCTGAGCAATTAAAACAGCATTATATTATAGATATTAAGAAGTAGAGACATGGAAAGGGGGTAGGTAAGCACCAAAAGTGTCCCATTTAATTTCACTAGTTTT
Organism: Pteropus medius; assembly: GCF_902729225.1. Lineage (NCBI taxonomy): Eukaryota > Metazoa > Chordata > Mammalia > Chiroptera > Pteropodidae > Pteropus > Pteropus medius. The sequence goes on along the minus strand of NW_024349800.1, from coordinate 21,247,054 downwards.
CTATGGCTAGAACACAAACAGAAGACTAAATCTGTCCATCACTGTGTATTCCAACCACCCCTTTTCATTATTTTGCACATAGATCTTCCTGTAAAGAAATCTCAGTATTAAATTCTAAATTATGTTTTTAAATCAAAATTCTGAACTCAAAGAAAGACATCCAAAATGTAACTAAAAAGCACAATTATACTTAGATTTTACATCGTCCAAAATTCTGTCCCATAATTTTTTTCTGGTTTCATTTCTCAGAATTTACTTCAGCAATGATCTTTGGTGCTCATTCTCATTCATTTCTTTCTTAAGCTGATTCTCCTGGCTCAGCATAGACTTAAAGGGCCATTCAAATCTCATGTTTTCCATGAAATATTCAGTTAATACTGTTCAAATCTACATTATCTTAAAATAATTCTTTTTAAACAAACAAAATAATTAATTATTATCTTTAAATCTTAACAGGAATGCAAAATTATTAAATGCTGGGGCAGCCATATTTGTTCTATCTATCTACCTACCTACCTACCTACCTACCTACTTAGCTGTCTACCTTCCTACCAATTCATCCATCCACACATGATTTTGACATCTTTCAGAATGGTTATAGAACAATATCAATTTACTAAGTTAAAAAATTGTTTTATTTGTGATATGTAACATTTTCATTGCTGTTTAAGGAGTGAAATATTTTACATGGTGAAGACTTAATTTGTGGAAATATGGTTGAATGTATTTGTAAATTGTCTTATACATAAAATTCTTTCTGTGATTAATATACATCTTATAAAAGTTCAATTGCTTTTTAAAGTAATTATTAATGGATGGTATCGTTTAACTCAGGCTACTTGTTTTCATTATAGAGTTCAATAACTTCTAGCTTGACAAAGTACAAACAGAGGTGTTTTGCCTAGAGCATTATGTTTTCTAACAGAAAAAAAAATATACCAAAAATTATGGATGATTTATTTCTGAACCAGTGATGAGTAGCAGGAGTGAGATAGTGCACTGCTTTCAGTTTGGGCAAAGAATAAATTCAATTTACTGAATCTGAAGCTGGCTTGACATGGTAAGTTTGAAACATTCATTCTTTTTCCAACTGCAATAACTCTGAAGCAAGTTATTATAATTGTTTGCATTGTTTGGTTGAAGTAAAATTAAATATAAAGAAAATAAGGAACGAAGACTACAAAACAGAGTAAGAATAGCTTAAAACGTGTCTGTGAATGGGCATAATCTAACATTCCTCATAGTGAAGCCATTTTCCCTCATTATTTAATATCATGTGTTTTCTTTTTTCTTTTGGACTTTTGTTTTCATCTCCCTTCCTGTTGTAGGCAAATCTTTCTGGTATCAAGGAACAGAACTTCCCACAAACATATTCTGTGAACCAAACAATGTGAATGGAGGTTATTACAAAGACAAAAGATAATATCAGAGTACTCAATACATTTTGAATGAACTAGTAGCTCAGAAAGAGGGAGAATGGTGAGTAAAAATTGACTCTCTAAGATGATGTGTCCAGGGTATGATACCTACAAGGCGATGAAACTTCTATGCTACGAAATCCTCAATTCTTCATGGCATCTTCCATATGATATTCCCCCAAAAGAGTATCTCTCTTTATATTTCACAATTAATTTACCAAATCTCAGAAAAGAGAGGTACAGAGATAGGGAAAAAACATTTTGCTGTATGGATAAATTCAAATCTTTGTCACTAAACATTCCTTAAACACATCTGTATTATAGATATTACAGCATTATATTATAGATATTAGGAAGTAGTGCAAGACATTGTTCCAGTAGTTATCAGTATTTAAAAGATGTATGAGATACCGTTCCTGCCTCTAAAGAATTGACAAGGTTATGCTTGATATTGATATATAATTTTAAGTCAGCTAGAATGTCTAAAGAAGGAAGGGAATTAACAACTATGGGGATAGAAAGCCTTTGTATATAAAATTACATTATAAATAGTCTTTAAAGGCAGGAGAGGGGGTTAAAAGACCTGGAGAGGTAGGTTAGTGTAATAGTTAAGAGGATACAAAGTAAGAAACAGTGTGGAGGAAAGAAAATTGCAGATCACACACAAGTAATTCTCTGTGTCTGAATGGAAAGTTTATGCAACTATAGGTTTATGTAATGCCATATAACTCTAAGATGTGGTAGATAGTGAGGGCATTTTCATGAATTGAATCTGATCATTTCCCCTCTGTTTTTATAATTCTTATATTTGAAAATTCAGTTCTATCTTAATACTAATTACCTATCTTCTAAGTTTGGTATTGAATTCCCTTGGTATTTTAAAGTATATTTTTCATTTTTCAAAAAGCTTTGACTATATTGGTTGGTGTCTGAATATTAATTTTACTCATGAATATATGTATACATCTTCAAATCAATTTATAATCTTCAAATATACCTGGCAAATAAGATTTTATTTTTTAACTTTTATATTAGATTATAAAACACAGATTCAGAATTCATCCAAATATGTAATTCACTAATAAAATTAAAAAGAAGGGAGGGAGGAGAAAGGAGGAGTGGGGATGGAGAGAGAAAGAGACAGACAAACAGCGAGAAAGTGAGAAAGCAAGAGAGAACACACAAGCAACAGAGGACAAAAGGAAAGAGAGAAATTAGAAATCTTGATTGTTCAATGTCATTAAGGGCCTGCGGAAGTAGAATGTGGCATTTAAATTTGTATAACAAAATGTTGAGTCCTTAGAGTTGTAATATGAATACAAAGTTATTGGAATTGAATCAATATATTATGTAAGAAATGTTCTTACCAAATGCCACTGGAAGCTCATCTTCCAACATTAAACATTTGGGTGTATGAATTATATTTCACTGAGTTCTGGGGAAAAAATGTTTTTCAGAAAGATCTGAAATCCAAAGTCTCTGAGCCTCACAGTTTTTATTTGTAAATGCAAGTAAGGGAGTTTAGCACAAGCCCCATGGTACAACAAAGTAGCACTGTCCTGGCATATAATTTGTACTCAGTAAATGGTTGCAATTATTAGAATATAAACCTTTAGAGTAAGTCTTGGGTATTTGATGTTTAATTTTTTAAAAAAGGTATACTATGTATCGAGCATACCTTATGCACCACTCTGGATTAACCCTGATTTATACACCAGAACCAACCTTTGCCTTAGAGAGGGCTTGCTGACCTACTTTTGGTAACTTTATTGCTTGGGCCTATAGAACATATTTAGTGGAATAAAGAGTGTTTGCCTTACTCTGTCTTACTCTGAAGCTTAGTAATAAATTTATCTTCCTCTTCAGGCCTCACACTTCCTAAGCATTGATCACATACATTTACTTGGAATATACCAAACAAGGTAGAAATTTTCACAGATCCAAGTCTTTGCTTGTCCTGTACCTTCAGGCTAAAATTAGCCCCCACACCCATCCCCCATTATGCTTACTCTCCATCTCACAAAATCTTGCCACCTCCAAATAAATGCCATTCTCTTCAGAAACAGTTTCTAGTGGATCCAAACCACTAGAACTTGTCATTTTTCAAATGCCTCAAATGCCCTATAATGATCGTAGTGTATCAGAATGCCAGGTAAAGAAAAATGAAGCTCATTTTGGTAATGAGAGAAGCAGCAGTTTAAAAGTTTGCAGGTACATGTGTCTAGAATACTGGTTCTCAACCAGGGGTTGAGAATTTTGTCCCCCAGAGGACAGTTGGCAATATCTGAAAACACTTGGCTTTCCATCCTTGATGGGGAAGAGGGTGCTACTGGCATCTAGTGTGTGGAGGTCAGAGATGCTGCTGAACATCCTACAGTCACAGCTCCTACAACAAAGATCTGTCCTGTCAAGACATCCGTAGTGTCAAGATTGGGAAGCCCTGGTCCACAGCAGGAAATCAAGACTTCATTTCCTTTCCGCAGTCCTTGAGTGCTAAGCCAGAAAGTGCGCTGTTGGAATTGCTGCTGCTCTTTGTCATCACTGCAGATCACAGAGAAGGCAAAAGAGTGTGTGAGAGCCCCAGTTATCACAGGGAGAGTGTGGGCCGCACAGCAGAAAAAAGTCTCTGCTGGCTAATATTTTATTTTCCTTTTCTGAGACTGTTGAGGTAGGGCAGCTTCTACATACGTGGACATGTTATGAGAAAGGAGTACTCGATACCATAGCAATTTATAGCTGTGATTCTAAAACTTAAATTAAAAAAAAAATACTTCTTTTGTGTGTGTGTGACATAATAAAGCCAGATAAATTTGTTATAACAATAACTGCTTTGGGGTATCCAGCATTTGTCAAGAATGTTACATATCGTTTTAATCTTCATAAGAACTCTGTGAGGGAGGCACTATTATCTACTTTTTATAATAGTCTGTACTTTCTTTTTCTTTCTTTGTCCTTGAATAACTGGTAGTTAGTTGTTCCTAAGAAAAATTTTATTTATATGTAAATCTTTGTATTTTACAGTGATTTGCTAATAATAATAATAATAGTAATAACAACAACGAAAGAATGATAGTGATGATGATGATGATAACAACTTACTGTGTACCTTTCCATGATGGAAGTGCATTGAATCTCTGCAGTATTGTTTTTTTATTCTAAGTGTCTCACCTCTAATAAGTCAATTTAGTCTTCCCAAAACACTATGGGGTAGATATATAAGGATTGGAATAATAATTTTTAAAACCACACAGAAGTGTCCCAAATCCCGAGTTATGAACATGGTGGTGAGAAGTAAGCCATCTGAGTCCAGAGCCTCTGGTCAGTGTCACTCTGTAAGAGAGATGATGCTGTGTCAGTTTTTATCAGTAATAATTAAATAAATCGTATAATCTCTTACTTGGAGAATATTCAGGAAAAGATGCATGGAGCATGCAGTGATGCAAGCACACCTGAAGGCGAGTGGCTGGCTGCCCAGAAAGGTCTTCCCTCTCTAAGCCTAACTTAATCCTTTATCCTCAGTCCAGCTAAGCAGTTAACTGTAAATATCAAGGAGCTCCATGTCTGAAACAGTCACCGATAAACTAAGCTTGATGTAATTAACTAGAATAACAATACAGTTAGTTTACAGTGAGAAATTAAATAGAGAAGGAAACCCAATGCATAGTCTCTTCCTGTAGATTCTGAATAGAAAACGTCAAACTTCGTATTTGAAGATTTCTTGGTGAACATATAATTAAATTAGGAGTGTTAATAATAGGAATTCAATATTTAATGTTTTCATATTAAATTAGCTTCAGAGATAGATCATGATAATACGTTATGATCAAATCTCATGGCAGGGGATCTACTCTGTGTTTAAGGTAATTTGTAAGGTAATTCCATTCTGATACATTAGTATTAAAGTTAAATTTTATTACTGAAGCTTCTCTCATTCTATGATTGCTCAAGTTGAGATGAGCCACAAAGTTCCAGTCCACTATTTAGCACAATTCTGAAGGCCTACCAGAACTCAGGTCTCCTGATCAGTGGAAACATTTGTTGTTATAAACATCAAGATTCAAGTTATATTCCTGTCTTTCCTCATTCCATTACAGGTTCTTCAAAGCACTTCCCAGTGTACTCTCTCCACAAGTAACCTGATGTCAGGGTCTGTTTCTTGGGAATCCAATTTTAAGAAAGAGTGAAAATTTTACTTTTGTTTACTACTCCCTATGGAATGTGTTAAAAAAAAAATTAAATGCATGCGGAACACATTTTGAGAGATTTAAAACATACATTGTTGTTTATTTTTGAGGAGAAAACTTGGGATGCCCCAGACCACTGGCCCTTAAAAATTCACCAGTGTGACAGGCCCTTGAATCTCTAAAGTGCTTGTGCATTACAAACCTACTAATTTACTCATCCCTTCTTGCTCCTTTATATTATCAAAACTATAAATCAATGAGAATTTCTGTAGAATGTGTAGGAGATTCAGGTCTTTTGAAACTATATTATGACTGACAGGGGAGGAGAACTTAACATAGCCTTGGCACTAATCTGTGCATAGAAACTACTTTGGCTCTTCTTCATGAGATATGGAAAAGAATACCTTCACTTGGCAATTACTACATATATGTTCCTGAGGCCTTGTTAACTACTCTAATGAAGATGTATCTAGCACAGCAGTTGTAGCTGAGACTACTATCTCCTTTTGTGTAGTTTGCAGTAATACACTATAATCCCTCAAAACCCATCTGATTTTTAAGAATGCTAGGTAGATCCTTTTGCAAATGATAAATTAAATTAGGAGGTAATGAGGTTTGCTATCTCTGCATTTTTTAGAGATTTAAAGGTATCATTAATTTCTTCCTAAAGGTGAAATTTTTTTGAAAAATGTATTTACTCTCTTAGATGGGTGGATGTAGATGCTATAGCTTGACCTCTCCCATATGATAGCTGTTGCCCACAGACCAAGGGACACGTCGGGGTTTCATCCATGACTGCATGTGCATTCCAATTCGATGGAATAACCATCGAATGGGTCCATAGACTCAGCAGCCACATAGACACTTATGACAAGTCCGGATTTAATTTATCACTTGTTCTAATATGCTTCTACTTCAGAGGAGATGTCATAATGACATTTTGAGTCCACAGCTATCAATGTCAACTTAGTTTCTATTTCTCAACTGTTCTCGAAATATCGTTATTCTCTGGCATTTTCTTATCCCAGTGACTGACCATAGGTCTGTGTGTGGGATGATGGATGAATCATAACTCTGTGCATTTGTCGTGATACAACTGTTTCCTTCCTCTTGAAAACTTGGTGTTTTCATTAGTCAGTGCTATATCAGGTCTGAAACTGGCTCAAGCTCAGAATCTGAGAAAGGATAATTCTTTTTTATTATACCAGCCACCCTCCACCTCCATATTATCCACAAGTTATTATTTTGAGTATATAGATTGAGCAATAGCATCATTGGCTGTCTTTATGACATTTCAATTTTAGTAACCATCTTCATATCTCACCATATGTCTGTCTCCACTGGCTGCCACTCTGACACTGCTGTTCTTATGGATTATGCATAACCACCTGGCTCTGATGTGTTGTGATCTTACTACACTCTCTTATTATCAGAGAGTCAGTATCTCTAAGCCGTATTATCTCTTTGAAACTGTGTAACACAGAAGTCTTTCACTATTGAGCTTCTCGAAATTGCCGTTGCCCCCCTCAACAGGATATTCTTGATCACTTTCATAAAGTGCCCTCCAGTCCCTCTTAGAGAACATAGTTTTATAGTGCCTCTCCTGACATTCATAGCATAGTAGCTTGTCACTTCTCTGAACCATTTTATTCCTTGCTCCACCCTTTTCCATGGTAATTCTTATATTTTTGCTTTGTGTTGGAAAGACCATAGCTATTTCTAAGCTTCTAAGAGTCAGATTAATGATGTATTAGCACTATTTCCTAGGGGCTTGAACCATGTTAAATCCTGTAGTAAGAGAGAGTAATTCCATATCAATGGACTCTGTCTTATCCAAATTTATATTCCATTCTCCTTATTCCAGCTCTCAAGATCTTGTCCTACCAGTATACATTGCCAGGTCCTACAGATCCTTCAGTTTATAGTTCCTTTCCTCACTTAAAAGGCCCAACATGCCCCTGCTTCTGTTACTTCGACCTCAGTTATTCCCTGACCTTAGTTATTGTTCTGATGGCCAGCATCGAAGATGGCTATAAATCCGGAAAGGAGTGCCTTCTATTTTACAAGACAGAAAGAAGCCTCTGTATTATCTTTAAGCAAGAGGAAATGCTCATCTTATTAGCAATAATGGGCTATTTCTGGTGGCCCAAAGGTTTAGAGAATCTGAGTTTTCAAATTATTCAGCATATCAATCCTTATGTCCCTATCCCAAGTCTTCAAATTCACTTCCTTCTCGACCAGGTCCCTAATCTTGACAAAGCCAACACTCAAAGGTTTAGAATTTAGCATTGTATATGGTCTAATGAAGTCTGGTTCCTGATTTCTCTGACTTCCAGTTACAGAGCTGAACATCTTTTTATATACTGCCAATGACACCATTGAGATTTTCAAATTTTGCCTTATTCTCAAGTAATCAGCCCCACTCCTAAATGTATTTGTCTGTTGCATTGATGGCATTAAGTGAGTCATGTGATTTTACAGAATTTAAATTTAAATTTACTTCTCACCCAAACTATCAAATGCCTGAGATGTTGTCTTGCCAGGATAATGTCTTCCACCAATACCCCATACCAGTTCACTATTTGTAAAAGATTTTACAAACAGACTGATACAACATGCAGAGGCTCCCTATACTCATACTCATCACTAATTTGACTCTTAGAAGCTTGGAAAAAGCTATGGCCTTTCGAACACTAAGCAAAATTTTTACTAATGATGGTAATCTCATTGCCACCTGACCAGGTGTTATCCAGTTCTAAAATCCCATTTTAAAGTGTACCTCCTCAAACCACGTCTTAATATTTTAGGTAAGATTACCCGGGAAAGAAACCTTTTCACATGGGATGTGTTTGCAGGGAAACAAGTGAGTGCTCTCAGAAATAACACCAATGGGGTAGCGAGGGAAGCAAGACTGGACTGAAAGAGAAGTTGAAACATAATGCAGTTGAAACAGAGGCTGAAATAGCACTTCAAAGTTGATCATATTGGAGGAAGGGGTTCAGGCCTTTGTAACCCTGCGATAGCCAGTCATTGGGTGTATGCTATGAGGAGACGTAAGCTTAGATGATGAAGTCCCTTTGTTGGAGAGTCTCCATAGCAGAAAGAAATAATATCTGAAGATGTGCTCACAACAACAACAACAATGGAAATACATCACAGGAGAAACGATAACAATAATAATGAAAGAGGTAGTAGAAATATAAGTGATAGTACCCCCAAGCTATAAATGTAATCTAAATACACCTATACATTGTGCGGTTTTAAAATTTCTAAAGAGATAATTAAAGAAAGGCATGTCAAAATAAGACATTATGAAAAAAGATCGAATTTTAAAAAGAAATAGACTATCTAGATGTAAAAATATAATCATTGAAATTAAAACTCAATTTGTGGAATAAACAGCTGAATAGCAAATTTGTGAACTAGAAATATACTTGAAGAAATTATCTTCAATTCAGTATAAAGAGAAACAAATAAAGATGTCTTTAGTCAGTAAAATAAAAATACATTTTTTTCTTAGACATTGTACTGAAAGAACACCAAAGGCAAAGAGAAAATATCAAAAACAATCAGAGACAAAAGATACACAATAGTAATGACAATTAGACTGATAACTTATTTCTCATTGTTAACAGTAGAGCCTATACAAAATGATCCTGGTCATGAAACTGCTGAGGTGATATTGTAAACTGAAAATTATATACTCAGCTAAATATAAAAGTGTGATGGAAAAAATTAAAAACATTTTCAGAAACAAAGAGGAAAGCCTTTACTACTTATAGAGCATTGCAGAACATGAACCTCAGAAAAATAAAATTGAAGTCAGAAGTGCGAATAGCGACATTGAACAAAAAAATAATGGTAAACATCTGGTTACCCATAAATGAATATTGATTATGTAATAATAACAAAGTTGAGAATTTTTTTAAACATGGAAAACAATGTAAGGTTAAAAAATTTTCAAGTATTTGTTTTTTAGGGAAGATGATAAAATATTAATTTTGTTAATGTGTGTTGAATCAAATTTGCATGTTTAAAAATTTAAGAATCATCACTTAGAAAATACAGAAAGAACATAAATCTCCAAACCAGTAGTGAAGCTAAACACACACACACACACACACGCACGCACGCACGCACGCGCGCGCGCTTGCTCGCTCTCTCTCTCTCTCTCTATCTCTCTCTCTCTTTCTCTCTCTCAATATCATGGAAGAAAGAAGTAAAACTAAGGCAAAGAAAAAGCACAGTAAAAAGGAAGTTCAAAGTCATATAGTTAAGATTATTTCAAACTAATCAGGAATACAGCAATAACAGTAAAAAAAAAAACCTTTTCAAAAAAAATTTCAGGTTATTTTTTTAAAATAAGCAAAACAAAATGATTCAGAAATGCAACTAAAATATGACTCAGATTGAAGGTTAATGGTTTGAAAAAGGTATTCCAGGCTAATTAAAAAAAGAAAGTTGTTGCAGGAATGTTATCTAGCTATTAGTATAAAAACATCATTAGGGGAAAAGAGTGTTATTACTTAATGGTAAATTTTGCAATGTATTAGATAGATATGACAGTGAACTTCATATACCTAATGTATATCTATATGTGTATATAAAATGTGATTGAGTTGAATGTGTTATGTGTATTCTAACATGCACCGTGAGTATGGGAGGATAAAAACTAACCAAAAGCTCAAGTCTTATTAAATATTGCAATGTGAGATCAGGAACAGGGAGTCTTCTGTCGGGAGGGAATAGGATAGATTGGGAAATTCCAGTCAAAATTTAGATTATTCCTAAAATCTTTCACTACTCACATCTTCAGAAGTTACAGGGACATTTAGATTTCCTTAACCCCAGACCAGAACATAAGAGAAGCAGCAAGACTAGGATTAGCCTCTAAAACTATTGGTCAGACAATATTTGTTTAGCAAATGCAATGAGAATGAAACAACCGGGGACTAGTATCTTGCAAAGGTTACCATAGAAAAAGATTAACACTTCTATATCTTTCCTGTTAGCAATACTTAATTTTTATCAGAATTAAAATGAGAGAAGCATAGTCAATTTTTAAGTATTTATCCAATTGATAATTTTTTTATGTCGTGTTCTTCAAAAAATGTGTTTTTTAAATTCATGGGCCAATTGAATGTAAATGTATGCAAAATTTGACATTTATATTTTATTCGAGCATTAAGTAATGTTTTCCTTTTTATTTTTATAATGAAATAACTGAATTCTATTATTTTACCTGCATCATCTTTGGTCTTTTTCAGACATTCGTGTGTGAAGTTGTGTGTGTGTGTGTGTGTATTTGTAATCTCATTGCAGTTTGCTAATTTTGCAAGAGGAAGTATAAATGTTAGAATTCATAGCAATCTGCAAACTGCAATTTACCCTTAATGGAAAGAGTTCGAGTCATCTAGAACACACACATATATAATCTGAACTTCATGTAATACTATATTAATGATTTTAAATAAGCAATTTAATTTCTATTAAAAAAAACAAATTTAAAATTACAAATAAAGCTTATAAATTACTGTTTATATCTAGTTGAAATTATTTAAAATTTGCATGCTAAATCAATGCACTTATTACATGTAAAAAATTTTAACTTTTGCAAGTGGCTCTAACTCCATTTATATTTAATCATGCATATACAAAGTTTTATTTTGCTATATTTTGTCATAAATATGAATTATCTAATATTAAAAATAAATAAAGCAGGCTTAGCTACATCTCTAACTATAGTAGCCAGTCTTCGACCTGGCCCCAGGATCCCTACCTCCTGGTATCCACACTGTAGTGTGTTGTCCTCCCACATTCTATAATGATTGATCTTCGTGATCAACAGTATACGTTTTAAACTATTGTATATGTAGTATATAGTTTTATGATAGCATATTACTTTAAACTTAAGTTATAAAAGATTTTGTTTTCATCTTGCGATATTGCCTTCCTCTTCCTCCTCCCCATTTCTCCATCCCACTCCCCCATCTGGAAGAAGGAAGCTACCTTGTAAGAAGCCTTACAGAGAGGCTGACAAGAAGAGGAACTGAACTCTCTGGTGTATAGCCACATAGAAACATGTTGCCCTGCAAAGTGACGAATTTGTAAGTTAGCTTACAAAGAGGTTCTACCATCCCAAACCAGCCTTGGGATGGACTGCTGCACTGCTGCATAGTTTGACTGAAGTCTAATGAGATCCTGAGGCAGATTTCAGCTAAGCCACTGCTGCATTCCTGATCTCAGAAACTGTGAGACATAAAAAACTGTTTATTGTATTAAGATGCTAAATTGTGTGATAATTTGTTATGCAGCAATAGATAACAAATACATTCATCAAGTAACATTTTAATTAATGAGGATTTATATAAATTCATAACTTCTAAAACATAAAGTACTATATCACTCAGATATTAAAGCAATATAAAATAACCATTTGTAATGCATTTAACTGAATGTGTTCCATAAATGTTTTCTGTTTATATGTAAATGTAGGTAAAACAATAAGCCGTTTTCACCTCATTTTTTTTAAATTTTAAATTTTTTAAATTTTTTTATTTTTAAAATTTTTTTAGATTTTATTATTAGTTTCAATTATATATTACATTAATTAGACATTTATATAGTTTAAAAACAATCCCCCTAATTACACTATCTTCCTTCTGACTCTACACATAGCCATTACATTACTGATGACTGCTTTCCCTATGCCATGCTCACCATCCCCATGACCAACTATCATCAACTACTAATTTGTACTTCTTTAACCCTTCAGTCCATTCTCCCAGCACCTCCACCCACCTCACCTCTGGCCATCACCAGATTGTCCTCTATATTTGCGAGTCTGTTTTCAATTAGTTTGTTCTTCTCATTCCTTAGATTCTGCATGTAACTGAAATTATATGGTATTTTTCTTTCTCTGTCTGACTTATTTCACTCAGCATAATAACCACTAGATCCATCCATGTTACTGCAAATAGTAGGGCTTCATTTTTTTTAATGGCTGAGTAATATTCCATTGTATATATGAACCATAACTTCTTTATCCAATTGTCTGTTGATGGGCATTTAGATTGCTTCCATATCATAGCTATTGTACATAGTGCAGCTATGAACATAGGGATGCATAAATCTTTACAAATTATCGTTTTGATTTTCTTTGGATAAATACCCAGAAATGCAATTGCTGGGTCAAAAAATAGATCCATTTTTAATTTTTTGAAAAACCTCCATACTGTTTTTCATAGTGGCTGTACCAATTTGCAATGCAATGAACAGTGTATGAGAGTTCCCTTTTCTTCGCATCCTTTCCAACACTTCTTGTTCTTTGATTTATTGATGACAGCCATTCTGACAGGTGTGAGGTGATATTTCATTGTGTTTTAATTTGCATTTCTCTGATAATTTAGTGACCTTGAGCATCTTTTCATATGTCTATTGGCTATCTGTATTCTCTGTTTGGAGAAATGTCTATTCAAGTCTTCTCCCATTTTTTATTGGACTGTTTGCTTTTTTGTTGTTGAGTTGTATGAGTTCTTTATATATTTTGGATATTAACCCCTTATCAGATGTATCATAAGTGAATATCTTCTCCCATTCAGTAGGTTGTCTTTTCGTTTTATTGATGGTTTCCTTTGCTGTTCAAAAATTTTTTAGTTTGATGCATGACCCTAGTAAACATATATGCACCCAACATAAGAGCTCCTACATACATAAAGCAATTACTGACTGACACAAAAGGAGAGATCAACAATAATACACTCATAGTAAGGGACTTTAACACCCATTGACACCAATGGACAGATCTTCCAGACAGAAAATCAACAAGGAAACAATGGGCCTAAAAGACACTAGGCTAGATGAATTTAATAGATATTTTTAGAGCATTTCAAACCAAAACAGCAAAACATACCTTCTTCTCAATTGCACATGGAACATTCTCCAGGATAGGACACAAACAAGTATTATTAAATTTAAGAAGGCTTAAATCATATCAACCATCTTCTTTGATCACAATGTTATGAAACTAGAAATCAACTACAAGAAAAAAACTGGAAAATACACAAATACACAGAAGTTAAATAACATACTATTAAATAATGAATGGGTTAACAATGGGATCAAGGAATAAATCAAAAGATACCTAGAGACAAATGAAAATGAGAACACAATAACTCAATCTATGGGACACAGCGAAAGTAATTCTAAGAGTGAAATAAATATACCTATAGATTTATTAGAGAAAAAAATGCTAGCATCCAAACATTAATAAGAGAGATAGATGCATTTATGGGAGCAAGTATATTTAAAAATTACAGCCTCAAATAAAAAAAAAAATGGATTGCTAGCTAAAGTAAATTTAGTTGTGTAGAACCAAAGCCATTATCCATCCTGACAATAGTTCCCACCTGAACAACACCAGATAGAGCTCTTTCCTCTCCAGCAGGTGTTATTCTTTGCCTCAATTTTCCAAAACATGTCTATAAAGAAATGAGAATAAAGTTGGAGCACTATTGATATTCCGTGTAAGAAAAATGAAAATATGGAAGAAGAATTCCACTTCTGCTCTAGTAAGTCTCAGCGAGTCAAGTTTAAAACAGAGGATGAATGACTTCTCTTCTCCACATCAAGCTGAGGCATTCCAGCCCAGGAAGAAGGTCCTGCCTTCCCACAGTAGCTTATAGAGCTTTGCTATGCATTAACTCAAGATCCCAAAAGGATATTTTTATCAACTGATATTGTGAGAGATAACTCTTTATCTGCCTTTCTAACTGCATGGAGAAATCTATCAAAACCAAGAAGTCAGGAAGAGGATGTTTAGCCTCTTGTAGGATTGTATCCAAATTCTAGGTGTAGCTGCTGACATAATTAATTGAATGAGAAACTATCACTGCCCCATTTGCACTCATGAGTCTTCTCCACTTAAACATACAGAATTGAAGTCTATATGAAAGTTTTAGGTAATTTTCTGAGAGAAAAACAATTAAATCAGAAAATATAAAGTAAACCATGGTATTATTGTCAAAATAAAGTTTTCTAAGAGAAGAGATATAAGAATTCATTTAAACGGTTCATATTTTGACTCAGTAAAACTGAAGAGGAAAAGAAGATAAAGAGCTCTTTTAGAAATAATGGGAAAACAAAGCACAGAGAGTTATTTTGGGGCCAGAGCCATGAAGTGAATGTTGTTATTTAATAGATAGATAAATATAGAACTATAGAACTATAAACTATGCAAAATTAAGAAATGAGAGAAAACAGAATATTTTAAAATATATTTTATTGATTTGAGCTCAAGAATTTATTACAAATTACTCTTGGGGGTTTGCTATGTATTTTAGAATGCAGAGTGAGCAAGCCAGGTAATTGGAGAACTAGTGAGGAATAGAAATTGGCTGCATATATTAAATATTACATCTCTGTAATTTTAGGAAGCTCTCTACAAAAGCTCATTAATCTTGCAGTACATGGAATCTTGAGCAGTGATTGTGTTAGACAGCCTTGTGTGGTATTCTTGGCAATAAATAATTATCAGTTATTGGGCAGCCTGTCAACCACATATCATGTATTTGTTGTTCTTCTGGAAAGAAAATCTTATTCCTCAATGGAGAAGTGAAATCTATAGCAAGGCCTCTTTTTGGAATGTATAGAACACTGTGAGGCAAGATATGAGTTTCCTATTTGCCCTCTGAGTTGTCAGTTTCTTTTATTGAATTAGCTAAGTTTTTCTTCTTTTTAATTGCATGCTGCTTCCTATTTCTAATAGTATATACTATAAATTAAACTGGAAATTTTACTTTCTTCATGTGTAGAGAGATTAAATTATTGTGAAATGCAGCAAGGGAGTAAGTGGCTGGAAATATGTCAGGATTCAAGAAAAAAGAGTGCAAATGTGAACTCTGTGTTTTCCATTTTATCCTTTGCTCTCTTGCCGACTGCATCAGAGAGGTGAGGTGAGCAAAAAGCAGCTGTTGAAATAAGAAACCAAGCACTTGAGAACTGAAATGGATGAGCAGCTTCAGTTTTTAACTAAACAGGTTAGAAAAGCAGAGTCATTCATAGCAGGCTATTAAATGATGTGGAAACAATTTGAACTATAAAAAGGCTGAAGATTCAGGAAAGCCTAGCTGAAATAATATTGAATATGCTCAAAGAAATATAGCAAGAGTGGAATTACACATTTTAAAACAAAATAATCTTTTATATGTTATAGGAACCCTATGTTATACAGTATATCTTGCTTCTAAGCAAACTCAGTAATTAAAATTTAATGACTTGATGTGGGATAGATGGCTCTGTGTACCTTATATATTGACTTCCAGTTTATTCTCCCAAAAATCTTAGTAACTTCAACATACCTAGATGATTACTCTAGAATTCTAGTTTATTAAACTCTCCTCTATCCTTAACTTTATCCTACTTCTGTCACTCACTGTCATATCCTTGTAACTTTCAAAAAAAAAAATTCACCCTTCCACTATCTCTATTCTATGCAGCCATCTCTCTGACCACCACCCTCTTTGATTTTTGTGTGCTTCTTTTAACAGGATGACATTAACATGCCTCCACCAACTTTTTGCTGTCACTCAACCCTTTTGCCCTTAATCAGTTTAAATCCCATGCTCTCTCATCGTAAAGCTATCTTACTTACACCTGTACCTCCCCGACTCTCATTTTTCATCGCACTCATTTGACAAAACCACAACTCTGTTTCAATCTCTCTGCCTAGCTCATCTTTGTACCCATGCAGCTTAATGTGGCTGTGGGAAAACATACAACCACAATGACTCTTTTCAGTTTAAATTCTTCACCATGACACTCAAACTGATTTTAATGTTGTCCTGTAGTCATTTTATATTTCCCTAATCCAATCACAGGCTCATTCTCCTAGATGACTTTGATACCTGATCCTCTCTTTAACACTTCCTACTCTATCCTCAACATTATTGTTATTGTTCTTCACAAATTGAAGTAATCAAAAGAGAACTTTCATAGCCCTGTACAATATCTAACGACAAATGTGCTCCCATTCCTAGCAACACTTGTAATCTCAGTTGCATCTACTCAAAGACATTGCTCTAGCAATTCCTCTCTATCTCACTTCTATTATCACTTTTTACTTCCCTACTAAGTCTTTTCTTTTATTATATAAAATGATGTTATTTATTCAATTAAAAAACAAACTTATCTTGACCCTGCTTCTCCTGCACCTCCTACCCCATTTTCTTGGTTCCCTTTACAGTATAATAGTTTGAAGGATGTGTTTATATTTGCAGTCTATTTTTTTTCCTCCAATTGTCTTTTGATGTTGTGTCATTCAGTCTTCCACTCTCATTCCTTGACTGAAATTGCTTTTTCACTGTCACCACTGAACTCTATGTCACTAAATCCAATATTCAGTGCCCAATAGTCATATTTGACATTGTAGATAACTCTATTCCTCTTGAAAAACTGCCTTTTAGACTTCCAGGGCACTCATTGTTATTGCCATTAGTGACTGGTTTTCATCCTATTTATTTGTTATTATTGTTCAGTCTTCATGATGGTTCCTCTTCTCTCCCAACTTCACAATGAACCAGGCTTAGTTTCGGGACCCAATTTCTTATCACATTATACTCTTTTGGTAATGTCATCCAATCTTATGACTTTAAATTCTGTTATACATGATGTGAATAAATCTATGTGCTAATTTCCAAATATACATTTTTAACCCCCTTTCTTTTGAAATTCGTATATACAGAAGCCTACCTAATATTTCCACTTCTAAAACTTAAAAATATTTAAAATTGAACTCTCGATCATTATCTTCCATTTCAAAAGAAATAAAAAGCTGTTACACTCACATTCTTTCTCATCTTTTTCAGTTGATTTTAACTCATTATTTATAGTTGCTGGGGACTAAAATTTCCAGTTACTGTTAATTTGTCTCAAAACCAATCTGTCAAATTTTTCTGTTGGCTCTACTTTCAAATAAATCCTGATTCTGACCATTTCTTCCTACCTACACTATTATCACTCTGACCCATAGCTACTATAGCCTTTTACTTGGATTCTGTAATGGCCTCTAACTTGTCTCTGTCATTCCACCCCTGCCACACATATCCCCCTTAAAGTTAATTCTCAAAATATTTGTCTGCTTGAGAAGTCAGACCATGTCATTCTTACTCACAAAATGTGTCCATGTGTCATTATTGCTCTTTGAAAAAACTAAGACTTTACCATGTCCCGAAAGGCCCTACATTATTTGTCTTCATTTAATTGTCTGTCTTGCTCCTTGAACTACTATCTCTCTCTTTCACACTACTGGACCCACATTGATTTTTTTTGAAATTCTGAAGATGTTCCAGACAAATTCCTCCACTTGAAGCTTTTGTGCTGACTGTTCCCTTTGCTGGACCTTTTCACCCTAGATATCTATATTACTTTATTCCTTTCATCATTCAAGTTTTTGATTTAAAATCCTCCTCTCAATGAAGTCTATATAACTGCCCTATTTAAAACTATAATCTCTCCTTTCCACATTTCACATATTTGGCTGTACTATTTTTTATTCCACTTGCCATATCTAATGTAATATAATATTTATTTATTTATTTATTAGTTTTGTTTCTTGCTTAATATCATCATCCCCATAAAACATAAGCTCCAGAAAGGCAGTACTTTTTGTCTGTCTTTGTTTATACAGATATATCTCCAGTTCCTGGAACTGTGTCTGTAAATGGTGGATATTTAATATGTACTTGTCAGAAAAAATAGTGATTCAGTCATTGGTAATAGGGTTAGATAGAGTGAGATAACATGGCTTCAACATCAGACCTTAACTTCCCTTATTTGCTATTGACACTGTGACCAGAAGAAATTTACTTCAACCTCCCTAAATGTATAAAATGAAATAATACTATTATCCACCATATAGGATAGTTTAGAGGATTAAGCACCATGTAAGCATACAATAATAACAATAGCAATAACATGATAGTTCATTAAACACGATAGCCATTTTTGCTATTATAGTCGTTTTAATAAAAATCAAACTACTTTGAATTTAAAAATAATTTCTTTGTGAAAGTAATTTTTTTTCCAAACTGTGTGAAGCTGTTCTGTTGCCAAAAATCTAGACACTATATTATATTTTTTAGCTAAAGTAAAACTTTCAAAATCTGGGATTGCATATTACTTATCATCATACTTTGGGCATTAACACGGTGGGCACATAGTGGGTATTCAAACTGTCCATTGTCTACAAATAGGACTAATGCATAGATCAGTTTCTCAATTTTAATGGTCCTACATAAAAAGAAAATTACTTCTGGTCCTCCCTTGCTTCCAATGTAAGCAAGGAAACAAAAACTACCATGTCTACATTCATTGAATACCTAGGAAATTTAAATGATTTAATCATTTCTATCGAATTCTCAATCAAGATTCAAAAGAATAAGCTTCAGTTAGGGCTGCTTCTACATTGTTACTGAAGTTTTTGGTTGATGCAAATAACAAAGGTTGTTGAGATCAATTGAATAGGAGTGTAAATGCTAAAAGCAGCCTCTTCTTTAGTAGAGATTTATCAAAAGATTAAAGAGACTGCATGGAAGAATCACATTTGCAGGAAACAGGATTTGCCTGTTGCTGTTAATTCTATTTTGCTATCCATTTGAAGAAAATTTAAGATCAGAGAGCAAAAACATTGTGCTGGCAGTAATCAGAATGAAGACAGCTGAAAAGTTTCCTGCTTGTCTGAATGAATTTGTACCATTTTTCATGTGTGGAAATCCTTGCTTTCCTGCTACCTCTACACACTCTTCAAGTTTGATAGGTTTCTAAGCATTTAGTCATTGTTATTGTGTCTGAGGCCAACCTGGGCATTCTGGCTTGAATCCTTTATGTTTACGTGATTCTTCTTCTTCACTGACAGTGCCTGTTCTTGTAGATTTCAGTTATTTGTTTTCTGTCTCAGGCTATGTTTTTATATCTATGTCCAGCTACATATATAAGCAAAGCTGTCAATATACCATTCCCTTGCTCAAGACCTCTAACAAATTTAGCTCATCTCTTAGTTTATCTTTTATTAGTCTCAACCTATGAGTAGTAAAACCAGTGAGCCTTTGAAGGTTTTTTACAGGCAATTATTAGAAATTTTACAAGCTGACTGATTCTTTTCTCTTATTCATACAGCTGCAATTTTATCAACCAACATTTAAGCATAGGCTCTCTGGAAAATCTACTGTAGTAATTTCTATAAAAATGATGAAACCTAACTATATAATCACATATTTAACTCCTATAATAGAAAAGGAACTTGTGTAAAATATAAGTAAATGCTTCTCTTCACTGTTTTACTGAAGAAGAGGGTTCCTTCACAATATGCCAATTAAATGTTATAAAATCTGTAATTTAATTTAAAATACATCAGCCCAGACAGTGCAATATTAAAAGGTAGTTTGATGTAAGCTACACTCTGAGGCCAGTCATTTGCTCCACTTCAGAGTTGGTCAGCTGGTAAAATTTGTCTTTCTTCAGTCGGCCCAATAAAATGATAGTAATTATCTCTCTCTCTGATGAAATTTATGGTACTTGATAAATGTGCATGAACAAGCATAAGAATCTAGAGAAGCAGTAGAAAAAAAGCTAAAATTCGATCCATAAAAAGTCCTACATCAAGAAAATAAATTGGAGAATTTTAGTCTGTCAGTTGCCAATAATCAAAATCACAGAATCCCACTTCTCAAATATTGTCAGGCATGCCTCTATCAACAGTTTTATAAAAGTTGTGTTCAGGTATTCAAAACACCAAAGAGATGGGATTTCTTCTATTTAAAGCAGAAGTTTTATGAAATACCTCTTAAAACAGATATATTTAATAGGTGTCTCTATGTGTGATGTGATTTGGTCTGAGAATTATTTTATTAAAATCTGATAGCAAGGTTGTAGAGCCATATTAACCTTCATGCATTTCAAGTAATATTAATTATCTGCCAATAAAAGATACTAAGAGAATTATTCATGTCAGAATTGACTTAGTTTAGTTTATGACATTTAATCAAAGAGGATAAAGTTGAGTAAAAATAATATTTAAAAAGGAGGTAAGAATTGCAGGATTGAAGGGGAATACATGTAAGAATAATATTTAAAAAGGAGGTAAGAATTGCAGGATTGAAGGGGAATAAATGAAATTTATAATCATAGTTCACATGGAAAATTTTGATTCATCCAGTGGTAGGTTGGATGAATGGAATCTTTAATTCAGTGCAATACAATGGGTTTTCAATTAATCTAATTTAGAATTAAATTAGAAAACAAATATTTTTTGTCACTAGCTAAAATTAGAAAGCCAGATTCTTTAACTAAAGGATATGAGATTTAAATAAAAGTTATAGATGTATATAATTAGAAATGTTAAGCTTATCATGTCACAATGACAGGAAAGTGGAGTATTTGAAAGCCCGGTACATAATGCTCATTTATTTTCCCTAATTACAGGAGTCATTTGAAGGATAAGTCATCTGTTCTTCAGGCAAGCAGATCAGAAAATTACCTCCCTGCTAAAATATTTTTGCTATATTTTCAGAAACAGAGTGATCCAGAAATCTGTCTTTTAGCAGGGAAAAAAGTCTTGGAAAAGAAGAATTAGTGGATAATTAACTTCAGGAATGTTTAAAAGAAATAGTTCCTGAAAAGAAGTGGCAAATATAAAGAGAGTAATTCCCATTGTGCTTCTTTAAATGTGCTGTGCATTGTCACAACCATGGATAGTTCTGATTTTTTCCCCAAGCTTTTTGAAAGATGAAGCAAAATCCTAGGATTTCTTAATGTGGTATCAAAGCAGTATTTTTTTAATCTGATGTACCATTCTCAATATTTTCTTGAAAAGAAGAAAAATGAGCTGAGCCGAGAAGGTACAAATACAAAGAAAGAACAAAATGTGGAGAAAAATTATTAGACTTTTATGACCTTTAAACCTACTACAAGAAATATCTGATTTGTATATAATGTCATTAGGAATGAGTTAGGAAAGAAAAAATAATAACATCAACAAGTATATGCCTCTTATTTTATATTGCATTCTACAAATTCATTCATAATATATATAGTCACAATCCCCCAAGAATCCCATAATAGTTTGTCAAAATTCTTTAGTATTAAGAGAATTCTCATCAAATTTTATAGTCATTATTCTGCCCAATGCAGTTTCCAGCTTTCCTTTTTCTGATTTATTTTTATTTTTTAAGATTTTAAGTAGATATTTGCTTAATCCAGTTTTTTTTTTCTATTCTAGAAGGTCTTCTATAAATTAAATCTTAACAAAAATCAAAATATATTTATAAGTAGCCTTGTTTATGCTTTAAATGCATAAGAATTTTCCAGCCTATATACAGTTGCTGGTTAATCTTGATTGCATATTGTACCAGTTCTGGTCAAACAAGAAAGTTCATTCTTTAACTCCACATTATTAATACTATCAAATTATAAACTTAGTCTATTATGTTCCAGAGATATGTAATCTAGTTTTACCTTATACAGATTTTTTAAAATAATTTTCTTATTTCAGGATGCTTTTATATCTGTTCTAAGCCTTATCACTGTTTTCATGTTATAAATCAAAGATAGTTGTGTGATCATGAAAGTAAAATTCATATAATCTCTTAGAATCTCAGTTTCCTCACCTGAAATGTAGTGAAACTCATGAGTAGCCACAGACCATGCACTTTGATCATCCTTTTATATGTATCAAAAGAGTTCCATCCTTGTTTGAATTCTTATTAGACCAAGGACACACTGTTTTAGTTAGATTTTCTATCCATATCGTTAATATATATCATGCTCTATCAGTGAGACTGTGATTTGGAATAGGGAAAGGAAAAATAAATTGAAAGCTAAAGGTCTATCCATTATCATATCTGTGTCTTCACCTTTCACATCTGTTTTACAGTCTTTATACATACAGCATATTGCATTGTATTTCCCTGCATAATGCAAAAATTGTCTGCATCATAAATATTTTATGGGCATTAAGAAATGCTTTACCTATAGTTAAATATGGTTAACATGATAACATTTAAGTGGTATTTACTAAATGCCACACACTATACTAAATTTGTTTCAAATATGAGGAAGGTGTAATCATTTTATCTATTTTTACAATTGAGGAAACTGAAAACTGAAACACCAAGAACTTATGTGAGTTTCCCACAGTCACCCAATCTGGAAGTAATAGGGTGTGATTCACTCACAGACTTTCTAGCTCTGGACTTCACCTTTTAAATAATGAATACATTATGAGTTATGAAGAAGTAAAAAAAAAAAAAAAAAGGCTCAAAACTAAAAGAGTAAAAAATCCACTCAGTACAGAGATAGTAAAAATCAGAAATTAATCGTTTTGTGGTAACAGACATTGATAAAGCCATCTGAAAACTTAACAAAAAATAACACTACTGCAGCTATATAGTGCCAAAATGAGAGACTACTATAAGCCCTACTTTGCTATTTTCACCTTGTAACTTAATGTCAGTAAGATATTCAATTGTTAGCCTCCATCACTTCTCTTACTTTCACCTTAGAAACTGTAATCAATCTAGAGCTGATCAATCCTATCTTAACCCCACCTTAGAATCAATCATAGCAAGCCCCAAACTTACCAAAAACACTTCCCCTACCCTTGCCCTCTTACGTGAACACCACTGGGACCTGTGACATGCAGTCTACCTTGATGCAACAAGTCAAATAAACCTGTTTTGCTAGGCTTTAGGTTTATCCCTAGTGGTTCTTTTCGGATAGGTTTAAGCAGTCGAATTTTATAAACTGATGGCTATTCAAAGTTGTCTCATAAATGTAATAGATTTTTTTTGTTTGTTTCATTTTCTAATTTCCCTTATCTCACTGAGTCTTCTTCATACATTTTGCATTCACTTTGATTTTCTAATCAATGCTTTAAAATTTACTTTGTTTTGGTGTTTACTAAAAATCCATTGTGGTTCTTCTAACTCCTATATTTCTCTACTGGGAAATTTGAGCAAGTTATGCAGTTGCTTATCTATAAAAGAAGGGATAATAAGAGTCCATTACTCAAAGAATTTTGTAAGAATTTAATGAAAAAATGCATCTAAATTGACAGAGCCTAAATTATAAGCAGTAAGAAATTGTTAATCATTATCATTATTGTTTACATATAGCGTTATTTGTTTTTTACTGACATTGTTCCAAAACTGATTTGAAATGCGACAGTTATATTGTATAGAAATAGATTGATATATATTTATGTAGATATATAGATAGGTAGGTAGGTAGATAGATGATAGATAGACAGACAGACAGACAATATTATAAAAATAATCAGGATATTTATTTTACTGTCCTAAGTTTAGTCAGTAAAATAAATTCAGAAGAACATTGCACTCAGAAGTACATTTTATATGATTATATTCAATTGATTAAAAAGAAGATTAAGTATTCAACTATCCTTTCAGCTTATTTTTGCCTTTGTTATATTTTATGTAATGTGTTCAGAGTATTCCCAAATTCCAGCACTTAGGGGAAAATGGTATATACTTTGAAACATTTCATATATGCACTCATTCACTTATTCATACGTGAACTCTTTATTGTGTTTAATTGTAAACTGAAGCCAACTGTATAAGGATATTTGATAAATATTACATTTTGTTTAGAAAAGTTTTTAAAGTCATTTAATAAACCTATATTTTTATTACTGTGAAATAAATATTCTTGTGGCTTGCCATGGGCTAAAAAGGAAACCTGGCTGTGCAGTTGGGGCTTTCTTTTGGTCCAGCACTTCAATTAGAGAATCACTGTTTTTATTTATATCATCTATTGAGGGTCAAACATAATTTACTAAAAGTGGCTCGGCAAACAAAAAGAAAAGTTTTTAATACATTAAGTTAGTATATATAAGTAACTATAATCTCCATGATATTTTACAAACAAAAATATAAGTTTGGAGTAATTTTTGAAAATAAAGGTTATTTAGAGTTCCAGTAATAAGAATTGAATAAATCTGCATTAGATTAGTATTTTCAATAACTTCCTCAAAGTTAATAATTATCTAGAAATATATGATATATACTGAGGAATAGACATGGGCATTAATATTTCCTAGAGAATGAAATGTTCATAATGGAAAAATATATTTTGGAATAGATTGAATGGAACTTTAATGCTGGCTATGTTTTATCTCGTGTAAATTTCTAACCAGTTTCATTCTTGCTTGCGTGCTTTTGAATGTGCTCTCTCTCTCTGTCTCTCGGTCCCTTTCTGCCTCTCTTTTTCTTTCTCTCTCACTCTCCCCTTCTCCTTCTTTAATTATATACTGAGTGCGTAGTATTGAGTTAATTTTACTACCCTGACCATTGATTCCTACAGAACCCTTCTTATATTTATGTTTTATTCCTTTTGCATTTATCACTCATCCTATAGGAAGCCTTTTGCTGTATTGAATGGGCATCCTATGTTTTGTGTCTGTTCTTAACAAAATCCATATTATGTGTTTAAATTTTTTACTCATGTAAATTCATAAATGAAATCAGATTATATAGTTCATTATTTCTTTTTTAATATATTTTTAAAGACCCACTCATTTTTGTATGCATTCATCTAGTCTATTGCTTCTAACTCATGCGTATTTCTCTGTGTGCATCCACCACACAATTTTGTCTCAATTTCCTTATAGTTAACTTAAAAGAGAAATACTAACATTATAGTTGTGATGATTTGAGATAAAAATCCGAACCTTTGTTATATTTCGTGATCTACTAAAGACAGTCAGTAAATGTTAACTAAAACACACTCAAGATGGGGTGGTAGACAGACAACAAATTAGGATATTCTTTCAAGTCTACAGCTTATTATCTGTGTGACCTTATTACTTTATTAGAACTTCAGTATTTTCTTCTGTAAAAATGTGTTAAACCTACTACAGGGGTTACCTGAAGATTAGAGACAATGATTATAATTGTTGATGATTGTACATGATATATTCTATATGCTTAACGTTAATTTTAAAAAGGCATCTTGAGCCTTAAAGTTGTATGTTATTGTAGCTTCCCAATGGCTAGTATAATGCATGGAACAGAGTATGAAATAAATAAATGTAATGAATCAATTAATAGAAATAGAAACAAGTGACCGTGTGTTGAGTTGATAAAATAACACATAAGATAAAAAGACAATTTGTACAATAGATGCAGTATCTCATTTAATCCTCATTCTACTTCAACCCACTGTGGTGGAGACTTATTACTTCTTTTTCACAACTGATAAAACTAAAACCTAGAAAGTAAATTAACTTCCCTCAAATTGTTGACTTTGTTATTCAAATTAAGGTGCTTAGAATACAGAACCTATACTCCATATGACTTGGGGCCTGTCTCTTGAAAAATGAATCTTATATGGATGATTCATCTGGTGGAAGGGAGGTTAACTTCACTATAGTATGCAATTACATAAACTCACAATATTTGCACGCTTTTGCACAATGAGCCAAAATTTAATCTCAAACACATTTAGCTCTGATACAACTGCTACAGAGATGGAAGAGAAGAAAAGGAGGAAAAGAAGGAATCCCATGGTGAAACGGTCAAGCATGGATGTTCAGGTTAAGGTGTTTGGGTTTCATTTTGTTAGTGAAAAGCCATCAAGGGTTTAAGAAAGGGGAACAATGATGAAAGTTGCCTTGTGAAAAAGTAATCCTGAGGTTTGTGTGTAGAATGAACTGAACAGATAAAAGTCTGAATTCTAGGTGTTCAATTAGAAAATTATTTCACAAATTCAGATAGGGAAATGCGGTAAGTCACTGATGTTGAGAAAAACTTATGGACAAATTGTAGAGATAAATTTTACAATAAAAAATATTTATTGCTATCAAATGAAATGGTCAATAAAGACAAAGAGAAGCTTTGAGAAAAATTAAACAAGTATATTATGAGCACATTAACTTTAAGGCGTCTATGATATCCTTTGAGGAAAAAGTAGTGTGGAGAGTTAGCTATATTGAAATGCAGTTCAAAGCAAAGTTTTAAATAGATATTTAGTTTTAGTATTCAACTATGTGTAAGCTGATAAAAACTGTAGAGGTGGTCAAGGTCACCCTAAGAAGGTATATAGGGTATGAGATTTTAATCAGTGGTGTGAAATCCACAAGGATGAGTATGAGAGTCCATGAATGGCATTTATGTGTATCATTTCCCCTAATGGATTCCTTTTGTTATTTGAAAACTCTTTGATTTTGTTAATTTCTCTATTTCAGACTTATTTTCAGTCAAGAACTTTTAAATCTTTGCAGATATTTTCATTATAAAATTAATACATGATATGTATACATATACATAAAATTTTTGAGATAATGCAAAGGGGTATAAAGTAGAACACATGAGACTCTCCTCTCTCTGCTCTGCAGTTTTCCTCTGATTCCAGTTCTCTAAGGATAATCTGATATATGGCCTTATGCATCTACTTTAATACATTATTTATCTCTAAACAAATTAAATTGTCATGCAATGCCATGTGGTACAAGGTCAAGGATAGTATTCTTGTTACCATCTCATAGTGTCCAGAATACTTTACCAATAGATTAAATTAAAATATAGGCTGCCATTAGATTATGGTGACATTTTGATTATGAGCTTTTCTTTTTTTTTCACATTGGACTTTTTTTTTTTTTAATGTAAGAAGGACCTTATCTATTGAATTTAGTCACTATGCAAAATATAATGCTGTAAAAAAAGCTGCAGTAATTCTTTTTTGGCCAGGAATTTAGTGATGGAAGCATGGAGCCAGCAGAATTAAAGGAGCATTTTATCTGTTCATCCTGAAAACACATGTAAAAAAATAAGCTCAATTTGAAAAGTTCTGGACACTAATTAAATCTTGGATTTGCATCAATCCTTGCCTTAAAATATCTTATAATTTGCTTATTGCTCAAACAAAAAAAAAATTATACACATGATTTTGTACAGTTTGGTGAAGTCATTTGTTCTGAAAGTGGCTGAATTAAGTTTTGGCTTAGCAGAAAGAAATAGATGAGATGCTCCTTGAAACATGATACCCTATCACCCAAAACCCCCAAATCACATTTGTTCTGGCATTTTGAAACTCGTCGTGGGAAAATAGACTCTATTTTTTTTTTTTTCTTTCAACATGTAGTTGAATAAGAATGCTCAAAACACTCTGTGGACAGCTTCTGGGCTTACACAATTGTATGTTCTCATATCACTTTATTAATTTAAAAAGCGTCAAAAGGTTTAAATGAGTCAAAATTTTCTTTAACAAATACATTTTCAAATGAAGTGAAATCAGAATACTTTGTGTGTAGTTGGACACCTTTCACATTTCTGATTCTGTGGCTCTGGAAATGAAACTGGTACCACATCAAAACCATAGCTTGAAACATTTGTATATAATGTCATAAAATCTGAGTTAACACTACAGGATGTCTTATTTACTACTCTGAATATCATCAGCTTCATTTGAGCCAAGATATGGAATTATTTTCTGTATCAAGGATGTTACTGTTTATGAAATGGTAACATGTCATTTTTATTTATGT
Organism: Pteropus medius; assembly: GCF_902729225.1. Taxonomy (NCBI): domain Eukaryota; kingdom Metazoa; phylum Chordata; class Mammalia; order Chiroptera; family Pteropodidae; genus Pteropus; species Pteropus medius. Next base: position 21,218,897 of record NW_024349800.1, on the reverse strand, counting down.
GTAGAAAGTTCCTCGATTTACAGAGTAAAAATCTTAAAGAACATTATTGAACTTCAAGTAGAAGTTTTATCTTTTATTTTGAGAAAAAAATCTTTCTTTGAACAATTTGACCAGGAGTTCTTTCATGGCAAGGTTTAAATAGAAGACTATTTACTTAGAATAATGGGTTTCAAATAGTAGTATGCAACAGAATCACCTAGAAGTCTTGTTAAAACACAGACTTCTAGATCCTACTCCCAGAGTTTCTGCTTTGGTAAGTCTGGGGTGAGATCCACGAATTAGCACATTGATACCCAATGACTTGGGCAATGTTTTTGATTACATAAATAATTAGTTATTTAAGACTCTGCATTCAGGATTATGGATAGTGCTGATAAACTCCTTTGACTTAAATGGTATTCTAGAAAAGGAAATTTAAAAAAACTACAGGAACTTTCCAATATTATGGACATATAGCAGATTTGAAGGTGATAGAGTCTTAGAGATTACTTTGACAGACAGGGAATTGCAGACACCTGAAAATACTGTCCATTTTTTTAGGTTACATTAAAATAAAAATGTAGGGTTATTATAGAAAAGAGGTAGAATCTGCTGTTGATGGCTTCACCAACGGCTTGAGGACAAAGAGCAACATGGCAAATGAAAGCAACATGGCTTCAACTTGAGTCTTGATGAATTCTAGAAATATTATTAAACTCGTATTACAAAGTGAACTGAGAGAAATCTTTCTGATTACATTTGCTTCCCAATATATTTTCAAACCTGTGTTTTCAGCAATATTGATAAAAATGAGAATGCTTTTATGGTTAAACTAAAATGATATGCATACTGCCCTGAACTCTATTCAGGTCACTATAAATGCAATCTAATTAAAAGAATTTTGAACAAAATTAAATTATAATTTTTTTTTTTGATATTGACCATCTGGGATGTTTTTCATCAACCGGTTATTAATTTTTCATCTAAACATAAGAGCAAGAGAAAAATAAATATTTGTTGTTAATTCTTTGTGTAGATATATTAATAATCAATAGTTAATAGTAATAACTTGAAATATGAATAGTCATACTCATTTGATTTTTTCAATTCTTTTTCATCTCCTCAATTCCCTCAGTGACAGTCAATCCAAATAGTTATCCTTGAATCTTGCCCCTCTCTTCCCATCTCAGAATTTTTTTTACAGAATCTTCAGATGTTTATGGCATCCAACTCCTATATACCACACAGGTACAGAATTGCTCTTTATACCCTTTCTGAAGTAGAATGAACTATAAGTCACTACTAAAGACTGTTGCTACATTGACAGTTTTTATCACTGCCAAGGTGACTCATTGGTGTCTAGGTCTCAGCATTTCTTCATAGAATGATGATTATCATTCCTCAGTGTTATAGTTGTCCCATGCTTGGAATCTTGTGGTTTCAGCCCTTAGCTGTCACTGGTTTTAGCTCACATATTCTGCTCAAAGTTGAAGATAGTTATAAAAGTGTTGAGCAAGATGGGAGTCTAACAATTTCCTTCTCAGGAATCAGAACTCTCTTCTGATCTTCTTAGGGATAAAGTAGCATCTCTATTCTTGCCTAAAAACAAGTTATCTTACTTTTTTCCTTGGAAAATCAACAACCTCTATCTTCCTATCTAGTGTGGGCAGAGTGATGCAAAGATTTCCATATAATATCTTTGCCTTGTAAGGATTGTTACCTTAACTAATACCGAGTTGATTTTTATCCTGGCTTATTATAGGGCACTTTATTTATTTAAAAAAAGAGAGAGAAAATAAATTTTATATATAGTAGACAAATGTATAGTCAATTTTTAAGTGCATGTGTTTATGTGCATTTTTAAAGGGAGGTGCTCATATATCAGTTTCCCCAGATTTTCAACGAGATCCATGGCCAAAATCAAATTTATGACCAGTAGGTTAAGTGGATGTAACTTTAGGGATAGAATGTGTAATGGTAATTTTTCGAAAGAGGAGTCAACACAGAAGAAATAGCAAGGGTGTATCAGAGACATAGAAAATGAATAACAGAAACTGACATTATGGAAGCCAGAGAAGAAGAGAGTAGAATGCTGAGGATTCCAGTTAGATGAAGAACACTGTGATAGCTGCTGTTGAGAGCATTGCCGGAGTGTTACTATTAAGGTTGTCACTTTCAGTGTGTTACCTCCCTCAACACTGACAATGAACACAGCCTCCAGGGAGAATTTCCAGCAGAGGCAGCAGTGAAGGAGTGTGACAACTTAAAGTAAACAGTGGGAGGTGCAGAAACTCTCACTTGCTCCCTATGGTTAATAAACAATTGAGAACCCAGCCTGACCATTCAGGCACATTTATCTAGTGTTATTCTGCCTTGTCACTTCCACATGTCCTCATTTATCATGTGCTGCTACCTCGCCACACCAGTGCTTCTCAGGATTTTCCCCTAAAATTTGCTAAGGACAAATATTTTTATAAAATGCAATGAAAATAAATGAGTAGAAACACAAAATTAAAAAAAAATACCCACGAAGTTTAAACATCATTTTTTATTATTAAAATTCCAAAGTTTTCATACTGTACGATTTCACTTATACAACATTCTTGAAAGGACAAAAATTTCAGAAATGGTGGAAAAATCGGTGGTTGCTAGGGGTTAAGGAGAGGGCAGGAGCAGGAGGGCAATGAGTGTGGATATAAAGGGCAACATGTGAGAACCTCGTGCAATGAATATGTTCTGTAGTTTGACTCTCATTTTAATATTCTGGTTATGGTATTTTCTTATAGTTTTTTAAGTTGTTGGAGGAATAAATCCTGTATTATACCTTACAAATGCATGTGAATATAATTATTACAATTAAAATATTTAAGTAAAGCTAGACATAAAAATACTGTCAAAGTGCCACAAATGTTTTTAAATGCTTGGTCTCATTGTTTGTGATGCATAGACACTGGTCCACAGACCACATTTGGAGTAGCACTAACCAGCACTTTCTTTTTTAATGTTTGAGTTTGAAATCAATCTTACAGCTTTCCTCTAACTACTCGTCTGAAAAGAGACTGTTCTTCTATGCCACTCTAACTTTTCAGGCTCATTACCCACTTCTTTACCTCAAACCATCCTCAATATATGAAGGACTTCTGCTTTTCTCCCCTTGGCTTAACTGTTACTTCTTCTTACACTCTTCAACATTAAATCATATCTGCTTTCCAAAATCCACCTACCTTTTACATTCCAGATGACTCTCTTTATTCATAGTTTATCTAAGTTGTACCGCTCAGAATTAATATCTCCTATTGCAATTTTCTGTGTTTCTCTTTATCATCTATAACAATTTATTTTAAAACAGCTATTCCTGCATTTTTCTTTGTCCTCACTTTAATGAAAAAGGCATGGCGAAAATCGCACCCTAGCGTCACACAGTAACTGTTGATTGAAATATATTAAACCAAATAGGAAGAATAGCCAACATCTAATTGATGCCTGTGGAGGTCCCTGTCCAATTGCACAAGTTCCCTAAAGTCAACATGAGAAGCAGTAGTTGGTGACTTCAGTTCAAGGATTTTTTGAACATGTTTTATTTCAAGTTGATTCTTTCTTGATAGTTCAGATGAGTATTATCTGAAGAGAGAATAGAAAATCTGTGTGAAAGATCATGGTAGCATTAGAATTCTAGAAACTTAGGAGTTTGGGGGCTGGAGACCACTGTCATGCCTTGATTGTAATTGAAAACCTTAGCCATCAGAATTCTGGTTGAGAATGTCACTCAGGAAAAACATGTCACATTAATCTAGGGGAGCAATAGAAAATTGCAAGTTGGTGAGGAAAGCAATTGCTGTGAAAAATTCAAATGCTGATTAGGCAGCTTGATTTCTTATTTCCATTATGTACAATGCATATAATCAATATAATAAGTGTAGTGATATAATTAAAAATAGTTTCATAATCATTTCTTTTCCAAATGCATTTTATTGATGGTAGAGTTTAGCCACACATGGTCCAAAGCTTCTCTATTTCCCCAAAATGTATGGAATTCTTTCACTTATTTATTTTTACTGAATAGTCACAAAATATTTATTGAAAGTAGTAATCTGAAAGATTGCAGCTTCGGTAGCAAAAACATACTCCAACTTGGCTCCATTTCCTGTATTACATTAAACTGAGTTAACATTCCATTTTTGTGATTAGTGCACACTGCTAGACTAAAGGCTGTGCAAATTGCACTTCATCTTCAATAATAAATTAAACTCCCCACGAAGATATATAATTAAGCTGGGCATTGCAATCTGATTATCTGTCAAATTTAAATGAGTCACCCTGCTACCTTCAAATACTAGTTCTCTATGTCTACAATGAATTAAAACTCTTCAATCCTGAATGCAAAAGTTATAATAAAATCTCCATTCAGTCAGTACATATTTATTGAACGCCTGCTGTGTACCAATCAATCTTATATTTGAAGAGCAGTTTTCAGATAAATTTTACATAATTTTTCAACTGATGCTCAGAAAAGCTCTCTAATCTATAGAAGCAGAAATATTGGTTTCAATTTACAAATGAGGAAACAGGGCTTCAGAAAGAGAAAGTGATTTCATGGGGAACACATACTTTTAAATGGCATAATTATGGATAAAACATGCAATTTCCAACTCATCACCACTTAATCTTTTCATAGATGTTTTGTTTCCAAGAATAAGCTGCTCTGTGAATCCTAATGGAGGTCTAGTATCCTTTATGTAAGTTTCTTTATCATCATACTGCTGCTAATTGTGGAAAATCTGTTTTTCCAGTCCAAAAGTATCGGCCCTGTGGCAATCCAGTGAGAATCATGTATCAGAGATCTTTAAAATTAAATAAATAGAAATTACAGACATTTCTTCAGAGAATAACCCAGTGAAACCTATGATAAAATAATTTTTAATGATAGCAATAGTAATGTTTTCACTGAGTAATGTTCCTCAGTATAGCTCAAAAAATATCTACCAAGTACATTTTTGCATATCTGTTAAATGTACAGGCATTGCTTTGTGATTAACCTATCAAATATTGAATGTCCCTCAAACAAGTTTCTTCATTTCATAGCTAAGAATATCAAATCTAAGAAAAGGTGCTAGGATGAACAAGTGATTGCTGCAAAGTCCATGTGTTTGCCATCATGGTACTGTCCTTTAATAAATATAGTAAAGGCAGAAACTCTGCTGGAATGTAGCTACTATGGAACAAAGTTTTTGTCGGTTTTGTTCATTGCTATATCTTCAACCCTATAATAATACCTGGCACATAGTGTACAGTCAATAAATATTTGTCAAATGCATGAAAAACTTTAAAAATAAGTCTGTTTTCTTCTAGATTCTTATCTGATTGCATACATGTTTGTGATATTAGAGGTAGTTTGTCTCAGAATGGTAATTTAAGTTTAACATGTGGCTAAGTGAAGCCAAAGCAGGATAATGATGATTCCATGACAGGCGATTAGTTCACAGCATATCTCAGCCACAGTTAGCACCAGCTGTTCCAACAGCCCTCTTTAAATACAACAAGGAACACCCACCAGTGGCATCAATAGACTGAAAGCATACATTCTTTTAATCACAGATCAGGATTGACTTTCAGATATTCAAAATAAAAGCATATATCACAGTTCCTAGCTTAGTGTTGGACATAGAGAATGCACAATAAACATTAAGTATATCTCCATTTGATTTTAGATCTCTATAAATAAGAACTTTTGTGTGTATAATATAATATGGTCTTTTCTAATTCACATAACAGTAATATTAAAACTCTTAATGACTTCATATGTGTATTTAATAGTATTTAAAGGACCTTTTTAATGTAGTTGTTAAGCTAATAGAATTTGGAGCTAGGGAGACCTTGGCTCAGAGCTTGACTTTGTTAATTATCAGCTTTCTAAGTTTTGGCAAGTTACTCAATCTTTCCAAGCTTAAATTTCTTTATCTTCAAAGAGAGGATAATGATAATGACAACTTTATAAGATGGTAGCATGTAGTGATCGACATACCTCCATTGGAGGCAGCAGGGATTGTTGGGTCAATGAAAAGAGGGCGGGTCCAAACCTGCACAGATGGCTCGTGTGATTCTATTTATGTAAATCATATACCAGTGAGGGCCACTTTGTTCCTGTAAATCTCTATATGCTATTGGCTTGAACCCAAGTTCCTCAAACCATAGAAATCTAAATTCCTCTCCAAGTTTTTAAGGATTCTGTAGGATCACATTTTTATGGAGAGTTCTGAATCTAGAGTACTGTTTCCATGCTTTTCATTACTTTTTAGACCAAATGTTTTTACTGACTAAGATGAGAAAATGAAGCTTTTCTTAAAAGTCTACCTGCTTACAAACACACACACACACACACACACACACACACACACACACACGCACGTATTAATTAAAAGACTTTAATAAAAATCTCAGAGTCAGAAGAAGGGATCACAGTAAAAAAAGCAAAACAAAGTCAAATTGTATATTATGTAATTTTTAATTTTTTTATTTTATTATTTTTCATTTTCATTTTATTTTTATTTTTATATTTTAGCTATCAAATCACTTGTGAGTTCTCATGGAGTCAGAGGAAAAAGATCCCAGTAAAATAGCTAGAAAAGTCAAATTGCATATTATGTATTCTTGTTTTTATTTTTTTATTTTTATTTTTATATTTTAACTATCAAGTCATTTGTGAGTTCTGGCCTTTCACGTTGCGTGGTTACCTAGTCTCTCAAGATCTCATTTGTCCATCTTCCCATCTTCTGTACTCTCTTCTCCCATACCCAACTCTAAAAATAGTTCTCATTACTCGAACAAAACAGACTTACTATTTATTCATTTCAGCAACGATTTCTGTCATAGTCATAATGTCAGTGTCTCATATTTTACTCGATGGAACTTAAGAAAAACTGCCACCCCAAATCAAAGGCAATTCCTTTCCAAAAAGGAATATTGTACGAATGTTACAATAACATATTTGTCACTTCATTACATCCGAGACTGTCAATGCCTCTTGTCATGAGAAGGACCAGATGTCTCTTATTTGCATGCTTATTACCACTACTGCACTATATTTATTCCAGCTACCACTACTAATTGACCATATGAAATACTGACTCTACATCTTATTCTGGATCATTCTTCGAGACCAAAGTTAATTTCTACTAGTCAGGTTTATTTTTTTCCTCACATCGACAGGACTAAATTTAAAATATGTGTGTGTGTGCTGTGCATCTTTTGTGGGCTCCTGAACTACCTTCATAATGCTGTGTATACTTCTACGATCCAACCCTTCTAACAGTGTTCTTCACATCTATAAATGTATCACTTCTTATAAGCATGCCTGGCCTTACCACCAACTGCCATGTTCTCTTTTTGGTATCATATTCCAACTTTCTGGTAAATGTTTTTTTTGTTTTGTTTTGTTTTTCTTTGAAGACTTTAGTATGTTTTCTGTTGCTCTCTTCTGATTTCCTATGAATAGCTTCCATGCGAACATCAGATTTAACAATCTGACACCTACCCTTGGTTAGTGTAAGGATAATTTTTTTATTGAGCTATACAGAAGATTCTTTAAAATCACTAATGAAAACATTTTTTATTTTGACCATTTCTTACTGTCCTACCTTTAGTTTAGTTCCTCTAATTGATCATGAACTCATTGGAATTATTAATTACCTCTTATCTTTAAATATCCATTATCAATCCTTTTTCTTCAATTACCTTCTCCTAGCATAGTTTTCATGATTTTATTTGCAAGTTCTCTCTTAAAAATGTCGTAAGCTTTCTATTTTTCCATAGAATCCATATGGTTAAACACTAACAATATGTTAGGATAGGCTACTACTCTTATAATTGTTGTTTTAATGTAGACCAATTTCTGTTTGAAAACATCACCATATTTCAGTTCTTTATCGTAGTTGCAATTGATTACCCTCATCTCTGTCCAATGCAGTCAGCTGAAGAAAGGAGAATGGGGCCTTCCTTTATGCAGTAAATTTGGGGATTTCTTAAACTCTTTCCATCTAGTTGATATAAACATGTATGAAGAAGGCACATCTTTTCTTAACTGATTTAGACCAAGAATAATATATCACATCTTCACACATTTAATTTGTAAAAAATAGTTACATGGTCCCAACTTGATGCAGAGAATCTGGAAAATGCAGTTTACCTGTGATTGCAGAAACAGAAAAAAGCATTTGCTCCACAATGACAGACTATGCCATATTAGTAATCCTTCTACCCAACAAGCTCAGTACTAATAATGAAAAACAGAAAGACAAAACAACAGCAACATCAGCAACAACTGGTATACAAACGCATAGTCCTATAAATCTTTTACCTAGATCAGCAGTTTTGTCACCTTTCTCTAATTAGCTCACTCTTCTTATTTTATGCTATTTATCTTTCATGTGGTCTCCATTCTTTTCCAATCTCAGGCCCCCCTTTTTATTCTTCTTCTCTTCCTTTAATTATCATAGAGAAAACAAGAAAGAAAACCTCCAAGTAGAAATTTTACCTATTTCTTGCCACCATACCTAAAAACATTCCTATATCTAAATCTTTCTCACTTGTGGAAATTCACCTATATTATATTAAACTATAATTATTTTATAAAATTTGATTTTTTTTCTTTTAAGATAGTTTTTTTTTTTAAAAAAAAAAATGGGATTTGAAGGAAATGAAGTACGACTACATTTACCAGTGTGACTTTCTCCTATAAAAGGACTTCTCTTGAAAGAACAATTGGAAATTCAGTAGCATTTTCTACAAATTATGTGATAGCAGTTATTTCTTTACTTCAAGACCTTTTAGTGCATTTCACCATCAATAACAGATAAAATCTATTGAGTGCTTGGTCCTTTTCCCATGTGACTTCATTTCAACTTGAAAGAAACTTAGGGATATGTACTTTTATTACCATTTAATGAAGAAACTAACGGTTACAAAGAAAATCTACCTTGCTTAAAGTCACACAGATAATAAATAGGGTTGAGATGTGAAACTAGACAGTGTGGCAGCAGGGCCCTTCTAATGAATAAGCTATATAACATTTTGTTTTATTGTAGAGCCTACTCAGATGACATAATCTAGATATTTATTCTGTAAAGGGGAAATTTTGCCTGCTTTTCTCTTCACACTTTGCTTAATCTTAATTGTAAAATTCAGAGGCAGTCCAGAGCCTAGAAATCTAAAAGGAACACTATCTACAAATGAGTTTTTACTTGGAATTTTATAAAAATAGCTATAGGATTTATTGAAATTCCATAAACTATTTCTCAATAAGGAAAGTATATAAAATGTATTATATATTTTAGAGACACATTCTAAAGCATATATTTTTTCTTGTGATATCAGTAACCAGGGGCTTCTCATTAAGAGTACCTCCCAATCTTGTCTATGACTCACATCCATCCTGCCTCCTCACACATTGTTGTTGTTGTTGTTTTGTTCCCCTGCCTGTATTATTTGTCCCAGGTAGTTATTAATAATTGTCTGTCTCCTTAACCTAAAAATTCTGTAAAAGCTCAGGATGTTATAAACTTTCCAGGAGTGCAGGGCTCCTATGGGAAAGGAAGAGTGATTAATATCTCTCCAGTGGGTGAAGGGAATTTATTTTTAGACTTAAAAACTAAAATAAACTCCATAATTTATATTATGCCATTTATCATTATCTGGATAGTAGCTACTTGTAGTAATAGTCTACAATTTTTTCTTACTTCCCTACTTACCTCCTTGGATAAGTCAGCCCTCATTCATCCTAGTTTAACAAACATTTACATGTCATAATTCTGGAGGTTGGAAAGTCTAATATCCAGGCACCAGTAGATGTGATGTCTGATAAGGGACAGCTTCCTGGTTCATAGATAGCCGTTTGTCTTCTCGTTGATTGAAGGGTCAGGCAAGGGAGCTCTCTGCATTCTCTTGCATAAGTCATTCATGAGGGTTCCACTTTCATGACATAATCATCTCCCCGAGGCCCTACTTTCAAATATCATCATATTGGAGATTAGATTTCCACATATGAATTTTGGGAAGACACAAACATTTAGTCTAGAGTGTTTTTTATAGTCCTGGGATACATTCTTTCTTATTGTCCTAGTCTTGATAATGTGACTTGCTTTAGCTAATGAAAAAAACTAGCAAATGTAGCTCAGAGTCTTGAAAAATGTTTATGCATTAGGGTTTAATTTGTCTTGTTGCTCTTGTAACTTTGCCCATGAGCAATCTCAGACTAGCCCACAGGATGGCACATGGCCCAATTTCTTCTGTCTCTGAAGCTAATCATCAGTCAGTACAGCCACTTTGTCGGATGGCTGCTGATGACAGGTATAAAATTGAGCCCAGAAAAGATCAGCAAAAGGACTGCTTATTTAAGCCTAGCCCACTTGTTGATCCACAAAATTTTGAATGAAATAATTGGTAGTGTTTTGAGCCATTGAATTTTGGTGTTTTTTTTTTTTTTTAATACAGTAGAAGTTAACTGATGTAAGCATTCTCCTAGCTACAGTCACTATAGAGTTTACTGTTTAATTACTATTGGCCCTATAGCAGTGGTCCCGTACCTTTTTGGCACCAGGGACTGGTGCTCCTACCTGATGATCTGAGGTGTAGCTGAGGCGGTGATGCTAGTGCTCAGGAGCGGCTGCAAATACAGACGAAGCTTGGCTCACTCACCCACTGCTTACCTCCTTCTGTGTGGCCCAGTTCCTAACAGGCCAGGGATTGGTACAGGTCTGCAACTGGGAGTCGAGAATGCCTGCCCTATAGTATGTGACTTATACCACTGTATCTCAAATTAGTAATATTTATTTTTATAGGCATTATAGATGGAGAGGGAATACTACTTAGACAAGAAGGAATAACACACACACACACACACACACACACACAAATTGAGTGCCAGTCCATGCCAAGCATTGTATTAGGTGTCTATATCCGAATTATAAATGTATGTGTTTGAGATAGCCCAAATATCAGCATAAATCTGAACATCAATTATATTGGTATGTGAAAAGAATGTATCATTCTCTTTGGTTCTTCAATTAAGAGGCTTACTGCCAAGTGCTCATAGTAATTAGGCCATACAATAGATATATGTCTAGATGAATAAGCAGAGAAGGAAAAGTGGCCTCTTGCAATCATGATTATCAGGAAAATTGGGGACTTACTATTCCTTGGTGCTGAAATATCCCTGGATTTTTAAGTATTATACTAAAGGGTAGGTAACATTTAAGTATGTCTTTGGATTTTAAACACAAAGATTATATGGCAATTGAATACAACCCAATGATAATTTCTGAGGTAATAACCCTCTTTTGAAGAGTTCTATGACTTCTATTAAATTAGAACCTAATTATTTAATGGATAATATATAGCATGACAGATAGAAATACTTTTCTCCCATCTCATACACACTTTAAATAAAGCCTTACAATGGACTACAATTTCACAAATCTGCTTATATTCAAAATGTTCCCTTAAAGTCATTCATACTATAGGAAGTTTCTCTTTCATTCATCAACCCGTTGTGGGAGGTTTTTCAACTATTTGTCAGACAGTACTCTCAGCAGAAGGAATAGCAGCTAAAATAGACAACTTGTTAGTGGTGTTCTTCAATATAAACAATAATGAGCATTTGTAGATTATAAAAACCTCGGAGAACTGAAAACATTTTATGCTTTCTGATATTTTGATGTCATTTCCTCTTTTTTAAAGGCATGATAAATAAAATATTTCCCTTGTAAAATAACTGATATCTATTTATTAGATACTCATAATGCATAACTTTAAAAAAGTAAATCTTGCAATATTAAACTATTTTAATTTCGTGAATTAGAATCTGAGGTTATATACTGGTTATAAATGAAGATGATGGGATTAGTTGGTAATTAATGTAAAAAATTGGGCTGTCCACAATTTTTAATAGAGAATGAGAATAATTTACTTCTAAATTAATGAAATTAGATTTGTTAATGTACCAGAAAGCCCGTAAGTTTTTATCCAATTAGCATAAATCAAAGATTGTCCTTTTAAATCCATGTAAACTGTAACATTGTTAAACAGTACTTTTTAGCAGGTGGATGAGATATTTTAAATTATCTAGCATCTACATACATGAATACAAAATATCACTGCATATTTAAAGTTAATTTTGGAGGCAGGTATTCTTTTACATTGCTTCTATAACCCTGATTAGTATCTTCTTTCTTAAGAATTTGATTTGTCCTCAGAAAGCATACTGCGTAAACAAAATTATCTCACTTTCTTTATATCATGTACCCAGTAGAAAGTTGCAAAATTATCAGGGGTGAAATTTTAATCAGATGAACTCTCACTTGACAATATTTCTGTAATGAAATATATTTTTCATATGTTGAGTTTAAGCAGAGTGGGACTACACTGCAAAATATGTATCCTTTTTATGATGCAAGACTATTAAAAGCTTAAGTACAAGAAAAAATTGTCAGTATTATTACTTATTTTAGTAATTATCAAAATGTTTAGCCCTATATATGACTTTGTAAAAGTTTCTACATAACAAACCTATATAACTGTTCATTTCAAAATATGTAAATATCAACCTTTAAAGTTATCTTACAGTAATTAAGGGAAAATGGTATGTATTAAAGTTATAAATGTAAAAAATCATAAAAGATGATTTTTCCCATCTATTATATAGGAACTAAAAAAACATAGAATTAGAAATTATGAGAGTAGCATGATTTTAGGCTTGAAAGATTTAAGTTTTGAATTGAATTTTAGATTCTCAAGAGAATAAAGATGATATATCACTAGTTTGTGGATAAAAATATGGGATATGATTGAGGGACACAAAAATATTCTCTTGACCAAATTGATAATGCTCAACCTGTAGTTAAAGTTTAAAAGGTAAATAAATAAATAACAAAGTTTTAACTCTTCAAAGAAAATCAGTTTTGATATCATAGATAATGAAGAGATAGTTATTAACTACTGTTACAACATGGCATTGCTACTCAGTATATATTATTCAGACATAATCAAATAGAATCAACTGAAAAACGATGAAAGGAACTAATGGAGTTATGCATCCATGAAAAGATGGGTGCCAAGAATAAAGTAACAGCTATGGAAATATAAAATAAGTTAAATCTCAAAGACTTGGGGATAAGTAAAAACATGATTTAGTATTTGAATAGAGAAGAGTGAGTGCTTGATAAGCTTTAATATAAAACTGGAAAATCTAAAGCACCTACTAAGCGGTGGTAATGGGGGATGCTAAAGGAGATAGAGAAATTCAGAAAATCCGTAACTGGGATGAGAAAGATAATAAATATTTCCATGCATAGATATTATTAGGTAGCAACAACAACAACAAAATAGAAAGGTATTGTGCTGAAGATGCGAATGTGGGAGTAATGTGTTAACTGATATCAGCAGAGGTTCCTGAAAAAAAGCAAAAGAGAGACACCAGGCACTAACAAAAGGAAGAAAAAATGATAGATGGAGAAAAAGGCAAACAGTTATCACAGAAGTCAAATAGATAATTCAAGAAAGATAATAGGAGTTGCAAATTTCAAATATGAAAAAAAATAAGGTAGTATCTTGTTGGGAGAAATTACAGGCAAAGTTATAGAACAGTTTAAATGTGTTTATTAGAAAGGATATTAAATTCTAGAGGACTGTGGAGGACATATTGGATGAGAAATTGGAGCTGACAGTAAAGAAAACTTATTTAAGAAGCTTATAGATATAAAAGATAAGGGTATCTTGTGGGTAGGTTTATAACATATTATATACGATTTTAATGATGTGGCAAATATTGTCACTTACCTGCCTATTACTGAGTCTTATTTTTCTTCTTCAAAAAATTAATCTCTCAGTCTTTTAGGCTTTTAGATAGAAAGGGTATAAGATATAATCTGATAAAGTATAAACAGATACTTCTCTGGAGGAGAGCTTCATAAAAAACTATTGCTTCTGATTATATTTTTGTAAAAAAATAAAGCTATAATGAACATATATTATTACATCGATACATTGATGTATATATCAATGTAAAACTATAATGATATGTATATTTGCCCTTTGCATTATTCTTATTCTTGTCTGGATCACACACTTGATACTGAGAAATAGAACAAAGTCCTATGATTTTGCAGAAGCAAGCCGCAAACTAAGAAAAATAGATATCCAGAGTAGAGGGAACCTAGCTTGTCAGTAGTCATACCAGCCATTGCTGTGAATCACCTCAGAAAAATAAATCTTTTCTTTGTTAAGCAGCTTTTATACACAGCTAAAGACAGTCACAAGTGATACTTAACGTTCTTGTTCAGAATCAATTATGTTTGTGAAGACTTATTAATCTAAATATCAAGATATGATATTAAAAATATTATCCTATCAAATTTTTAAAAAGCCAGTAAAACTAATAAACAATCTGTCTGGTTCTCAAAATAAAAGTTGTACCTTTTCTGACAGTTTCAAAAGTTTCTCTGCCTAATCTACCTGAAAGCACTCTGTTTTGTTGTAGGGTTATTGGGCAAGAAAATAGGAAGATGATTTTTTTTTTTTTTAAGAAAGGAAGCTGTGTTAAATATTGACTGTTAAAATTGTATTAGATGGAAAAGATACTGATTTTCTCTTTTCACACACCTCAACACAGGATAAGCTCTAAAAATCATCACCACAAGCAGGGGGCTTCTGATTCGTCTTGCTGGTTGCAAGGCTTTCTTCAGCTCCCTATAGCCAGAGATACTTAATTTACTTTAGAGTCAGAATCTTAGGAGACAACTCATCCACTGAGGAATGTCCTGGTGCTCCTACTACGATGTAAATTAATTGACCATTTTCTCACCATGTAGTGTCTTATGAATACTGAATTGACTAACTATACGTAAAAATTTTGTTGGGCTATTTCTAGAACTTAGTGTGCTTAGAGTTTAAGGTGAAATCCATGACTTTGACAATTACATAAATTTCACCATGCTCAGCTGACGCAGAACATGGTTTAAAGCCATTTTCCAAAGGCTTTAGGTACTTTAAAGTGAACAGAGCCTTTACTTTACAGCATGACTTCCTTATTCAAGAATAAAATAGAACTTGCAGAGCAGCAATAAAAATGATACCAAATAAAAGCTTGTGCTTTGTTGAGTGGAGTAAGAGCCTAGAGGAATATTTTAATTCAAGCAGAAAAGCAAAAGTTTCACATTATTGGTCTGACACACCACTGCATGCTCAGAGACACATGTCTCCTGTGATGAATATATGCATACCAAAGAAGCATCTCTCTTATGCCCTTAGCCTCTGAGCAGAATTTTTTTTTTTTTTAAGATAGTGAGACTTTGAACATATTTAGATTCTCTATTAAAAGAGAAAAAGACATAGTTTTGGAAAAGATAAATTCTACAAATACCAAAATAATATTCTTTTTAGTCACCAGTAAGTAAACTCACGGAGGCTCAGATACTATTACCTTTTCAAAGGTTTAACTTCATAGGCTTCTACTGTTTCTGTTATATTTATGAGAGGGGCAGTTTGTTTCCTTGCAAATATTATTTTTTTTTCTTGAGCATTGACAAGAAATTTTCTACCAAACTGGTATAATTTCATACTGGGGCATTAGAAAAGTTTCACTCAAGGAAAGACTCCAGTTATGAATAATTACCTATAATGTGAAGAAAAATTCTGAAGATGGAAACATTTTGGAATTAATCATTTGCTATATGGATACCACAATTTAAATATTTGAATAACTTTATGGTATAAATAGCTTCATAAAAGTCAAAAATATTGAAAAATTAAAACTAGTATAGCTCATTAAAAGCTTTTGTTACCTGTGTTTTTGAAGCTATGTCTATAAAACCATTGCCAAGACAAATGTTATAAAGATTTTCCCTGTGTTTTCATCTAGTAATTTTAGTTTCACATTTTACATTTAATTCTTTAATCCATTCTGTCAGGATGCCTATCACAATAAAAAAAAAAAACATAAATACAAACAAAAAAAAAAGTGCTGGTAAGGATGTGGGAAAGTCAGAATTCTAGTTGTGTGTTTAAGTTACTGTTCAATGTAAAACAGTCTCAGAACAGTGAATATATAATTAGCATATTTAAATATGTGCAAATAGCTGTATTTACAACCATGGATCTAGGCTTTACTTGGTCTGAGTCAGGGTTTTGTGTTATTACTTTGAATTTCTAAATTTATATTCTATTTCAAATTATGAAAGCTAAGCAATTTAGATAGAATGGAGAGACCACAGATGGTCAAAGGTAAAGTTAGGGAAACTATAATATGTATTATTATAGATTGTATTTAATATACATTATGTGTCTGTATATGTGTTTATATATTTTTCCATGTGTATCCTCATAAAATTTCAATACATATTAATATAGATACATAAATCTTGAGAACTAAGAGAATTAATAATTGGCAAACAGATCGTAGATGTGCAAAATAGAAATGATATGAGCACCACAAAAGAATATGAGAATAGAGAACAAGAAGGAAATATAAAATTGATATTCATTTAAAAATTCTGAGCATGGGAATTAGCTTTTTATGTATATAAATTATATATATAACTAAAAGGACTATAATGACAATAAGGCTTTTTAAAAAGTTGCTGCCACCTTACACATTTTTCATGTTATGGTTCTTTTCCAATTTTTACTGATGCTGATACCACAAATCTTTTTTTCTCTGGATTAAAATACTCGCTACCATTTTTCACTTGTTTTTATCTCTAAGCATTCATTGCTAATGTAAGCAGTCCTGCCATTGTTTTCTCTGAAATTTTCTAATGTTTTCGCTTTAATTTCCATCTCTCTCATCTATTTAAAGGCCTCATTCACTTATTTTCTCCATAATTGCCTGACAGAGAAAGTGGGTCTATAATTATTTGTCGTATAGATTAATGTTAAATGATAAACACGAATAGCCTCCTACTGCTTTCAGTAGTTTTTATTACACTGTTTTATTTTTAACAACCCGACAATAGGTTTAAAATAATCTCCTCTTCAGCTCTAACATAGATCACACTCTCTGCAAGAACTTGCAATTCACCTATTTGAATCTCCTCTTTCTCTGTCATCCTTGAATGAGCCTCCATTCTACTGGTTTTATGAGATAATCATTTTTATCCTCGTTTAACCTATGAGGAGACAGGAGATTAGAGTATCTCAATGCTTGTCACAGAGCTAGTGCATGCTAAAATCATCCTTTAAATACAAGTGAGCCAGCCACACAGCTTCACAGTAAGAAAATTACTAATAAAGACAAAACATAAGAAATAAATTTGCTTTACAGGGTTCTGCCTCAAGGCAGAGAATTAGGAAACATGCCTAAAAAAGTAAATAAAAACACAAAATAGAACACTTCTAATTCATACAACAGTGAGGACCACTTTTCACTACAAAAGTATAGAATTTTCAAACAAAATATGACAAGGAAAAAATATACCCAGCCAAGTGTACAAGAAATAGAGGAAATCTGTTACTGGAAGCGAAAACAAAACAAAGCTAAAAGACAAAGTTCCCAACCAAATAGCATATTGACCCTGGTTATTAAAGGGAGAAAGAATAACAGAATCAGAAATAAATAAATTACTAGATGATTGGATTTATTTTTTATTTTAGTTTCTATGAATTTCACTTTTAACATAAGTTAAACTTATGGAAAAGTTGCAAAAATAGTAAATATTTGCCAATCGTTAACACTTTGGTCTTTAATTTATGATATTCTATTTATCTCTATATAAATATGTAAATGTATAAAATATATACATATATGTATGTTTTTTTCTTAAACATTTGAAAATAAGTTGCAATTTTCAGGACCTTTTATAAATCTTAACTATTTTAGTATGCATTTCTTAAGAACGGGATATTCTCTTTTATAACCACAATATAATTACCAAAATCAGAAGAATTAACATTGATGACATTGATAACAATAACTCACAGCCCAAATTCAAACTTTGCCAAATGTCCAAACAATGTCCATAATAGCACTTTTCCTCCTGAAACAGGGACCAATTCAGGATCACGCATTTGTATTAAACTGTAATGTCTTTCTGGACTTCTTTAATCTGGAATGGTTCTTTAACCATTTTTGTTCTTTCATGATCTTGACATTTTTGAGAGTACTGCAAGTTCTTTTGTAGTCTGTCCCTCAATTTAGGTGTGCTTGATGTTTTCTTTTTGCTTTATTTGGATTATATGTTTTAAAAATTTTTTGACAAGAACATCACAGATATGAATTTATCTCAGTGAACCATTAACAGGAAACATATGACATCGTTTTGCCTAATTATTAGTCATATTTAATTAATCATTTAACTAAGTTTGTGAAAACAATATTCTTCCACTGTAAATTGACTACTTTTCCTTTACAATTCACATATTTGCAGTAATGTGTGGGGAGATACTATTGAGACTCTGTAAAGTCTTATTCATCAAGTTTTCACTATTTTTAGCACCCATTTACTGATGATTTTGTGTTAATCAATTATGACTCTGTTGGTGAAGAATAGCATTTTCAAATTCCATTATTTCTTCTATATTTATTAGTTGGAATTTCACTGTAAGGAAAAGGTCTCTCTTCTACCTCATTACTTATCTATATATGAATGTATTTTATTATTGATTGATCTGATTTTAATATTCTTTCAGGGACAGAGCTTTAGGGACTGTGCAAGATTTTGGCATTAGAACTGAAAATCTGTATATATATTAGAGACTCTTCAAGAACTGAATCTTTAACTTAAAGAAAACCAGAAATCTGAACATCAGGCAGGGAAGATGCTAAAAGTAATAAGAATATTTTTAAAATGCATGCTTATATTAGCTACCGATTTGGGGTTTGAGTTTATATAATCTGCATGATGCAGAAATAACCAAGCTTCAAAAGTAACATATAATTGTCACTAGTCTAATGAAATCCTTGGGCTTCCTGGAAGAAGTCAATGAACACCACCCTTCCATAACTTTGGCAGATGAGTATTCCTAAAGGAAAATAAATGAAATTTCAAAAATATAACAGTAAACAATTAAACATAATGAAGTCAGAAAATACAACCAAAGAGGAGTGTTAATAAACTATAAGAACCTCTTATAGTAAATAAATGTTTATAATAACTAAAGAAATAAAAGGGAGAAAAGGAGAATGAAGACAATGATCAGAGCAGTTTGTAATATGAAAAATATAAGGAATGGGAAAAGAGCTTCAAAAATGAAAAACAGAGCCATTTGGAATAAATAGGCAAAGGACTGATTAGAAAATATGTTATTCACCTAGAAGGCAACTGGAAGATGGAGCAGAGAACTTTAACCTTAATGAGCAGAGATTTAATAATAAGATTAAAATGCGAAAAAAGAGTTTAGAAACAAAAATAAAAAAAAAATTAGTGATTAGATGAACAGGGAGAAGAGAAGGAATTAAACATTCAAATTAAACTAGAAATAGATGAAACCTAGACTTAGGTAAGGGAAGACTTTAATGGAAAAAGTAATTGCAGTGGGAGAAAGGGACTAATGCAATAATGGAAAGGGGACTATTAGAATAGAGAGAACACTCAAACAGTCTACAAGTCTCTCTTGTAAATGAGGAGTAAATGAGACTACAAAGAACCAGGTGTGAGGGAGTGGGTGGCAGGATCAGACAGCTGATCAAGGAAGGTCTTGTCAGCTAGTTCTGGGGAAGGGCTGTTGAGAGGTTTTGTGCTGGATCAGACTGAGTGTGGGTAAAATTCAGGAGCTTGGAGGATAAGAAGAAGCTTAAAGTTTAGTTTAGTCACCTATTTTGTCCAGACTGATCAACGGGTTAATCTTTTAGCATACAGATTTGAAAGATATGTGTTTGGATTTGTCATAGGTCAAAAGGAAAGCTTGTCCAGTCTTTCTTATTTAAATCATTTGGGAACATAAAGAAAAGAAGAGGGCATTTCTTTAGTCATCACTCTTTTCCAGTATCACTGGACTCATAAAATTCAACATTATCAACTTTTAAACCAGCATAAGGGGAAAAATAAAGAAAAATGGAGAAATATACAGCAGTTTATATTTAAGAGCAGAGTGAGAAAGACAGGCAAAACATAATGGAAAATTCTGATGTAATAAACTTTTATCTAGCAGAGGTTATGTACTGGGCAATGTCGAAAGTCTATGAGTGAATTAAATAATGCTCATAACTTCAAACAGTGTCCAATCTAATGTGAGGGATTTTTTTGAGGCCTGTGGAATAACTCCTATAACTTAGATATAGACTAAAAGCTTTTGTAGCCCACAGGGAAAATAGATTCTTCTTAGATGTGGGACACAGAAATATTTTCTGAAGAAGGTATATTTGAGTTGGCTCAATCTAATAAAGCATTATTCTTTTTAAACTGCTCTCACATATGTAATCTTACTTTAAAATCACAAAACATCATGAGTTAATCATAACCGAGATTATTTTCTTTATTTTACAGTTGTAGAAATATGGCCAATAAATAGTGGAATTAATTCTTTAGGCTCCAGTTTACTGGTAGAACTGTAATTTTTTTCCCCCCAACTCTGGTATTGTACTTTAAGGACAGTCAAGGTTAGAGAGCACATAAAAGAAGGAAATCTTATTTAGGATGGAAATAAAAGTTAAAAAGAGGAAATATACCATAAAGAAAAAAGCAAGTAAAAGTAGTATATACCATTGAGCCTGGAGTTGGGAAATAAAACTAGTAAAGAAATCTGGGAGTATAGATGGGAATATCAATGATTAAGGCCTTACATGGCATACTAGAGTTTACCTTTATGCTATGAAATGTCTGAAGATTTCTGACAACACTTATACAGTGTCTTTCTTTCCTCTCAAATCTAGCCCCCAATCAATTTCTCTTTGAGAACTTACATTTTCACCCTGGTTGATCCCCTGTATTTCTCTTTAAGTACCTCATTAATTATTTTCTTTAATATGAATTTTCATTTGGGGGGGATTTTTTGCACTTGCATTTCCTTTTTCTTTCCAGATTTATTGAGGTATAATTGACAAAAACCATATAGACTTAAGGTGTGCATTGTGATGATTCAATATACCTATGTATTATGAAATGATTATCACAATCAAACAAATGAACATATCCATCACTTCACATAGTTACCTTTTTTTTTTTTCGTGTGTGGAGTAAGAACACTTAAGATCTACTCTTAGTAAATTTCAAGTACATAATACAGTACTATTAAAATAGTCACTTGCTGTCCATTAGAGCCATAGATCTGATCTTATAATTGAAATTGTGTACCCTTTAATCAGCATCTTCCCACTTCCCTACCCCTTAGAAAAACTTGAGTGTATGTGTGAGAATATATGTAACATAATATATAATATAAATATATATAATGCACATATTTGCATTATACACACATACATATCTACAATGATTATACTCGCACATAATGCAAACATCTACGAAAGGCCTACAGTTATTACTTAACATACAATTTTAATAGTTTATCAAAATAATTACTAATAAAGGAAATATAAATGCAAAATTATTGATATACAGCAAAACATTGCAGATTGCAGGGAATAAATCTTTTGCCTTTTTTAAATAATTCTTAAGTTTTATCTACTTAATGAGGTAATTTTCAGTGAGTTATAAAATAGATTATTCAAGCTAGTGGTGAGAACAGCTCATCATTTATATGATTGCACCTTAAATATACAGATGTGATTAATAATATTCAAGGCTGGGAACTGTCATTAGATAAAAAGAATCACCTTTTGAGAACTGTATCTTATAGATTATTTGTGCTTAGCAGAATACCCTCTATTCAAGAAGGTAAATTAGACATTAATCATGTATTGATAAAAATAGACTGGCAATAAAAAAATTAAATGTTCACTAACAAATGTTGCTTTTTCCTGCCTAAAAATCAAATTCATACATTCTTCTCACTATATGTGTACTCACTGTGGTAGAAAATCAAAGAAAAATATTTTTTAAATAAAAATCTATAATGTTACATTCAAAAAATTAAAATATGTATGATAAGTTTAGTCTTCACCATAAAAAGGGCTTGAAGAAGCTATAATTGAAATATCCTGAATAAAAAAAAAAACGGTATTTTAATTTGCAATCACTTATGGCAGAAATATTGGCTAGCAGAGATAGAATATCAGTATTAACACACAGAAAGGGGAGATCCAAAGTGATTTAGGAAAAGAAGCTGCTGAAGAAAGCCAAATACTTTATATGATTAACTGAAAATCTTGACAATTATTTTCCTACAAAAACCCTAGGCTTCTCCTATAAAACTGGAAAAATAAAACCTAAGTGGGCAAATAACAATGTTTCCTCATTTTGCACAATATCATAATAATTTTAAAAAACTATAACCTAATCCGTAATGTAAGCATGATATCATAAAAGATAAGTGCTAATTTGAATTACAAGTTAACAATTATTGACTAAGCAATGAATTTGTTCAATGCTTACTACCGAGTAGTTACCAAAAAGCTTGGAATGTGAATCAATCCTGCTGCCAAAAGCTTATAATCTATTGAAACCGAGAAGGTATAAATGCATTAATGGTTAACAGCACTGAAATTATTAAAATGACATAGTAATGACCTTTTATTTTGTCCAGTTCCAGTGCTCTCTCTTTCAAAGTCTGTGTTTCTGTCCTACACCTTTTGAGAACCTGTTTCTACTTTCTGGCCTCTACCATCTTTGGAGGTTACCCACGTGCTATTAAAGTTACATGAGTCAGAGAAGCCTAGAGCCAGAAGTGATGGGAGTTGCATCCTTCCTCCATCCCTCTCTACCCCAGCCTAGTACACCCCACCCTCCAGAGTGACCAGGTGTTATTAACATTGAACGACTGGTATACTATTATAGAAATCCATCTCACTTTTCTGGAAATGGGATACACTCTGCTATATATTTTACATGCCAGACATCCCCAGGGGATCCAAGTGAAACTAACTTTTCATCTCAGATAACACCCTTGCTTGACTTCTTCCACTTGCCCACAAATCTTTGCTTCAGAAGCTGGCCTACAAAAATAATTCTGACAGATATCGTACAATAGTAAATTATTAATTAAAAATAACAAGGAAAGTATATATTGATGCCTTAGAAGAGAGAGAAATCATTGTGGGCTGAAATAGGCTAGTTTTCCTAATGGAGAGAGTCTTTGGTAGTTAAAAAAAGAATAGGGTTTGGACAGGAGGAGAAAATGAGCTATTCTGGCACAGGGGACAGTATAAGAAAGTTTTTAAGACAGAGCACTAGAATTTTCTCAGTGTGAGCAGAGCAATTCTGCCAGAGTAAGTCTTGATGATAAGTGGCAGTTTGCCTATAAATAAATTATGGAGGTCCGTAAACAAGAAAAAAATTTTGTTTGCAGAGAACAATGCTGTATAACCTAAAATATGCTCTCTAGAATTGGAGGAATCCTTTAACATTTAGGAATAGAGGAGTGATATAATTACAGTGGTATCTAAGATTCATCTGGTGGTGATGTGCTATATGGACAGAGGAATGAGACAAAACAATTAGCAGCCTAGTTCAGATGTGCAAATATGAAGCAACTAGTAGATCTAAATATAGAAGTTGGGGGCGGGTCCTAATAGAAATGGAAGTGAAAGGTAGTTAAAATGACCTATGTTCTAAAAAATTATTTAGAATCACTTGTTAGGTCATAGGACTGAATAGATGAGAGATGGAAGACATATGCACAACTTTTATTCTTTTTTTGGTGCAAGTTTTAAAAATACCAGGAGAGTAAACATGAAGCCAGTGAAACACTGATTTTTCAAGACAAAGCAGTTAATAGCACCATCACGAGAAATAGACGTAAAGTCAGAGATCTAGTGGAAAGAACACAATGATAATTCAGGAATCATGCATTTTAGCGCTAATCTGAATCCAAACCTTTCATACAATCTTAAGTAAATCATAAATTTTTCTAGGCTTTAAAATTCATCCTCACATAATTCTGATAGCTATATTAGTTTCCAAATTATCTTCTGATTTTTATGATAATAGGGAGACTTAATAACTTTAACTTAAATTTATTTTTCTTTATAGAGTGTGTTGAGGCTACATGTAGAATTATCTCAAAGCCAGTTACAAGAAATGTAGAAGTGATCTTAAGAAGTCTGGTTAGGAAAAGAGGTTTTGATAATGCCTGGGGACATTTTTTAGTTGCCACAACGGGGTGGACTGCTGCTGGTATCTAGTGAGTAGAGGCTAGTGATGCTGTTAAACATCCTACAAGCTACTGCCTGCACAACAAGAAATTTTCTATTCCAAAATGTCAATAGTACTTAAGTTGAGAAGCACTGGGCTAGGTGGCATCATCTTGAAGTCAGATGCATTTAAGTTGTATAGAGACAGACCAAACCAATTTGAGTTGACTCTGAAGAGTAATGGTTACAAATTCACTTTGTATTCTTTCTCATAGTATGTATCTACTAATTCTCTTCTTGACCTTACTTACTTTTAAAGTTGTAAATCATTATTCATGGCACACCAAACTAATGTCCGTGCATTCACACTCTCTATTCGGTGCTTGCACAGTGTCTAACCAGAGTTGGACAAGCAAAATAAAGTTGTGGAATAAGTAAGAAAAAATAATTTTCATTATGCCCAATACTGTATTTTTTTAACTCACTTCCAAGGTGGTACACATGTTTTTAGGAATAAATATTACCTAATGAGTGGTGTATGGTACATACTGGATACCCAATATATACCTATATAATGAATACTTGCTGTGTGAACATGTAGACTAGGAGGCTTAAGGAGTTATATATTACTATCAAGATGAACACAAAGTCCTTGGAAACAAGAGATAGTAGCTATGACATTAATTGGTCATTATATCATCATCTTTATTCACATGCTATGAACTTTCGTGGAATATTGATGACAAGTTTGAAAATTAACTCATAGAACCAGATATCTATTTGATGTTACCACTAAAATATGTAATAAGCATTTCGATTTTAGCAAGACTGTAAAACAAAACCCTTGTTCTCCCCCAACACACTCCTCCTTGATTCTCACCCATCTTGGGACATGGCAATATACAGTGTTCTCTGGAACTTAAGCTCAAAATTTGAATGTTATTTTGCTCTTTCCCTCATCCTAAAATCCAAAGGATGCTTATTTTTTTCTCTTTTACTCACTGCAAACTTTCACTGTGTTCTTGAATACATTAATGACCATGCACATGTTGTTCCAACTTTCCAATGCTCTGTCTACTGACCTTTATATTGTTTTCTATGCATAATTTTATTCTTAACTAAATGCTACATCTTCAGACAGGTCTCCCCTGAAAGCCAAACTTTATATTTCTCTTTACGTTCATGGGACACTTTTCTATTACTGTACTCTTTTTATCCCAACATTTATAATAGGATTTGACACATGATGGATATCCAACTATCCTTATAACTGACTAAAGTAAATTATTATTGTACTGCCACATTAGTCTTTTTACTTGTTCAATAGATAGGAGTAAAAAAGGGATGCTGAAAATACTGACACTTGCCACAAAATTTCGATGTAGAGGGCAACGAATTTTGGACAGGGAAAAAGTAGAAATAACACCTTCCTGCACAAAATATTGTAGTAAAACAGACATTTCCCTTAGCCTTTAAGATCATACACTTCTTCCAGCATGTAGGAGAAACAAGCTTACTCTGCAGCAGTGAGGGGCATAAGATATTACTCTCTTTGATGTAACAATTAAGTTGATTTTTTTCTATTTTAGTTACTTTAAGTTAATTAACTAAAGAGTAAATAAATGGATCATCAGGTAGCACATACACAAAAAATTGCTATCTGAAGTCTTAGCAGATTTAAAATTTGTTCGTGACTGTCACAAACCGCTAGGGAAATAAAGGAGCCCATAGCCTGACACAAATTACATCTACACACTGATTTACATGCATTATAACAGCGTATACATCTTAGACTCTATTGGACCTGAATAAGAGGAGCGATATGTCACCACTTAGTAATGTTTGGTGATAATTGGCCTATTTCAATGAGACTAGAAGTAAAGCCATTGCTATTTTTCCTAGATAAGACAAGCTAAAGTAAATCAGCATCTACAGTCTTACTTCAGTATTGTGAGGCTTGTTAGAGAAGAAATACTGTGCTAGCACTCTACAATTCCCACTTCCGCAGCGAAAGGGCACAATGATTTTTTTCACTCTACAAAAATAGTCAGTATTAGTCTTGTCATACAAAATCATTTTAACACAGTTGATTTGATATTATGTCACTAAAAATACAAACAAAACAACTGTATTTTCCCGCCAGCATCAGACTGCATTGTGCATTTTTATTTCTAGCTTTGATTGTTGTGTACTTATAAAAGAGGGAAGGAAGAGGAAGAAATAGGCACTCATGCATACACACATACATACACACACAGATACTTCAAATACTTCTAAATAAATCAGGTAGCTAAAAATCGTGTTTGCCAACAAATAGGTAATGCTAATGCTTACATACTCTCTGTTTCACTTCATCAGTTAAAACCGAAACGGATACTAGGAGTTACATTTTATGTGCACTGCATAGGGAATTGGCCCTGCAATTTCCAGGGACAACAGCAAATATTGTGTACTGGATTGTTTTTGTGTGGTTTAAAGTGACTCTTAAATATCTTCAAGTAAGCTGATTTAGGGAAACTGAAAATATTTCTTAAGCTGTTAAAAGGGGATAGGACATTGTTTTATGTCATTTCATAATAATCCGTTAGGACCTCTGTTTTATAGATATTTTTTCTGTTTGTATTTTCAAATTCAAAATAATTGTTGCAAATTCACTCAAAGAGAACAAATAATTTTTCCTTTATGATGTTAAAAAAAAAGGACTTAAGTGCTTACAACATGAAAGTTGTTTTTTTCCTTTATAATTTGAGTTTAGAAGACATTTTAACATGCTTTTGAAAAGCATTGTGCTTTTTAATTTAAGTCTCAAACTGAATGCTTATTTTGAAGGAAATAAAAGTAGCTAACATAAATTGATTGCCTAGAAGGCAGTAGGAATTTTACAATGGTAATTTTATATAAAACAGGTATATTTCCCTCGTTTCACAGTTGAAGAATTAAGCTTAAAGGAATAAATGACTTATTTGCCTGTTACTAGCCATGATAGGACTGGGCCTGTCCAACTCCAAAGCACTTGATCAACGAAAGCCCTGTCCAGTCTTTTCCCTCTTTGATATCCTATTAGTGACTTCATAAATGTTGTTTCTTCATGAACAAAATATTCCTGAACTAAAGAATGCAAGGGCAATAAAGATAATTACAGATTACAAAAAAAAAAAAAAAGTCGTAAGGGTAAAAGGAATTTAAAGTAGTGGTCAACATTTAGCAGTAAGGATTACAAATTTAAAGAATGCAATAATTTCTGGTGTAGTACTTACTACTTTTTTAAAGTACATTATACTTTAAAAAACTATAATTTAGCTATTATGAGAGAGAGAGAGAAAGAGAGCGAGAGAGAAACCTTCAACTCAGCAGAATTGAAATGTTATAACCTGAGATCCTCATGGCACTCAATAATTATCTACTCTGAGTCCACAGTACACTTAAATCACAATGATCTGGTCTATCGTTATAGCCATGTCATCATAACCAAACATTCGATCTCTTTAGGAATTGTTTTCTTTTAAAACCCAACTATTTCTCATATGTAATGTCTTTGACCTTTAGTGAAACTGTGTAAATATAGTGTTACTCGACAGCTATAAGGGAGATAGGTAAAAATAGAATCCACTCAAGATAGAACACATCACATCACATTCCTGGTGAGATAGTCTATGGCACTAACTTCTTAATCTTTATGAGCTGAAAATTACTATGATCTACCATGAAGTTATAACACTTTAGTACGTACATACAAACACACATAAAATACGTTATATATAGTATACAGCATAGTATTATAGTATTATAAAATACATTACTATATATTCAATATATAATATATAGTATATATAAAGTATATCATATGTTATATATGTTAGAGAATGGTTCCGATGTGAATTTCTTGATTCTAGGTGTCTAGATTACAAGTGAAAATTCCTAAGAAGACTACAGAGAAATGTTTGCTTGTTTTATTTAATTTTACAGACATTATTAATTGTATAACTGATCATGTAGTCTTCCAGGTTTAGAAATGGCATAGGATTTTTTTCTACTTGACATTACATATTTCTCTGTAGCAACAGCTCCTTTATCTGTTATGATTTTGTATCTGTTTTCTCTTTGCCCTAACTTTTAAAAAAAGTACACTCTCATCTCATTCTAAAATTCCTTTTTGAAATAGAGCAGATAAAAATACCTTAACATGACTTGTAGAAATATTTTTTCAAATGTATTCGCATTTATAGAATAATCTTTGGTAATCTGAACTCAGTTTACTGAGTGCCACATAGAATACAAGTTTAGTGATCCCAAATAATTGTATGATGCCAGGCTTACCATTATAACCATTCCAATTGGACTCTAGTTTTGATTATGTCTATATTTATATTTACCAGAGTTGCTGAGTTTAATTCTGTCCCTGACTTGAAATCAACAGCAGACAACAAGAATGAGACCACAGAGCTATGGATGGTATATAGGGATATCTGAGGCTGAAGAGAGGGACAAACTTTGTACAATTAGCTTGGAATCACTATTTAAAGACAGTACTCTAAAATATAGATAATATAGAAACTTCTTCAGTGCTGAAAATCCTGTATTTTTTTAATGTGGAGACTGTGATACATACAAAGATATGCTGAATAAAAAAATCTAAATTTAGAAGTATTGGTACAATAAAAAATTGATATTTTTATGAACTATAAATGAAATAAAATTTTTTGAATTTATTTAAATAATCAAATTACTATGAAAATATTTGAAAAGAGTAAAAACTATAAATTATTACAATTACAATTGTTTTTCAGCATTGCTCTAAATAAATTAAGAAACCAATATAAATAGCTGTAAATGAAATAGTTGGATTTCAGAGAAATTGGGACAAAGATTTCCTCACAATATATTGAGTATATTTTTTATTTCAAAATAAAATATTGACTTTTTCAATATATAGAATAATAATATTCCATATCATCTTCTAAAATGTGACTTTTACTTAAATTGTATTTTAACTATGATAATTAGTTTAATACTAATATATAAAGTGTCTAGGAATTTCAAGTATATTTAATATAGTGTCTTAAAGATCTACATTATACAATAAGTGGAAAATATATACTATTGAGTATTACATTAGAAAAAATGAATGCATAATTCTAGAATATTGGACCATTTGTCAATTTAACAAAGACTTATCTACCACCTATTATACATAAGGGTGCTGGATTTTGATTATTATTACTTAACAAAACTTCCCTTTAAAGCTCTTATTTGATGGCCAAAATAAAAATAGACATAAAAGTAAAATTAAGTATATTATTTAAATAAATAAATCTTCTTTTTCTCTTAGAATTTGACATGTATTCATATTAACGTTGCTAATATTTACAAAGTAAAATTTTTATCTACTTTCACCTAGTTTAGGTGAAAAATAAATGTTTAAAAATATGTTAGAAAATATAAAAGTCCCTTTAACAATACTAACAAAACTAATTCCTAAAAATTATGTTTAACAATAGATATATGAGACATATTCATAAATAAAAACAAATATTTTTGTGGAATACAAATAACTTTTGCACATACTAAAAACAGAACGCGTTTCGTTTGCCACAAAGCTGTAAGAAACTGGAAATTGCACGGGATAAAATATGCTCAAGCAAAAAGTGGAGACCTTTTTTCACATTGCATGAAGAATAATAAAGTATCCATTTTCCAAACACTGCGATATATAATAGGAGGAGTAAGCTATTCTTTACCATTAGAAATTGTCAATTGTAAATGAAATATATTTTTTAAAAAGATCTTTCAAGCTCTCTAAGTTCTCATCAGAAAACATCCTAGAAATACGAAACTTATATTCTTACTGAGAATGTTGTGATTTAAACCATTTATCATTTATAATGATGTCACAATATGAGTAAGAATTTGCATTTGGAAACAGCATAAATATCTTTTGGGGGAAAAAATCTATCAGGCTTGGAAGGATGAGCCTATAATATTTTTGACAATTTCTACTATAAATGTAACCTTCTATAATGTCTAATAAATAGTCTGCATTAGACTTCATTTTTGTTGTAATATTAAATTTTATTTTATTTAAATGTACTTATAGATATATAGATATATAATGATCCTCAATAGTTTCTCAAGCTACTTCTACTCTATCTTTAATAGTGTAATAAAATTGTAAGTATGATTTCACTTTATTTGGGAAGTTCATATCCAGGTGTTGAGGCTGTGTAGAAAAAAAGAACTTGAGATAAAGAACACTGTGAATCAATGTGGTGAGATGTGTTAATGTGCTGGCTATTGCTTCTAAAAGCCCTAGAGGTACCAGTAGTGCTTTCAGGGATTCTGTAGATTTCTCCTGCTAAGGTTGTAATGTGCAACTACATCTTAGAGAAGTCTACCAAAGAGAGTAAGGAGAAGAAATTTAATTAACAGTCTCATTTCCCATTGCCTATTTTTTGTTGACTAAGGTTAGCACTCCCCACTGCCACCCCTGGCAGCTCTCTCACACTACTGTGCTATTCTTCTGGCCCTAATTGGCCATTTAGGAAGAAGTAAGATCCCTTGTGCTCCATGGCCGTGTTTCATCTAAATCTGAAGTGGAAAGACATGCAGTGGTGGGTGCTAACTTTGATGGAGAAAGCAGAAGGCAATCTCAGCATATTCGAGAAGATATACCAGGTTTATGTCTAATACAAAACTTTTCTCAGTATTATAAATATAATCTTCAAATTGACACCATTTCTTTGTTTAGTATTTTCCAATGATAATTTCTTGAAATTTTGCAGAAACATTAATTGCTAAAAATAAAGTAAAACAGTTGTCCCTCTAGTGAAATATTCTTTCAATTTTTACAAAAAATAATGACCAGTCTAATTGTGGTAAGTATGAATCAATAACATTTTATTTTGTACTCAATTGTATAAATTCTGATTAAAACTGTTCAATAATATGAAAGTGAACACAAAAACAGATTTTAAACTTTATTAGAAAATTTGCCTTAGGTAACATTTTATAAAAATTTTGATCTCATGACTCTCTGTCTCTGTGTGTATGTATAGATATATGTTTATATATAACAATATGTATTATATAACTATCTATATTGACTTGAATTTAACAGATTTTTTAAAATTTACATGGTTCCATCTACAATTTCAACTATCTAAAATACTACAGTACTCCTACCACTAAATTAAAATAAATAAATAAAATGTTTATAACTCAAATGATTTTTACATATTTTAATGTAATAGAGAGAACATTGACCTGGGGATTGGGATAATCAATACTTGTCCCCACTCTCCTCCTTAACTCAATCTCTCATTTTGAATATGTCTCATAACTTCTCCTAGAAAAATGGCTCAAGATAAAATAATAATTTCTAGTTTTATTTAAGCTCTATGATTTTATTCAACTGTATTTTGTTCATGATGTTAATAATCACAGGATATATTTACAGTTTAGGTCTAAGATCTTCAATTAAATTCAGAAAAGTTCAAATATAAACTCCTCAGATATCAAGTTTATTTTACTGATTAATTCCAATAATAATCAATTTCAATTTTGATAGTGACAAAAATTATAAAACCAAAAATATATAGTAATGCACTGCTGGATTGTTGTGAATACATAATTTTGCTAAAGAACTACATTTCTGTATCTTCTTTTATAGAATATGTTTTATTTAAATAAACATTAGTGGTGTATACAGTCTAGCATATATTCGTCTTTACATCTACAGGACATATGATAGAAGAATTACCAAGTATGAACTGATTCATCTGACATGCTGTGCATCCAAGATGCTCTTCTGGGTCTCTAAATTTTTAATCATGAATCCCTACCTACAAAAAAATAAGTAATTTCACATTTATGTGTGTAGTTATACACTTATTTATATACTGATTATAAATATATATTATGTAAATTATAACCATAATATATACATCTTTATATAAATAGTTAAAATTTTAAATCATATTTATTTCTCACATTTCATTAAATCATTTTGCACAAAACTTGGAAAGCATATATTCCAAATTAGAGATCACTGCTTCAAATTGATTGTAACCCCTGTGTATTTATGCATTCATTCATCAAATTAGTAAATATTTCCTAAGAATCTATGTGCAAGGCACAATGATTAAAAACACCAGTTACCTATATTTTCTTATACTCTTATGAAAATATGATAATATTCTTATAATAATCTGTCATTATATAATGTGAGCAACAAAGAATGCATCTGGCACTCAAGTAATCTACCTGGACATATCTTGATATTTCCCTGCCCAATTTTGAAAACAAATGTAGCATTCATAACCTGAGAAGGCCATGATGACTAAAGGTCCAGATATCACAGCGATGGACATCTTGTTCACTCCATCAGATTTATTTATGATATAAGAACAATATTAAAGATCAACATTTTAATATAGTAAGACACACAAGTTTAGAAATTTGTCTCAAATTATATAGGAGTAAGTGGAAGTCACAGTAGATACACCATAACAGTTGTATTCTAGAATATTTGTTCTTAACTATTATACTATCCAGCCTCCAGAGGGTGACTCGGTATCAGCCTATAATGCACAGTATATGTGACTAACAGGTTACTTCATTCCCAGAACTCATTTTCCAATCTGAGTTCTACATTTGGATTAATAACCCTATATAGCAGCATTTCCACCAACAAACAAAAATGACAAACAAAAATACAACCAAAATAAACCCCAACTGCCTTACATGTTCTAAAAGCTAGACAATGCCTAATGGTACAGATCTTCCAGCTTGGCAGTCATGAACTTTTCACTGGTTCACTTATTTGACAACCAGTTGGACTATCATGGCCCAGGGGCTGTTAGCAATCTAATTTTCACTCTGAAAGAAAAACAGATTCTACCAAAGATAGGAGGAAATGAATCATAATGATTCTGATCTATAAGAGAATTTCCTTATGATTAGAATGTACGTATTTTAGAAAAATACCACTAGACGAAATAGGTTTTCTGAACAATAGGAAAATATTTCTCTCTAGAAGCAAATTGTATCCATGAGGATTATATTTGTATAATAAAAATAGGATACACAGAGACCAGAACATCAGTTTATCTGAGCATTATTTATACCAAGTTTTCTAGTATGCCTGAAGGCTCAGTTTGTGTATGTATTGAACTTGAGCAAGATAATCTAATGCACTTTTGGTAGAAAGCTTTACCGAAGGGCAGATGGTCAGAATTCTCAGAAGGCATAGACCCAGGCATGCAGGGCACACTCTTCCAAGCAGTAAAGACCCATTGCCAATGAAACCAGATGTCCCAGCATCTGTGTGTGCTTCCAGTGAATGAAAGAGATGAGAAAATGACAGTGTTGAACTCTCAGATTTCATGATTCTGCAGCAAACAATGCTAGAATTATGGCTTTAGGCATCTTATTTTTG
Organism: Pteropus medius; assembly: GCF_902729225.1. Taxonomy (NCBI): domain Eukaryota; kingdom Metazoa; phylum Chordata; class Mammalia; order Chiroptera; family Pteropodidae; genus Pteropus; species Pteropus medius. The sequence continues at coordinate 21,185,316 of NW_024349800.1, read as the reverse complement.
GATCCTACTTTTTAATGCCTGAGACCACAGGTCTCACGAAAGAACTATGATATTCATAAAATTATTTAAAACCCCTTCTGAGCCAGATCTATAAGACTCTCCCACAGTATGAGAGGTGGTCTAAAGCCTAGGATAGACTACTAGATGTTTTTGTACTTATCAATGAAGGCATAGTGAACCCAATGCAATATAGTTCTAACTCCTTGTTCACCTACAGCATCCCCTTGATAACCCTTTGGTGCTCAGAAGCATACCGAGTACTAGGGAATAACGGAAATTCATATTTTTTAAATGTGCCTCTCAAGTTGTGCTTTCCAAATGGCCAGGCTATCTCATAATAAGCAAAACTATGTGAGATAATGGAGTTTCTCACTGGAGGTCGGTGATCAGTGATGAGTACTTGAAATCAGTAATTCACATCATTCGCCTCTGGCAAGCTTTTTGTAAAACATGATATGGACTTTCAAATGGGGTTTAAAGGAAAGTTCCTGTGGCTTAGAATTTCAAGTCAGAACAAAATGGTGACCAGAACTCAAGAAAATGACAAACATTCATTTAAAAAACAAGATTATTAATTTAGAATTAACTAGCAAGAATATGATTTTTTGCTGAATCTTGGAGCAAATTCACAGAATTTTTAAATTGCCTCTTGACTACGGCCAGAATAGAGTGTGTTCTATTAAGCCAAGATCGTACTGAACTTGTTTTTCATCATCAATTGGCACCAACTGTAGAAGTAATACAATGTAGAGATTAGGGGAAAATAAAACAGAACTGACAGGATCTGACAAATCCCTAACCCATTTTATACATTCTCCTCAATACTCATTTGAGAAGTCCCAGTTTTTTCATTGCCTTTATGTCTTGACATCCAACGTACACAGTTCTACATATTTTAAATCAATTTGAAATCCTAGAGGTGAGTTGTGAAATATATATATATATATATATATATATATATATATATATATATATGACTAATAAAAATTCATGGGGTCAGACAGTGGCTTTCGGCTGTCATTATTCTAGATAGTGACCTTGGTTCTGGGCTGCAAGGCAGATGAGGATAATAAAGCATGATAGAGAAGCCACAGTAATGCAAAAGGATTAAAAATCCCAGATCTTTGATAAAAGGTTATAGCCCCACTTCACTCAGACTTTAGTATAATTTGTCACTGCAGTAATTATTTTTTTAAATTTATATTTGTGTTGTGTTGTGAAGGCATGTTTTGACATTGATATAGCAGTTCACTTATTCTTTCAATAAGCATGCATTGAGCCCAAGTTTTCCAATAATAATGAGACAACAAAGTTGTGTGAGATATAATTAGTGTCCATGTCTTATACTTCCTCTATGTTTTTTTCTTGTTTGCTCTATCTTTTCTGCAGTAGGCTAAAATGTCATTGATATACTCACTTCGCATCCTTGAAAATGCTGGGTCAATGCTTTTGTCTATGGTCTATATATTTCTGTGATTAAGTAAATGAATGGATAGATATATAGATGATTAGATAAAAGAGATAGATAGTAAATTCTACAAATAAAAGTAGTAACTTGTGTCATAGGAAAAGACTTAATTAAAACAGGATGATTAATACAGACACAGATTAAGAACCATATGTTAAAGACCAAGACAACAACTGCATTCAATATTCTCAAGAGTTTTTCTCAGTTACAAGATTTACACTAACATTCTACTAAGACTAGTATTCCATTTCTCTTAAGCCACCTGAAATGATTTTTAGAATTAGGTCTATGAATTGATGACCCTTGGACACTATGTTGTAATGTAATCATTCTACTCACATCACAGTAATGTGTGGGCTTATAGCAATATAGATTTTTATTTATTTTACTAAAATTAAATGTATTTATGTATTTTTATGTATTTTACTAAAATTAAATGTATTTATTATGATTTTTTAAAGTAGCCTCAGTTCCACAAATGCTCATGTATCAAATTTTCAGTTAATGTTATATTACTACATTTTTCAAAACTGTCCATGCAGAGTAGCTTCCTGGTTCTTGTTGGCACTCCAGAATAATTAAGCTATTAAAGTAAATTATAGATGATTTATTTTCTACACAAAACTAAAGCTATCCATTTTTAAAGAAGAACAGAGGGAAATCATTACTTTTTTCAGAGAAAGATTTTTAAAACTGGGAAAAATTTGTGTTTTTTATTAAATTTGAAATTATATAAGAAGAGAACTGGCTAAGAACCTTTTCTACCTTGACACTATAGTTTTATACATCAATAAACATTATTTATCATATATTTTTAAATTAAAATTTTATTAATTGAAAGATGGAAACACATCTCTCTGATAAAATGTCATTTTATTTCTGAAGTCTAAACATATTAAGAGAGAAGCAGAGTGAAAATGATTACAGCAAGGAATCTAGAGACTATCCACCTGGGTTAAGGTCCTAGATGCATCGCTTTCTAGACATGTGACATTGTAGAGAGCACCTGCCAACTTTGTGCCTCAGTTTCCATACCTGTAAAACATAAATAATAGTAGACTTGTTTCGAGGATTAAACATAAACATCTGTGCATAAAACACTGTATTAGGAGGTTTAGACAGAATTATTTTCACTGCTATAAAACAACAACAAAAAAACAATCTAAGCTATTGCTTAAACAGGCATTGTTAAAAGTAATACAAAATCACATACTAGAGTCATTCAATTCAATAAATAATACATAGTGGGTGCACAATATATATAAGAGACTGGAACAGTAGTTAAGGCGTTATTCAGATTTTCTTTTCCTGAAATGTTGGTTTTCAATGCTAACCAAAAAAAAATTCTGTCAAATAAAAAGCCATTTTTAATATTTGTAAAATGTACAATACTTCAGTTTTCTTAACTATTCTGTCTCAAATTCCTCTTCTAAAAATAGCGATAGTAATGCAATCTACCTTGTAGGATGACTATGAGAACTAAGTGACAGTACATTTAAAACCCTGAACAGAGAGCCTGATACATGTGAATTTTCAAAATAAAACCCGCTTTTATTTCTAGCGCGGTCACATAACATTCTGTTTTCCTAAACACATTCCTAAATATGGACTAAAACTATGGTAGAAAGAGTTATATGACATTCTAGAGCTCAGAAAAAAATCTCTTTATATTAAAGTACTAATATCCTGGTACATGTTATTGAACTCTAAATGGGATATGCTTTGTTTTCCTGTGACTATTGCAGATATACAGCTATAGGTTTTGAATTTGTCCACCAGGCCAGCATATTAGTACTTAGTCTCTCTGAGAAAGGGAAAGAATTGTTATTAATAATATAAAGAATGTCTCAATGGCAAATTCTGTTCAGTAAATATATATTCATATATTTTTATACTTATATATGTGTCTATTCTTATACTGATCATTGAAGACATAAGGAACATTGCATATTTCATATCATTATATTATCAAATATGTTTTCTTATTATTTAAATAGTAAATATAAGAATAATAACTGTGTTTGCCCCATCTCCTCCTCTCAAAATAAACCTGTATTAAAAGAGAAAATTTTAATGTACCATGTTCAACATTGTACATTTGAGTAGTAGACAACACTTAAATATCTGATTATTTTCATTCTATATTTTCTAATGTTCTATATACCTTACTTTTTATTTTCTTCTCTGGGGAAACTTCTATTTAAAATAAAAGAAAACCAAATATGTCACTTTTAACTCAAAAATGAAGGAGAGAATTATCATTTAGAAATTTGTTTTTGTCATTAAATGATTTCTATGGTAATATTTTGCTTGTTTAATAGTTTCTTCTATAATTAACAATCAGAATCATAAATATACTTTTGCTTTACACATGACTAAAATGCAAAGAATTACTCATCTTTCCTTTTTAAACATAGATCTTTATAAATAATAAAATAAATTTCAATGCTTGACACTTTGGAAAAATGATGCACAGCTCTTTTGGATCCTCTAACCTTTTAACCTGGCTGATTTTAAGGCATTAGTCAAAATGATCGATATTTATTTAGGTCACACTCAAAAAAAAAAAAAAACCCTGTTATGGGATATAGAAAATACCATTCATATTCTTTAGAAGATGTTAATTACTAAAATCCCAATCTATTTGTATATTCTTGAAAGATTTTACTGACCCTCATATCTTCTTCATAAAGTGGATATTGTGTAGAGTTAACAGATACAGAAACTGTGGAGTGATGAAATAACCTCTCCAAAGTGACACAGGATCCAAGAGACAGTCAAAAGATATAAACTTGTTATTTGTGTACATAATCCCAGAACTCTGTCTACTGTAGCAAACACGATCAGTTTATTGTTAGTAAACTGTGGATTGTTAAGGACTATACTGATAGCCAAAGTTAATGTATAATAAATAAGTTATAATACAATTTTCTTGACTAAATTGAGCTCATTTAAGCTCATTTAAAGAAAGGCATTTTGCTAAGAATATGATAGACATGCTAATAGAAATGCTAATATTTCAACCAAATTTTTTCTGTAAATAGAAAAATAGTGATCTTAAAGTGGTGCCAGAGATTTAGAATAGATAAGAGAAATAAAATTTTAAACACAAAAGAAAAAGATTTTTAAATGTTTTATCAAAGAAATTTGGAGGAAAAAAGTTTCAGTTTAGTCCTCTGACACTAGGGACAAGCTCTTCAGAGAAACTTCATTCTATTTTTAGAAATTTCCTTTTATGCTTCTCTTGGGTATACTAAGTATTTTGTTTGAAAATAATTTGTTTCTATTAGAAACAAATGAGGTGGTGGATAAGAAAATTGTCCTTTCCTTTGTATATAAATTCAGAAGTGATATTGCTTTTTAGGTAGAAAGGAGAAAGGTTTCAGCTGCTTGCCCAAAAGTTTGATCTTTAGAGCTAATCGATTTAATCAGAGCACCCTTCCACAAAATTCAGAGTGATGACTTAGGAAGTAAGCACAGAAGACCTTATTAGTAGCTCAAATTTGGAAGAAATATGATAGGAAAGCCATGGGACCTATGGTCAACATTCACATAAACCATATTTGCAAGCAGTTGTTTTGGATATCCAAGTATACAATCACAAATCCATCAAACAAGGATTCTTCCTATGGCCATTTAATGTTTTTTGATGAGTAAATCTGAAGCTCCAGGGAAAGGCCAGCTACAGCCTCGTTGAGTACCTAAATAGGAGCTGAAGCCAAAAAAAAGGTAGATTAGGAAAGCTGCTCTCCATTACAATGGCTCAATCAGAAAGCCAGAGTGACTGTATTCTGCTCACATTTCTCTCTCCTACTCTGCAGACTGCTGGATCATTAAATATCGTTTCATAAGTTTAACAATGTGCAAGAAAGAGAAAATCTCCATGATCCTCCTTATTGACTATAACGATTGAAGGAAAACTAATTTATAAAAATGTAGATTGTCACTTATTTTAAATACCTAAACATAAATCTATGAAAATATTATGTAATGAAAAAGAAAGAAAACAGCACAAGGAGATATCTTACTTTTAAACGAAAGGGAAAACAAAACTATTTAAATTAGAACTAAAGATATTTTGAAGAACAGAATAAACATAAACATGTTGTAAACATCTACGTTTGTAAGGCAAACAAACATGCCAATGCCCTCCAAGGAAAGATAATCAGGAACATACATGTAGTCATCCAAATTTGGGGTATTTAGTTATTGAAGCAAGGGAGACAGCACAACATGAAGAACTGTGGTATAAGAAAATGTTAGGAAGGACTTGTAATTGGATTTGGCTTGTGTAGGTAATTTAGAAGACACAATGAAGCAGGTATTTGGTCTTATTTGGGTGCCTTCAGAAAGTAGGAACGATTTAGTAATTAGATGTGTTAAAATTTTTTTTTATGTAGGAAGCAGGAAAAATGGAGCGTGCTAAACTATAATTGGTAAAGAAGCGGCATTCATTCACATTTCCTGGCAAAAGTGGGGAATGTGGTCCTTTTTGTGGTGTGCACAATGCTTTCGTTTTTGTTTATGTACAGTTGTGATTATGGGGTATTCTTCCTTTGTACTTAATTCTGGGACAGAATGACTTTGAGAGAAACAACACAGCCTAGCTGTGAGTACTGTGCCAGCTCCCAGGGAAAAATGCCCAGGCTGTTTTTTGCTTCCTTAAAGAAATACTCCAATATGGGAAACTACAGAGTAAAAATATGATGAGATAAAAACAATGAGAAGAAAGCATAATTATTAAGGGCTCAGAACAGAGATTTCTCTTCTAGTAGAGAGAAATAGAGCAAAAACAATTACAAAAATTATAAGACAAAATTTGTGATTCAGAAAAAATAACGAATTCAACATGAAAGCTAGGATCACGCTTACAAATAAATTATTTGAGAGATACAAATTAAGTTTTATTTAAATAGATATTAGAATTTACCTATTTAAATAAAAACAGATTTCTTTACAACTACAAAAAAAAAAAGAAAAATATAACTGGCTTTTATTATCTCCTTAGCAAAACAGAAAGAGGGAAAGAGAGAATCAGACAATCAGAAAGAGGGAATCTAATCACTGATAATTAGGAGCAGATTCAGTATATGTTTCAAAAAGTCAAAAACATTGTTTGAATATTTGAAAAGCCATAATAATTAAGCCAATATATACTTGCGTGGGGCATAATCCAGATTAATGGGATAAAGTAGAAGAACTGAGTGCAAAACTGGGAATACACATGTATTTACTGTAGGATATAGGTAGCACTTTAATCAATGGTAACAGGAGAAAAATATGATAGTGATAATAAGAAAATTACTGTAATCCTCCATTATCTTCAAGGTATACATTCCAAGACCCCCAGTGGAAGCCAGAAACTGCAAATAGTACTGGATCCTATTTGCACTGTTTTTTTTTTCCTATAAATGTTCATACCTATGATGAAGTTTAATTTATAAATTAGGCACAGTAAAAGATTAAAAGCAATAATAATAAAATAGAATAATTATAAATATGCACTATAGTCAAAGTTATGTGAATGTGATCTCTCTTGATCTCTCTCTCTCTCTTTCACTCTCTCTCAGAATATCTCCTTATACGTATTTACCTTCTTCCTATGATGATGTGTTGACCACAGGTAACTGAAACCATGGAAAACAAAACCTCAAATAAGAGGGGACTACTAAAGTTAAACATCAGGGAAATTATAATACATATGATTCCTATACACCATTTACAACAAAGTATAATTCAGATAAATCAAAATGTTAAATGTTAAGAAATAAAAATAAAATAAGAAGTAATATTGGTAAATGCATTTCTGATGATGGTACACAGATAATCTTTTTAAGCATTAAAAAAGTAGTAGAAACTAAAAAAAATAAAATACTTGGCTTAAGTATTTGAGTGTATAATACTTTCATATATTAACATTTCAAAGAGCATAGTTAAGTAAACATTTTAGAGCAAATTATCAGTTAATGAAAGCATTAACAAAATATACTGGCAAAAAGATGTGATTAATAAGTTAATTAAAGTAAGTGATTTTTGAAAATTACTTATACTATAAAATTGTATAAGGGCAAAAACAAGTATTGCTCTCAAGCAGTATTACAAATGTCATCTAAACACAAGGGAGAGAGGGGAAGGCAACCTCACTGGACATAGAGGAATACAAATTAAATTATCACCAAGAGAATATTCTAAATTGATCTGAATGCAATGAAATAAACAGTCACAGAGTGTTTACTTTCTTTATATGAGTAAACAACAATTGTTGTTGAAACTTTCTTTAGATGAGCATAACTAGTGTCAAATCATTAAACATAGTCATACTCTCTTGTCACACCTTTCCACTTCTCAAAATCTAGTCTAAAGAAATAATCAGTAACGTGCACAGACATGTATAGAAGGAAACCAAAAGCAGGACTATTTACAAAAGCTAAACAATGTAAATTACTGAAATTTCCAGTAATAGGTGATTATGGAAACAAACTGCCTCACATTAAGATGATAAAGTAATTTAAAACTGTTGTACAAAAGTATAATTAAATCAGAGACAAAATTATTATACTTTTTTAGAGGTGACAAGCTACAAAAGCATGTAATAATGTACAGAAACAATCCTTGCATACCATATTTGAAATACAGATATATTTACCTAGTCAAGGAAGAATATTTAATGGAATACAGTATGTTCTTAGAAGTTTTTACTGTAGCCAAATTTTAGATAATTTTAAATGATTTTTAAGTTAATTACATGTGCCTTCTGTATTTTTAAACACTAATATAAAGTATATTTTTGTAATTAGAACATAAAATTCAAAGTTAAAAAAAATAAGTCTGTGTTACTACAACAAAATGTCACAGAATGAGTGGCATATAAACAATACAAATTTATTTCTCACAGTTCTGGAGGCCAGAAGTCTGAGATCAGGGTGCCTGAGTAGTCAGATTGTGTGTCTTATGAGAATCAATGTCCCAGTTTATAAATAGTGATCTTTTGGCTGTGTCCTCTCATGGCGGAAGGGGCAGGGGAATTTTCTCAGGCCTCTTTTACAAGGACATTTATCCCAGTCATTAGGACTCCACTCTCACAGCCTAATCGATTTCCAAAAGCCCCACCTCCTGAAACCATCATTGAGCATTAGGTTTCAACACATGAATTTTGAGAGGATACGAACATTCAAACAATAGAAGGCTGCTCCTCATTCTTGAACTCAGATTGAGGAACAGAACTGTGGATTGCCTTTTAGGACTAAAAATAATACAAACAATGTTTTTTTCTACATTTTTGTGCTTAATAATAGTAAATTTAATGTATAATACCATTTCAATAACAAATATTACAAACAGTAGTGTTTAAATTATCCCTGTGTTAACCATTCTCCATTTAGGAGCAAAAGTGTATATTCTGTATCAACTAATTTGTGTACATTTGCAAATTTATTACCACCAAAAGAAAAAACTAAAAAGAATTTTATGTTAACTCTTTAATAACAAGGTATATTATTTTCTAATAGTGGTCAGAATCAAAGTAGGGCTCTCACCACAGACAATACCTCTGCACTATTCAATAACACATAAATCTGAATGTGCAGTTTTTATGTGTGTTTGGTATGTTGGTGTTAGTTTGCTTTTGTTTCCGTTTTGTTGTTACATGCTGTTTCTTTACTTTCCACACTAGTTTCTTATTCTTCTCTCTGGGATAAAGAAAGCATCTTACTTATTATAGGTTATAGAATCAGGCTATTTCCCTCTCTCTGTGCTCCCACCAATGCCCCTTCAAGGAAGCAGGCTGATAGCTTTTGTTGAGCTTGGCTGGACAGTTATGCTTCATCTTATAGCTCTACTACACATTTCTAAAGAGACCACTTGGTATCTACAATACAATTAAATCTGTCTTTCTCTGACGCAATTTTCCCTTTCCCTGCCTATTTTGTGTCTTAGCTTCTGCTGAGTGCTTTATTAACTTCCTGCTGTAAATCTTCTGAAGAAAGAATGGAGATAATCTAAAATCCTCTTATATGACCATAAATGGGAAAGAAGGGAATACAAAATTATCTGTCTACAGTAGCTCTATAGTTTTTCACCTACTCCATTTCTCCGCAGCTGTCTTCTTACTTCTAATTCTCTGTTCTCTCAGAGGCACTTTTGAGCTTAAAAATAAACAAAACTTAAAATCAGTATAAGATGCTATATAGAACTTAAAAATGCAGCTGAATAAATATCTATCCTAGAGTTTCCAAATGAGATTCCATGAATTTCTATATGGTGTATTTTCTATTTTAACAATATAATATGTGTAAATTCATAATAGAATATATAACAAGAATTCCAAATTGAAGATAGAGATTTAATTTTTTATCCCGGCTCTGTTATGGATTGTTGGAGATTTTGGTTATATATCCTAATTCTATTAGTTTCATAAAATGTGTTTGATGATACTCATCCACAGAAAAGAATAACATGTAACATTTGAATCATTCACATTTTCTACTTTTACTGTTGTTTTCTCTCTGCTATGTTCTAATCCTTCTATTAGTTCTTGAATAAAAAATAGACCATTTCTAGGAGATGACAATTTTATAAAAGAGAAATAAAGTGATAAATTAAAGAGTAGTAACCATGATTATAGAGATCTTAACAAAGTAACTTTTGAGCTGCATCTTAAAAGATGATTAGGAGATTTCCTACTTTCCAGAAGTAGATAGGATATCCCAGAGAGAGGAGAGAAAATGTACAAAGATAAAGGTAATAAAGGACATGGTGTTTTAAGGAAATAATAAGTTCAGAGTTGTAAGAGTTTAAGGATAGGTTAAAAGAGAATCTGAAGATAAAACCACAAAGGTAGATGTGTATAATTTTGTGATGGAGCTATTATAATCAGCTAACGAATGTTAATTTTACACCGTAGGCAATCTGTATCACAGGAATGAGATTATCAGCACTTTTTTGGAATGTAATTCTGGAAGCAATATGCAAAACACACTGAAATCTTTGACACAGAATGCAACAGAAAGTTATACTATCTCTAGCAAAAGATAATGGGGTCTTGAACTAAGGCATTAAAGCATCTATCAAGAGAGTAATTGTGGATATTTTTTAACCAACTCAGAAAAGGAGAGAATGATAAGACATTAAGGAAGGATACCTTACAATTTACTATTTTAAGAGACAAGATGATAAATGTTAATGAAAATCAAGAACAGAGGTAGAGTATCTGGCATGATCAATTGCTTTGTGATTTGAGTGGACAATGTTGAGTTAGAGGGGTCTAGTGACATTTGCATTTGGATATGTCTGAAGCTAGGAGATAAGTAGGATAGAGACTGAGGTGTCAGTGTCACAGCGCAACTGAAGTTAAATACTAGAAGGAAGTTTTGAGAGAGCGATTTACATGAAATAAAGGAAAGCCAAAGAGATTCTCAAGGAACATTAGCAATTAAAGAAAGAGTGGATAGAAAAGAAATAAGGAAAAATATATATGGAATATTAACATTCAGAAAGAAAAGAATTATGAGAGAATTTAAAAACTAAAAGCAGTCAATGATATCTCAAAGCTGTTCGTGCAATATGTGAATAAACAATTATATTAGTTATGTTTTCCTTAAATTCAACAAGGAGTATTGAATTCATGTAGTAAGCGCAGTTCGATTAGAACTGTGAAAATAAAAACAATATTTTTTATATCACTGAAATTAAATGCTAATGTAAAAAATTAGACAATCAGTAGGTAAATAAACATGTAATGTATCTGATAAAATACTAAGAAAGAAAACTCAGGTTATGGAAACAGAGAATGGTATTGGGAGTATGTCACTGTGGGTAGAGAGCTAGAGAAGATATTTAAAGATCATTTAAGAAGATATTTTAGTAAAATTACAGGGAGAGATAATATAAGGTTGCTTCAGGTCAGGGTTTCTCAACCTAGGTAGTGTTGTCATTTTAGATGGGATAAATTGCCTTTATGGGAGACTGTTCTGTGTTTTATAGAATGTTTAGCAGTGTCCCTGACCTCTGTCCACTGGCTGCCAGTAGCATCCTATGGTTTTAACAACCAAAAATATCTCCAGACAATGTTCAATATCCTTGGGGAGTAAAATCATCCCCCGTTGAGAACAATTTGTCTCCGTAGACACAGGTGCAGGGACTGAATGTGTTAATAGATGTATTTCAAAGATAAAGCTGAATGGATTTTCTTTTGAATTGGATATGGACTGTGAGAGGAATGATGCCAAGGTTTCAAGATTTAAACAGCTGGAGGTTCTGTTTGACATTCCTGAGATCTAAAAGACTAAAGGTGCAGTGGAAATCAATCTATCAATTCTGGCCTTATTAAATTTGAAAAGCAGTTGAATACAAAACTGAGGTTCAGGGGAGAACTCAGGTTGGGTACATAAGTTTGGTTGCCAAATGTATGTAGATAGTATTTTAAAACCAAGGGAATGAATGGATTCACCTAGGGAATGAGTAAAGATATCAGAGGAGATCTACATACTGAGATTAGCAGTTCTCCAAAGTTGAGAGTAAGGGAGATGACGAGGGCCTGCAATAGAGACTGAGAAGTGTGTGTGTGTGTGTGTGTGTGTGTGTGTGTGTGTGTGTGTGTGTGTTTCTTCCTCGTCTCATCTCCCTTTCATGAGTATAAAAGAATAAAAGTAGAAAAAATATTCACAATTCAGTTGCTGGCATGAGAATACTGCTACTTCATAGAATATTTTAGGGACACAGTACCAAATCAATTATGTCTACAGAACATTTTTCTTATAATAATAGCTTCTTTATTTGGGAAATTGTCCCTTCCTCCTTACTAAACCATGTTATTGGGTGCTGGTGGTCAACCATAATTCCTAATTCTTTGGCTATAATGACCACAATCTGAGCCAAAATTATCAGGGCTCAAGAGTTCCTGGCAAGAGTTCCATAATAACAGACGTGGCAAAATTTGGTGCATAAAAACCAAAACCAAAATTAATATACATAAAAAAGAGACATACAACAAAGATACTGATGGTACTGGTCTAGGATTCTTAATAGTAGGTATACCTGTGATCTGCACAAATTTGTTCTGTAACCAAATATTTAACTCCTCCTACTTAACCTAACTCAAGTTGATATTCTCTAACTTGCAACTAAAATGGTTTTGCCTAAAATAATGCCAAATTAAGTAAAAGATGCCAAATCAAATATATTTAGTATTATGTAGACATATAAAAATAAAACTTTTGTTGAATTATTAAGGCATGATGTTTATATGTATATAATAATTTGCCTGTTTATTTCTGACTCCAGGTTGAGGACATCTCAGAGCATTCTAAATTATCAAAAGCAAATTTCCTTAAAACCCTTAAAAGCAGTCCCCAAATTTTGAAACTACAAATGCCTGAATGGGAAGTAACTAGAATTATTACATCGGTTTCATAAATTTATATGCAAACACATTTTATATTATATATGGATATTTAAAATGTCTTTAAATTAAAAAGTGATACATTTGAAAATATAGAGACCATTGCATTAAGATATAATTCATGATGATTTGCCTTCATTTAAAAGTAGGTGATAGGCTATGTTGCTACCTTAAGCTTTACAGCATAGAGTTGGTAATAAAGTGAATCTAGGGTGGGTTTTCAAAAAAAAACAAAAACAAAAACAAACATGCTAGGATTTTTACACTTCATTGAAAGTAATTCCTAATTTGAATGCAACTGATTTTGTGTTTATATTGCTGTTATGCTTTCCTTCCTGGCTTCTTCCCATTATTGGACCAGCATGTAGCTCATGAAAGCCATCCACAATTCTCTGATTACTATTTTCATATTGAGTTCTTTGCTCACATTTATAAACAATTATTTATAATTATTATGGCTCATAATCTTATAGTATATTTTTATTAATGCTAGAATTCTTTTGCCACTCATCATTTTTTATTCTTCTGTTGAAATTGCAGCATAATGAACCTCAAACACTTACTTAAATTTTCAATATCATAGTCTCTCATTTATAAAATAAGGGTAAACGACAACACCAGACTTACACAGAAGCATCTATAAGGATTAAATGAGCTCTTATTTGTAAAGTGCTAGAATCAGGACAGTGAGAAAAATGTTAGGCCTTTAAAAATGCCTCAGAACATGGCATTCTGTAAATATTTGCTAATGTACAGAATACTGATTTTACTCCAGAAATATAGTTATGTATTACATAGTTGATAATTATTAGATAATATGTGCTATTTTCTAACACTATGCCTTTTTGTCTGATACTGTTTGACAAAAATCTTAGACATAATGCATGTTGCAAGTCACTTCACCCATTTGGCTCAGTTGCTTCATCTCTGAAGTGTACCTACAGAGATTTCATGGTGAGATAGTCCTTGTGAAATTTATTGAGACAATTTAAATGAGAAGTACATAATTGTGACTTTTTAAATTAAACTTTTTAATTTTTAGAAAATTATAAATTTGCATGCATTTGTAGGAACTAATAAAATCTCATGTACTTTTACCATTTCCCCGCAGAGGTAACATCTTGCAAATTTATAGTACAATATTAAAACCAGAATGTTGAGATTGATACCATCCTTGAATCTTATTTATATTTCTCCAGAGTTACGAGTACTCATGCATGTGTGTGTGAGTGTCTGTGTGTGTGTGTGTGCGCGCGCGTGCGCTCATGTGTGTGTGTTTATTCTATGCAATTTTATCACATGGGTAGGTTAAATATAAATGGAAACTTTTACAAACTTCTATGGTAACTGCTACCTTTCTTTCCCTGTGCCACTCTCCCTTCTATTTGTTCTTTTCTTTAACAGTCATGTTTATCAGATCAGGGAATACTTTGACTTAAATGATTTGATACTTTTATTTAAAAGTAATTCTGAATGCCTTCAGTTGAGAACTTTCTGGTAGAGATAGAAAGCGCTCAACATGTACAGATAAGTAAACAGGACAGAGACTGAAAATAAAATAATCCATAGGCTCAAAGTTGCCAAAGAAGAAATTATTGGAAATTACGTAGTAAACTATCATTATCTGAGAAAACATGAGATCACAAAGAGAGAATTTTAAAAAAAGGAGAGCAAAGCAACAGTACTAGAAAAATGTGCTAAACTGATATATATTTTAATGTCTTGTACTTATCTATTAGTGTGTAATAATGAAGTAATTCAAATAATTCTAATATCTACTTAGTATATATTATGTAAATCCACAATAGGTAATACAGATATATAAAATCTAATATTATTCTCACTGTATTTACAATATAAAAGGGAAAAAAGAAACACATGGATGTTTATAAAAGTTAGAATGAATGATCTAGACAATACATAGACAAAGGCAGTGGTTCTCAACCTTTTTGGCACCAGGGACCAGTGCTCCTATGAGAATCTAATGAATGATGATCTGAGGAGCTCAGGCTGTGAAGCTAGCGCTGGAGAACAGTTGCAAATACAGATGAAGCTTCGCTCACTTGCATGCTGCCACCTCCTGCTGTGCGGCCTGGTTCCTAACAGGCCACAGACCAATACAGGTCCATGGCCTGGGGTTTGGAGACCCTTGGACAAGGAATCCAGAAGCAGCAGAGAGCAGTAAAAGTAAATGTTATTCCACAAGACACAGAAGATTAATTATACTTTGGTGGTGGCAAATTGCTGGAGAAAAAGTAAGAGACAAAGATAAAGGCAATAAGCCCAAGATATGAATGAGAGAAAAAAGCTGACTTATAAGGAGGTGGGTTGACTGAGTGAGGATTTATATTAGGGAGTATGAGGAGATAACATCTGAGTGATAAAGTCTGAGGCCATATTATAGTAAGCCTTGAAAACAAGTGAGAGAGGCTGATATGGAGTCGCAGACCAAAGATCAACACAAATTAGGTGAGATGGCAGGCACACACTTATCTCGTTCCTTCCATTCTATGAGACACTGTAAGGTTGACGATCACTAGGCATAAATGAGTGTGTTTTTAGTCTACAAAATCTTTTATCAAATCTTAACTGAAGAATATTTTATTTTTACAGTTATATTTTGACCAGTATCCCAAACAACCCAAACAATCCCTGAACACAGAGAATGTGGGTGTAGCTGATAAAGCTGCTTATGCAGAGACTGCTAAATTGCTGTATAATCAGGGTCTGATTGGATCTGATTATGAAAGCTCTCTTTAATGAATACAAATGCTTGCTAGACTGTTAAAATTCCTTCTTATATTATTATGTATTCACTATAAAATATTCCTTTGTGAGGCATTGAAGAACTTCATCTATTCTCATGAGTCTCACATGCATGGTTTCAGTTTAAATGGTGTTAAAAATAAATGATATCAATGGACTGTTAAGGTTATCTTTAAAAAATAATTAACTAGTAAACTGGGGCATCAGTATGCAAACAATTGGTTGTAATTACCTAGTATCAAGTGTCCTCTTAAAAAAAAAAGCTTATGCAGCATATTTATGCATATAGATCAAATAATGCCCAACAAACAAAAGGCGAGAGTGTTAATGCTGGTGAATTTCCTCTTCATTTGAGGAGAAGTATGCACTTTATCCAGAATCATCTTTCCAGTCCATATACTATAAGTTTATGATACAGAATATATGATAAATCAAATGAAGTTATGTGTGTGTGTATGATCATTAGTATTGTAATACTCTTGGTTCAACTTGATATTGCTCTGAAGAAGAAGCTCAGAAAGCTAAGCTCTTTCTGAAAAGGACAAAGAAAGGTAATTCATAATATAACTTTACTATATTGACTTTATATTTACCAGTTTAATGTACTTCCTTTTCTGTAAGGCTTACCCATCCCATTACTCTAGGATTCCCATCTTCTCCGGACTTTTGAGGAACTTTCTCTCAGGTTTTATACCTCTTTCTCTAGTAATTCCTCACTAGGGTGTATTCATCCCTTCCTTCAAATGAGCATGTATCTCTCATGCCTTGATTCTACCACCTAGAATCTCTCTAGATTTGTTATCTGTGCCCTAATACTTATCTTCCACACTGCTCTGAACCACTGCTATGAACTAGAACTTTTTTTCCTAGAATGTATATAATAATACCTAGAATGTAAGTTATTCACATAGTAAATAAGATAATGTATATTAAAGCACTTAGCCCAGTCACTGATAAGTAGAAAGAGCTCACTGTACTTCAATTTCCTTCCTTTCCCTTTCTTTCCTTTCAATGTTCAGACTTTACAAATATGTATCCAGAGTTATTACATCATTTTTTTTTCCATCAGATAGCTTCACTGTTCTCTCAGTGAATGCTTTTTTCAAAAATCACCAGTGATCTACATGTAGTCCCAGCCCAGCTGTTCCAATTCTTGACTCCCTGAGCTTTCAAATGCAATTCACACTCAGTTATTGTCTCTTTCCTGAAAAGCTTGTCTCCCTTTGTTTCAGTGACTCTGTTTTCTTTTTCTTACTCCATATTCTTTGTTCTTATTGTCTCTAGAGAAATCATTGGCTAGTTAAACACAATTTTGTAAAGTGTTGTGAGGATAATAAAGAAATCGAAAATAACCAACTATGCAGTTTTGCTAAATTACTTCACTATGTAGCTTATTTTATGTGTCCATAAAATGAATTGGTTTGTTATTATTCAGATCTAAAATTTTCTTAGTAGAAGTAGAGAATTGTGGAGAACAAGATTGTTTGCAGTTTCAATTCAGAAATTGTCATTCAAGTATCATATAATTTATTTAGAGAAATAGAACATGTCCTAGGACATTTGACTAACAATGTAAGGAGTGATAAAATGTTAAGCTATTAATACAATGGAGAAATAGAAATAGAACTTCAGAACTTCAGTTCTTTTCTCTACAAGAATTCTCAACGTGACTTTTTTTAACATCACAGTGTACATTTACTCATAAAATCATAGATTAACTAAACATCCTTTCTCCTGACTCTTCTTCGAGTCTCAAATTTCTCTTTTTAATTGATGTCATGTGTTTTACTCCCCTACAATGAACAACATAACACTAGTTCATTAATTCTAAACATAATCATAAATGCCAATTAACTTAATTTGCCTTTAAATATTTTCACTCAAAATCTAATATAAACAAATTTCATTAAAGATATAATTATTGATTAACTCAACAAATATTAGTAACACTTGTATAAGTGGTTCTAAGCTTTAGCATACATATAAAATTTCAGGAGAATTTGTTAAACATGCATACCTCATGCTCTTCAAATAAGAAGCTACCAAATCTATTTTTTTTTTGTAATAAAGCACATCAGGATCACATTTTGTATTGTATTAGGTTCTCATTTCGTCATAAAGATGAACCAAATATATTGCCTTAAACACGGAGAAAGTGTAGTTAGCAATATGTGAAAACAACTCTAAGAAATAAAGGGGAGAGGTCAGTAAAAGTGCAATGGAAGTACAGGGTTAAAGTTTAGGAAGGAAAAGTTTCTATTGAAGAAGAAATACTTGGAGAAATTCTGGAAAGAATAAAGAGATGAATTCCAAGTTTCGATAAACCTAAAGAGGAGCACACAGTCACAGAGCCATAATAGATGTACAAAGAGGGCCATTTGCATGGCTAGAGTAGCTCTAACATCTTATAGTTCCTTCTTATTGTTTGCCCTGTCTTTCACCAATAACCAATCTCCAATGAAAAGGCCACTGATTATTTTTTCTATTGTGATAGGTTTCATTTACATATTTTACTTGATTGTCCCCAAATTTTTATTTCCTTGTTATGTCCATTTCATAGATGACGATATTGAAGCTAAAGTGGTTAATTAGCCAGGATTCAAATTGTGACTTTAGATTTTTAAAGACAATGCTAATTGTATTATTTTTATTTTATAACTGCATAAATAACCACATAATCACACACATATATATTTACTTATATATCTTCTACTTCCTGACCGTCAACCATTTAGTCTAAGCCTTCATATTTTTATCTTGTTTTCTGCAGTTCTCCACTTCTACTAATAGAATTTTAGACTTAGAACAACTCATTTTATAGATATGTACAGGTAAGGTCAGAAGTGACATGATTCAACAAAATTGCATATTAGACATTGTCAAGAACCATAGTCAAAAGTAGAAGCTCTTATATCTCTCAGCTTTAGTATTCTTTCCATTTCACTTTTCTATTCATCTCTGTCAGATACAGCAGCTATTAATGTCCCCCAGAATTACTTTTGCCATGTTACTCTATGACTAAATCTCTATATATAGGCCTATCTTGTTGTCATAGAAGGAAAAAACTCTTTGATGCAAACGATCAGTCCTCTCTCTTCACATTCTGCTTTATGACATATATTCCAAGAACCACTCATTTTTCATGGAAATAACAATTGAATCCATAAGACAGAAAGAATGGAAATTTCTGTACCCAAATTCAAACATAAATGTATCTGTTTCTAGCCTTTGCTCTTTCCAGCTCCTGCAACAATGGAGGTGATCCTCCTTCTCTAACTTTCACTGCTGGTCTCAGTCCCACACTCAGCCATTTGCTGGTATTCCCTTTTCTTCCTGTAATCTTCCACCTGAATTTTTTGGAAATATTTTAAACAACTTCAAATATCATTCAACTGAAAACACACATGCAATCTTGTGTACCTACACGCAGCACACACACACACACACACAGAAGAGAGAAACGCATATGAACAAGAAGCATGAGGGTTTCTCCAGCGACCACTATATACTTTATATCTCTTTTTAACAGTTTTCTCAAAGAAGATACTGACATCAGCTGTCTTTTTTTCTTGCTTCCCACTAACTCCGCTGTCTTCCCTAATATGGACTCCACCATGATATTTTTACTAAAAATACATATGATACCGTAATGACCTCCTCAGACTTTTTCCAGTACTCATATTACTTTATTTCTCAAACAGGAGGTAACATTTGACTATTTCCTCCTTCTAAAATACTATTTCATTGATCTCCACACCACAACACTCTTCTACTTTTATTTTTAATTCTTTGAACTCTTAACTCATTTTCCATGTCCAGTTTCTCCTATCGTGCTAAGTCATTTAATGTTAGAATTTCTGCGGACTCTATACTCTTCCTCTGTTTTGGGTTTTTTGGCCATTCCTATTGCTTCATTCATCATCTGCATGTAAATGCTTTTGTTTTTTTAAGAGTAATTCCAATTTTTTGTATTTAACTTTTTGCTCCACTTGAATGTTCTATAGGTAACACAAATTAAACAGTTTTAAATTTTAATTTAATTTCTTTTTTCCCCACTAAATGCTTAACTTCCCCTGACCCGTTTCTCCAGAAATGGCATTATTTTTTACCTATCTTCTCTAAGTCTGAACCTGGGTGATCATTTTTTATACTTTCTTGTTGATCCCTTTATTCAGTCAATCACTATGATCTATTCATTCTATATAATTTCAGACTCATCATTTTCTCTCAGTCTCAATCTCCCACACCAGGAAAAAAGGTCTCAATGTGATGAAGTCTTTAAATATAATTCCACCACACTGCCGAATTTCTATTCAATTGCTACCTACTCTCTCTACTCATCTTGAGGAACCCTTCCCCTCATTTTCCTGGATGCTTTTCTTATCATTCAAGAAATCATTATCTTAGTTTTCCAGTCCCTTTGTGTGTGCTGTTTTCTCTGGTTATAGCCAATCACCCTTCTATTTCAATGCTACCCCTGAACTTTCACCTTCATCCTAAATATACTCTTGCAACAGAATGCCTAGTTAAATTTAATATCAGGTAGACAAAGAAGAATATATTTGTAATAAAATATATCCCTAATATTGCATGAAACATATACTAAGCAAATTTTCATTGCTTATATGAAGTTCAAATTTAACTGTATCTTCTTTTCTCTCCCTGAATCTGACAACCCTACATCATGATGCATCTCATGTATTTTTTACTATACTGTGTACTCCACGAAGACAGGGACTGGGTGTGACTTAACTGCTACTGCTGTTCCAGTGCCTACCAAAGTGTACATAAACAGAAAACACTTAGATGTTGGCTGAATTCATGATTTATGTGATGGTCAAGTTCTCTGAAAGTTAATACTAATTTGCCTATGTAAATTTTTCTCTTGCTAGTATTACATTTTTGCTACTCACCTTGGGCATGTTTCTTAGATATGTTCATTCAAACCTATGAACTTTATTTCCACTACTGCATCTTGGAAAGCCTCACAATTCCTCATGGTACAAATTTAAGGCATAATCTGCTAAAGCCATATATGAGACCTATCTGTGGCATGAAGTCTTTCTTTTTTTAATACTTCTGATCAGGTGTTATATTCAAACTTCAAAACTCTCAAAATTCACAGGAAAAAAAATAGTTTCACTTTTAAAGAAAAAACATTGTAAGTGCCTAAGTTAGAAACTGTAAACACAAATCCCCATTTTTAAGTTACTGCCGTAACTGTCAGCATCTATGGAGTTTATATTTATCTACTAAAGGTCCAAATTGGTCTTAGGGTTTCTGGTGTCTAGTATGTACGTGTGTGTTCATCTGTTGTTCGGGGTGAGAAAGTGGACTATAACAGAAAATATTTGCTCTCAGTGGGACATTGTACTGAATACTGTGTGGTCACAGTAGAACTTGATATTTTCTATGCCAGTCACAAAAACTATCTATATAATTGAAAACTAAAAATGTTATTAAAACCAAAATGACTCCATGAGCAAATTAATCCATTGCCATAAATGTTTTGATTTTATATCTAAGATAAGCTCTAGTTCGAAATAGAGATTTTGATAAGAATGCACTCTCTCTTAGGAGGCATCATCCACACAATAATTAACGGAGATTCCAAATTGTTAGACTGTGTTGTTTATATAAGTCATAAATTATTTCTTTCACATGTCAATTTTGTTTTTATAAGTAAATACATTTATCCCTTTTAAGATAACATTTTTATAAGTAAATACATTTATCTCTTTTAAAATGTTAAATAATAACCTTGGAAACATTCTTATTTTCTATTTATCAATCTCACAATTTTAAAATGTTAAGCATTAAATAAATCAGACACTTTAATGAAGATTTAATGTGCCATGTCAAGGTCACTCCACTCCTCATTTACAAGAACCATTATTACCTCAAATATTCAGACCCTACTTTGCTGCCATCATTTGGGCTTTGTCAGTAGTGATTATAGACCAATTCCTGAGGAAGCCATTCTATCATTTTTTTATAATATCAGTAGAGTTTTCATAAAGCAAAGAACAACACCTCTCTTTGTATGGACTTACTTATGAGTCCAAAGAATAGTTCTGACATGCCCTAAAATGCATCAATTTAGTATCTCTTGGCCCGAGGGGAGGGCCATAAAGGGCATAATATAAAAATAGCCCAGAAGAAAAACAGAAATCATTTATTTAACTTGGATTATTTCATCCAAAGCAAAATATTTGTAATGTTAAACAAAGGCTGGAATCGACTACAATGTCAAATTTTTGCTAGCTCTGGGTGGTTTAAACAATTCAAAAATCATTTTTCATTACATAATGTGAAACTGAGTGATGAGTCTGCAAGTACTGGTGTAAAGGCAGCTAATGAATTTTTGGAAACTCTAGATTAGGTGATCATGGAGGAAAATTACTTGCTAGAGAAAATATTCAATATGAATGAAACCTCCCTGTTCCCTGTAGGAAAAGGATGCCTACAAGAATTTTTCATTCGTAAGGAGGACAAATCAATGCCAGTTTTCAAGGCATTTAATGACAGTAAACAGTTTTTCTTGGAGGCAGTATTGCAGGCTACAATTAAAAGCCTTCATGATCTGGCACAGTGAGAACCCCAGTATCTTCAAGCATAACAATAAGCACACACCACCAGTGTACTACAAGAGCAATTAATTAGAAGTCATAGATGACCCAGCTCTGCCTCTAAGATGCCCTTCTGAATTTCTAGCCAGTGAGATGACATACTGTTTGGAGAAAATAATACCTTCCAAGATTTTGCTTATAGCTGATAATGCTCCAGACATCCTTCTTTTATTAGTGATCTTCATTCTAATATTAAAGTGGTGTTTCTCCCTTCAAACACCACTTCTTTGACTCAAACAAACTATCAAGGAGTTATAGCAGCTTTTAAGACCAACTACCTGGAGGAGACATTTGCCCAGGCTATTGCTACACCTGAGAATGGCACTGAGAAGACACCCATGCAAGTCTGGAAGGATTACAGCATCTATGACTGCATCAAGAACCTCAGTTGGGCTTGGAGTGACGTCACCAAGGAATGTGCAAATGGCTTCTGAGAGGAGACACTTAAAGATATTTGTTCACGACTTCAAAGGATTTTTGCCAGGGATGAGGAGTTTGTAAAAATCAGCAAGACTGTGGTTAAAATGGCAAACGACTTTACCCTGATTATGGAGGATGACATTGAAAAGCTTCTAGAGATGGCTTCTGAGGAATTAACTAATGAGGAATGCTGTCAGAACTGTAATAAGAATGCAGAGCTGAAGTAGAGGCAAAAGAAAAGGAAACTGCAGGAGGAAAAAAAGAAGAAATCCCCAAAAATTCACAGTGAAGGGGTTAGCAGAGCTTTTGCAGGCCTCAACAAGCTACTTAAAAGTTTCAAAATATGAACCCCAATACTATAAGGTTTTCATTAATTGGAAGGCATGTTCATGGTGCAGTATCTGTTTACAAGCAAATCTATGATGAAAAAAAGAAACAAATAAAGCAGAAAAAAAGAAACAAACCAAGCAAACCACCATGGACGTATTTCTGAAAAGAGGAACACCACCTCAAAAAAGAGCCTCAGGTAGATCCTTCAGGAGCTATTCCAGAAGAAGGCTTTGTTATCATTGGAAATAACAGCTCCATGCATATTATTGCCTCTGACGACCTTCTAATGGAACAAGATGTGGAGGTAGAAGACAGTGATATTGATGATTCTGACTCTGTGTAGGCCTAGGCTAACATGTATGTTTGTTGTGTTTTAATTTTTAACAAAAATGTTTAAAAAGTTAAAAAAATCAAATATTTTAAAAATAGATAAAAACTTATAAAATAAGGATATTAAGAAAGAAAATATTTCTGTATAGCTGTACAATGTACAATGTGTGGTGTTTAAGCTAAGTGTTATTACAAGTCAAAAGCAAAAAAGAATTTAAAGTTTATAAAATAAAAGTTTCAGTAAGCTAAAGTTAATTCATTATTGAAGAATGAAAAATATTTTTTTATACATTTAGTGTAGTCTAATGCATTGTGTTGATGAAGTCTACAGTAGTACAAGTAATGTTCTAGGCCTTCCACTTCACCGACCACTCAGACCACTCACTCATTGACTCACCTAGAGCAGCTTCCAGTCCTACAAGCTCCATTCATGGTAAACACCCTATACAAGTGTACAATTTTTTTTAAATCTTTTATATCACATTTTTCCTGTACCTTTTTCTATGTTTAGATATGTTTAGATACACAAATACATACCATTTTTTTTAATTGCCTACAGTATTCAGTAAAGTAACAGTCTATACAAGTTTGTAGCCTAGGAGCAATAGGCTCTACCATATAGCCTAGATGTGTAGTAGGTTGTACCATCTAGGTTTGTGTAAGTGCACTCTGCGATATTCACACAACAATAAAATTGCCTAGCAACACACATCTCAGAATGTATCCCCATCATTAAGCAGGACATGACTCTATGTGTTTTACCCTTAACTCATATTTATAGCTAATACCTAAAGGAATTTCTATTACAGAAGAGCCACTGAAAATTATATTATCTCTCCCTTCTCTTGCTTCTTTTTCTGTTACTGCTACTGTTACTAATACTACCACTATGACTATTGAAATAATACTATAATGGTTTTCAAATGCTGAGCACAATATTTTTCAGGTAGATTTCTAAGTTCTTTTCACTTAAAACTTACAAGAATCATATGGCTGTTATTCACCTTTTTTATGGAAGAGTCAAAAAACACAGGTTAAATGAATTACTTGAAGTCACATAGGATGGTTGTTATATCCACACTGCAAATGAAAATGACTATAGAGCCTGCTGTAGAAATGATAGCATTCTAATATCAAAATTATCCTCAGGCACACATGCAGAGAAAAATACAATTACTTTTTTGAATTAAATTTCTCTTCTGCTACTCATTAATTCTATAGATTTGGTCAAATTGTATTTGAACCTTTTCAGTATTCTGTTTGTTTTTATAAACTAGAGAGAATACTGATTTCATAAGATTATGTTTAAGATTAAATTAAATTTAATATTAAACATTTAAATCATACTTTGTCCATGGTACATAATAAAAAAAAGTACTTTCTTTGTCACACCAATCATTGTTTAAATTTATGAGAGTATCAAGATAGGAAACATAGGTAGAATATGTGTGTGCATGTATGTGTGCATGTGCGTATGTTAAAACTTTGGCTTATATTTGTGAGAAATTGATACTTCTGGAAAAACTTTGGAATATATTTTTATATTCTTCATATCACATTTGAGAGAAGTATATTAGGATCTGAGTAAAGAAATAGAATAGAAATAAATAGCAAAAGCAAAAGTAATAAATTATCATTACCATAAAAAACTGTCAGGAAGAAAATATATGCTAGGGACCACAGAGCATGCCACCCAAACTACTGCCACTAAGATGAGCTATGTAAGTTCTGAGCACAGTTCAAAGACCAGATTACAAACAGAAATGAACAGTTTTCCTATCATAAAACCAGCCTCGTTGGAACTGTAAAATTATTCATGAGAAAATTTTAAATCTTTTTAGATATACTTCCAAAAATGTCATGTCATTTCAAGAAAGTTATTTAAAAAGTCAACCAAATGCTACTTCATACCTTTCTTTGTTTATTAAATATTATTTACTTGAAGTGCCTTGCACAGAATAACCAGATTCATACCAATTTATAAGTCAATTTATTGTAACAGCAAGGAAACCAAGATGATTAATGTGTATCTCTTAATATATTCAAAGTGTCATGTCTACATGCAAAATATTCTTTCTCAAATTTACATATAATATATGCTACAACACCTTGCCAAGCACAAAGATTGAATCCTAATAATGTACAGAATTTTTCAGAGTAATATAAGGAAGTATAGCTTATCATAACAAGGACCTTTAAGGAAAATGAACTTTATGAATTATTGTCTCTTGTTTTACATTCAAACATATATATTCCATAAGCTTGTGGAATAATGTGATATCTTCTTATTAATTGTAATTTTTTCAGAACTAAACTATGATTTTTTAAGAGAGTTTATGAATAATTGTCTTATTTTCTTACATTCTGTACAATTTCATTAAAATATTTTAAAAGCCTCTAAATCTGAAAAAAAGGAATAAATAAAGACAAACTTAATGTGCACCATCCAGTATAGAGAATAAGTTTCAATTCATGTTTATGTATGTCTGAATTTTTCATAGAACTAAAGTGAAAATGAATGATTATAATAGGTTTTATAAATAAATTGTTATTGTGATGAAAATCAATAATACATTAATACATCAATTATGTATAGAATGTTTATTAAATGAAAACATAGTCTTTTATTATTGCTATCTAGTAATTATTTTTCTATAGCATACAGAAAAGATCAGTTTGTCATAGCCAAATTTGGGGAGCAGGGTGGAACTAAAGAACTAATTGAATACTTGTGAAAAATAAATAAATGTTCAAATATGGAAAAACTGCCACTTTTTCAATAGGTTTTTCTGAAAATATGTCATAATTCTTTACTCTTTTTGCTTCTGAGAATTTAAATTAAGATTACAGTTCAATTACCAAATAGAAATGTATCCGATGAGTAGATTCTGCTTAAAGTTAGTTTTCATTTAACAGAAACCAGATTACTTATTCTCTACAGCAGTGGACATACTGATTGAGAAGGAGCAGGAGTGAATGTTTTGGGATGATGGAACTATTACATATTCTGATTGGAGTAGAGAGTGAATAAGTATATACATATGTCAAAACTCATAAAATTGGACATATAAAATGGATGTATTTTGTAGTATATTAATTATACATCAAAAAGCGGTGATTAAAAAAAAAAACTCTACAAGTATTTGAATGCATATTTTGATATTTTATGCCCAACCAGCAGATAATTTCTCAATTCTAAATTTTAGATGTAGATTAAAAATGGTAGAGGAAATTGTCTTTATGTCATTTAGAGTATTTCAGAACACGTGTATCTCTTTTTCACAGTAACATTACTTTAGTGAAAAGCTGAATCTGTCTCAGGCTGCCTTAATTTAGTTCTTTAGTGCTCATATGGGCAGAACACTATACTAAGTTTTGGGAGAGGGCATAAAAGAAATCAAATCCACAGTACCTGCCTTCAAAAAGTTGACAGTTTAGTGGGAGATTAAAAAGATTTAACAACCTTTAAAAAGCAGCAAATAACTGAGAGCAAATTAACATAGCACAGCCACCATGAAAGCTCTGAAGTGAAGTAAACAAGAAAAGCAATCAGAGTGAGTCGAGGTTAATCAGGAGAGGTGCCACAATGATTTGTGTTTTCAGCCAAGTAGTAAAGGAGACAGAGACATATTGGGGGAGAAAAGAAGGGAGGTTGTCTGGGGACATTGGGCACATTGAAAAGCAGTTTCTAGTGTAGTAAAGAAAGAGCAGTCCTTGCAGTATACTGTTGGCTCCATTGAGGGTCTTCACCTCAGTATGATTTCTAACCTTATTAAGATTCAGTCCACACAAGTTGTAGGACAAAAGGAAGTCTGTGGCCCCCAAGAGATTTTGTGTCCTCTAGCTACTCTGAAGCAGAGTACTTCTATTATTTTTTCTTGTTGCAACTGAAGAAAATGACATTTTGTAAAGATTATTAGTTAAAGATAATCCATGGGAAGTAAAACAATAATAACAAATTCCAAAATATACTTAATTTTTTTTCTGAATGTAAATTGCTCTAATCTAATCATAGGGCAATTTATTAATATAATATTTTGAATCATCACTATTCCTCATTTCTATCCTCATCCAGTCTGGAAAATCTCCAACCTGAATTATTTCATGTTTGCCTAGCAATTCAGATAAATTCACTAGGACTCTTAGTCCTTATAAATATTAAGAGTCCAATCTTCTCTTTGATTATAATCTCCAGGTATATCCTCAATATCCACAGCAGCTCTCTTCCCAATATTGCCTTTCTCTTCATCCTATCTTTAGCTAGATTTCTTTGGGTGCCAGGCATAGAGAGCCACTCAAGCTTTCCAGAGAGAGAGAGATGTTTATTATAGGAATGTGTAAGAATATAAAAGGTATGTTTTAAGTATTTAGCACACATAACAAGTGTATTTGTGCATATGTGTGTATTATGCTATATATACATATTGCTAATATTACATCTGTAATGTGTAACTGAGAAAATGATTCTGCTCCTCAAATAAAATGATGTGCTAGAGCAAACTCAAAAAGTGATGCTCTGAATTGTGTTAGATGTCAGAGAATTGGCAGTGGGCAAAGATAAATATTGTCCTTGAAGGCATGCAATGCAAAGTCTAAGAAGAAAGAGAAGGCATGGAGGAAAGCCTTACCCAGAGAAATACAGGTGCTATAAAAGTGTATTGCAGCAAATCCTAATGAGTTTGAAAAAGATTTTCTATGGGAATTAAGTTTAAACTGTGGGCCAAGAATGAATGGAAGTTAGCTAGTTTAAAAATGATTGGAGATTATTTTAAGGGAACTACAAATATACAGCAATTAGCTCCCGCAAACAATTATTAATTGTTATTATTAATATTATTATTATTGTTATTTATATTTTGGCTGGTTTCATAGGAGTTATAGAAAATCTCCAAGCATCTAAAAGTTAACACCACAAATCCAGCTTTATTGTTATAAAACTTAATACAATTAAAAACATAATTCTTCAATTTAAAGTTAAATTAGATAAACTCACTGATTTATTCATTCAATAAATAGTTATTAAGCCTCTACTATGTCCCTATCATTATTCCAGGTGAAAAGAAAGCAAGAGTAAACAACCAAGGTGACCCTAAATCCTAGTTTGCCACTGAAAGTCTTATCCTGAGAAACCCCTAGTGTCACAAACCAGAACATTTGGTCACCCCCTAAAAGAGACACACAATTACCCTGCCTCATAGAACTTAAACTCCAGTTGAATAAACAGAATATACACATATGCCTCCATATGTGTGAGATGTTAATAAATACAATCAGAAAAGGAAAGCAAAACTGTGGAAAAGAGAATAACAGAGGCTGGAATTTTTGATATGTTATTCAGATAAGGCCTAAGGAAATGATATTTAAGCAGAAATTCAAATAAAATGAGGGTCCAGCCATGAAAGTAACTAGGGAAGTTTCATAAAGAGAAAGGGCAAACTTTCTGAAGAAGCAAAAGGCTTAGTAGGCACAAGAGATTTCCCTGAGGTTAGAGGTAGATGGCAGGGAATCCAGGCCTTGGCTGGGAACTGATTATGTTCTCAGTGTGCTAGGAATCCATTGAAGGATCTGAACTAGGACTCAATCATGAGTTAATTAGAAGTTAATTAGATACTGCCTTTAAAACATTAATTTTATTTTCCGAAAATAGTACTCAATGATCAAATGTTTTATTTTAGCTCATTTTTATTTGTATAAAATGCTGTTTTATAGTATTGTGACTGGAAAATCGGGCCTTCACAAATTCTAGTTGGAGTTTCAATCTTCTTAGCATAATAGAAAAGTTTCTTATTTTTTGCTATTTTGATAAATATGCTACATAATTTTTTAGTAATACTTATTCTAAAAACAAGTGTATATAAAAAAGCTGTATGTGTTCACGTGTACTGAATAAGTTATAAAACTGAATTTTAAGCAATAAATAGTGATATGCCAAGGAAGAGAAATAAGAAAAATAAGAATATTAATGATGATAAGATAATATTTAATTTTATATAATTAAAGTATATTTTAATATTTTACATCATAATATTAAATCTATATTAATATAGAAAATTTTAAGGCGTTATCTTCATCTTTATTCTCACTCTCCTTTTTAACATCATAACAGATGTCCAAGACAATATCAACAAAATGAAATACCAAAACTAAAACAAATTTAAAAAAATCTATACCTGCCCAAGACAAAAATCACCTAATAAAATTAATGTTTTCAAAATTGTTAGCTAACTCTATGGTAGTATTCATTTTGCAATATATAAGTGCGTCAAGTCAACAAGTTGTACAGATTAAATTTAAATAATGTTATTTAGCAATTATATATCTGTAAAACTAGTACAAGTAACCTCTCTCTTTAAGTGATTATGTTAAAAATTAAATGAGATAATAAAAATATATTTTATAAAATATAAAGTTATAAAGACATAAAACTGTTAATATTATAATGGTTCTTAACTTCCTATGATAATCTACAGTTCTTTTTAAAAATAACATTTGGGACTGTTTTTCGTGGAAACAAAATATGCCATTAATAGATATTTAAAAATAAATAACCTGTTGATCTGGTTATTAAGAAAGCTAAATTTTTGTCAGTTTCAAGGAAAAAAAGGAAAGAATGATAAACTGGCTACTAAAGGATATAATAGTTGAAAAATTGTACTTCTGGTTATGAGTGAAATACACAAATCTGGCATTTTTCTATTTCATTGACGATATGAGAAGCGTGCTGGATAAAAGCTGAAAGGTACATAAATCCTTTCTTGAGTGAGCAATAGAGCCTTATAAAAATGAAAGCCAGAATAAAACACGTTTCCATAACCTTGTATAATAAGTATTTGATTTTAGCAATACACAAGACACACATGCATACAACCTGAAAGATATTTTATGAAAATTAATTTTCAGAGTGCTATTTCTATTTACTAGTAGCAGGGGGAGAATTCTGTTTGGAAGACAGTATTATAAGGATAAATTAAGCTAATTAGACTCAAAAATAAGGGATTTAAAATCTGACCCTAATTTATACTTTCAAGCCTGCCTCCCACCTCTGAATCCTGTACCTATTGTGAATAAAGATTCTGTGTTTCTATACCTGTAAATTTATTTTTGCTAGTTATTCTATTCAGAAAGAAGTCAACATCTCTCTACCAAACTCAAATTTCAAAGGACTTTGTCTTCTACAATATGGAAATGTAGCAAGTATAATAAGAAAAAGAACATTGAAGTATCCCTAGTCAAATTTATTAATAAAAATTAGCTAACTTTCCTATAAACCTAAGGAAGTAAATAATATGTACAAGAGAGTATTTATAGTGCAAAAACAATTCCAGACATGCCTATTTGCTTTATTATTATCATAGATATTCTTTGAGAAGTATTCATTTTATTGGTGATAAATTATTTACTTATTGTTAGATAAAATCAGAGAACTCTGACATCTTATATAAACTGCATGTATACGTTTAATCTGGTTGAAATTGGTCAATATGACATAAATCAAATTCTAATTGAGCTTTTTAAACTATGGTACCTAAGTTCATAATCAGAGCCTCTTTCCGAACATAAATATTCTGATATCTTATGTTTAGTGTCTTAACTGAGAATTTATAAGAGGTGTGAGAGAGAGAGACAGAGACAGAGAGAGACAGAGAGACAGACAGACAGACAAACACAAACTGAGATCAACAGTGAAAAAAAATAACATACAAGTCATATGGTTGGCTATTGAGTGTAAAAAAAAAAAGCATTCCTTTTTGC
Organism: Pteropus medius; assembly: GCF_902729225.1. NCBI lineage: Eukaryota > Metazoa > Chordata > Mammalia > Chiroptera > Pteropodidae > Pteropus > Pteropus medius. Next base: position 21,154,223 of record NW_024349800.1, on the reverse strand, counting down.
TTTCATAAGACAGAAAATCAATTATAAACTAATGTACATGAGTAGTTTTGGAATATTTGGAATATTTTGGAATGTCAGTATTGTGGGCCTTCCCATCATTCCTTCAATGATATACATTACTAATACAATTGGAGAGAGAATATTGGATTACTTGGCTGCACAGGACATCAGATCTTGCTGAATAGAACTTGACTCTAGTTGCAATACAGAATCACGCTATGAATATGCAACTTAGAAAAATACCCACTTATGTAAATTCTACAAGATAGAATTTTAATGGAAGCTCTTTGACCTGACGTTTACACAGGTGGTTGGATTTACCCCAGTTACAATAGCTAGAAGGCATATAACCATAATGGATATCGGTCAGATCCCATCTTCTGTTCAGAATCAGTCATAGCTGACTTGAGAAATGACAGGTGCTGGGCTTAGAGCTTCCAATTATTAATGCCTGATATCTATATAGGTCTGTGTGTTACTCATTTAGAATTATTTCTGGCATAGGGCCACACATTAAATGTTTATGAAATGAATACTTGAATAAATGAATGAATGAATGAATGGACGTTTGAATGAACGGACTGGACAAAGCAGAAATACTTCTAATTAGTATTTACTTCTATTTTTGAGACTGTTCAAACATGTTCCATAGATAGTACAAAAAAAGAAAAAAGAAAATGCCATAGGATAAAAAATTTAATAATTTTTACAAAATAATTTTTAACAAAATAATTGTGTTTTATGTGAATAATGAGACTTCTGAAGAGCATATTAGTGGGCTTTAATGATCTGAAATAGTTGAGATAGAAACTATGGTGCTAAGTAATGAAATTGAATTTCCTGGTAACTTTCAGAAATATCTCCCTATTTTTCAATGTCTAAGATAGCTTCTAACTACAATAGTTGTTGAACAATCAAATTATTCCATAATATTAAATATGCTGTCTTAGTAGAACAGCTTGTTTAGAGATCTATGAATTAAATTTAAGTCTAGAGTTCTCACTTTAATATAGAAGTTAAAAAAATTAAAATCATTGGCCATTTAGATTCTATTGAAATAATGATTTCATGAGTGTACAGAACTTACTTGTCATCAATTAGTCTACTTGATTAAAAATGTATTTAATTTGTTGTTTGTTTTTTGTATCTTGAAGCATCTAAAATATTGAAGTTCAAGGTATTTGATATTTTGAACAAATGAAAAATGATTTGGAATTTTTAAAAGAAATTCAAGCAGTTTCTTACCATAACCATGAAATCCATTAGCTATTTCAAAAAGAAGAAGAAGAAAAAAAAAAAAAATCCTGACTTTAAATCATTTGAGCGGCAGTTTAGGAAGGGAAAAAAGCATTTATGTTTTGTGAACTATTAATCTTGATACTTCCTGGTGAAAACAACAATAACAGCACAAATCTCAAACTGACTTATAAAGCACAGATGGAATTTTCACAGAATTCTAGGTTCATACAAAAAACAAATCTTTTTCTTTCACTTGTCACTCTCTCAAAGATTTTTAATAACAGAAAAATCCCCTAATTATTTTCCAAAGGAGCATATGTTTGAAATTCAGCGAATGGTTTTTAGAATGCTGTTAACTGTTGAGAATAACTTAAAAAGGGAATAGCATACAGTACTATTTACATATTGTAGAATTATTGATTAGTTTAATTACTATTGTAAAATTATTGATTAGTTGAATTACTATTAGAATTAAAAGCTACCTTGTACATTTAATTTTATTTTCAATATCAGTAAATTAATGCCAGAGTTTAAATAGCTCTAAAAACTTTATACAGATCAATGGTAGCTACTTTGGGATTAGGGCCCATGTTTCTGATTCATGACCTGAATGAATACTAACCTATCATAAATAATTCCTGATTATTTAATGGAGTTTTGTGATCATATATTAGTTTCTGTCTTCATGACATATTTAGGATAATAAATACTATTTGGAGTAGGAAAATGGATAAAGAAAAAAAGGGGTTGAGTAGGACTAAGATGCTGCTTGGGATTAAAGCCATATATATTAGCTCTTTTTTACTTGATAAAGAGACTTCAGAAGTCTCGAGGAAAGATATTTTCGTGAGAAATTGCACATCTTGCTAAAACGAATGTTCATGGACTCAAGGAGAGAGACTTAGTTCTTCTTAGGATTCAAAACACTGATATCAGAAAACACAAAAGAGATAATTCTTGCATGAAATGTAGGAGAAATGAAGGAATAAAGCAATTTGTATTTGGCTAAGAGCAACAGACAGTATTATTCTCTCCTACATTCAAAAAAATAGAGCCTGAAACTCCATATCTGAGCATTTTATGGAATTCAGAATCCAAGAATAATTATAGATATCATCATATGGACCTTAATTAGACTCTGATATTTTGAAATCCACCCTATTAACACTTTAATTTTCAGATTTTTAAATTCAAAATTATTTCCTAGAACTTTGCAGAAAACTTTATATCCTGAAACATATACAAACTACATGAAACTAAAAAACTGGTAACTATGATAATATCACTTTATCACATATACACCCATAAACCTATATTTAAGCTAAAGGAAACTGAATCTACTTTTCTTTTTTTGTTCACGTTAGAATACTACTTAATATAAACATCTTTCAATAAAAATGTTTAGAAAAAAATGTCTCAGTAAAATTGTATAGCTACTTATCTTGAATAGTATATATATTTAATAAATATTTTAAAGCATTAATGTGTCAATATTATGCCATACTCTATATATAACTCTAAATAACTCTGTATACATTTCATTCAATGAAACTATTATACACATACATAAGCTTACTGCCTCCCTATTCCCTGAGGATTTTTTTTTTCTGGAATAGAAAACTAAGAAACTAATGCAAAATACTTTACCATACCTCATAACCATATGGGCGATAGAAGGGAATGCATAATACTTTAAAGAATTATAGAATATGTGCTAATATAGAGATTGTTGTATCCAGGTATTTATTTAAATAATATATAATAAAATTTAAATTAGATTTTAAATATGTATTGTTCAAACTTTCATGATTATTTGTTTTTCTTCCTTTTCTACATTGTCTGCCAAATGAAGATAAAAAGTTATAGAGAACAGATAAAAAAGCAAACCTCCAAATCCAGTTCTATGAAAGCTAATTATCTTTTTATGTGACATTAATATAAGCAATGCAGATAATACTGCATATTAAAAAAGTTCCCTGAGAGTAGAATATTTATTATTTTCATTTGTATGTTTGTTGGTAGTAGTTTTTAACTATAGCCTTCAGCTATTTACAAAAAAGCAGGTCTCGACCTTAAGTAGCTCTTCAATTATCTTTCTCTTTCCTGTATTGCAAAAGTGAGTGAAAGATCTGCTTTTACTTTTCTCTACATCCTTGTCTTTTTTATTTCTCCTATCATAATAATCAGGCTTCATCTTCACTCCTCCATTGAAACTGTTCCCAAATTCATAACAAGTTCACTAAGTCAAATACAATGGCTAAGTCTAGGCCTTCAACTCGCTGGACTTAAGCTATATTTAGCACAGCTCATCACTCCTCTCTTTCTATATTTACTTTACTCGACATGTGGGATGCCATCATACTCTTGCCCCCCAATACCATCCCCTTTGCCAGTCTTTTATCTTCTGTACCTATAAATTTAGGAGCTCTAGAGCTTAACTCTGATATTCATTCTGTGGGCCTACCTACTTCCCTGAACTTGAAACTCATTTATCAAACTGTCTACTTTCTTTGATATTTTAATATGTATTTGAATCTAAAACAGATTTTGTCCAAAATAGGAATTTATCTGCCCCTCTGAACTCTAAAAGGTACTCTCTGAGTATAGGATCTTGTTAAATGTCATATATAAAGAGCTAACAATAGAATTTGGAATATGGTGTTCAAGGAATAAACATTAAAGCAAATCAAAACAAATAAACAGAAAACAGGGACATGACAATTTAAATGCATAATGAGTGGGATTTGAAATAATGTTTGAAATCTCCACGGGTAGCATCATATGATGCAGAGCCAGAATTTAAAAGAAGAAAATGACTGATACAGCCTCAGAGACTTTTCCCAAAGGTCAGATATACTTTGCTAAGAGTTTCAGAAATTCCTTATGTAGAAACATATAGAATTTTTGAAATATAAAGTTGTTTAAATAATTTCTATTTCTTATTACATATATATATACACCTGCATGTGATTTCAGCCATTATTTTTTAATTTATAAGGTCTTTGTGATAGAAATCTTTCAGATATTGCTAACAACTATGGACAGTATTGGATTCAGCTGCAGGTATAATTATGCTACCCATTTTGGGTACGCCAGGTAAGCAGCATCTCTTTCAAAGGCAGACCTGCAAAGACATATTCCTAAGTGTCTTTACATAATACAACAGTGATCAGTAATATAACAATCAGCCCTCTCAGATACCTATTTACATGAGCTATTTTCAATTCATATGACAGATCTCTGCACTTAATAGTCTGCAACTGCTATCTGCCTATATAAGTTTCATGTTCTAGACTAGATCATGGTAGAAAAAAATAGAATGCACACATACAAATACCTACATACAATATTGTGAAACGAAACCATATCTAAAAAATAAGTAAAAATGGAGTTTAATCTAGATCTGACATTGGATCTCTTCCAATTTCAATTCATCAGAGATTTAATCAGATGTAATTGTTGTACTGTGAATATTCAGAAGAGTGTTTTAATTTTTAAGCTTTTAAATGACATGGATAAATGCAGAGGAAATTTTTTTTTAAAGAAATATTAAAGAATCTGCTTCTATCTTTTCTTACCTCTACTACAAACAAGAAGTCATTACACAATTTGAAATTACCTCTCTTTAATAGTCTTTAATGCTACTCCCCCTGTTAAGTTTATGGGAGAAAAATAGTGTCATCAAGTCCTGGGCTTATGGATAAGAAGTGCTCCCGTGCCAATTCATGTTCTTCTAATTAAGCAACAGTCATTCCTATCTTTCGTTCAGGAAGAAGCAGCTGCATCTACCCCCTTTAGAATATACATAGCACCCTGAAATCCATGGGGGCCACTTGCACCGTGTGTTACCCTGGCTATTGCACTTTCTTTGCTATTTCATGAAGCTTAGGATACTCATTTCAAGATATAGCATGTTTAGACCTTGCAGGTTTCAGAACATAAGCCCTCAAGCTGACAGAAATGTGTTCTCAGGTTTAAATACATCTTTATGCATCTCTGGTAAATAATTTCTTGCCATCTATTTCTCAACCAGTGTGCATTTGATAGAGTAAGTGAGGTACAGAATTGTTGCAGTGACCCACTGCACATCTTTATGTCATTTTCTTGGCGGTTTTCCATTCGGAAATATCAAGCATATTTTGGGTTTATTCTCCAAAACCATTTTAGTTTTGTAATTACTGTCATCCTCAGCAAATTAATCCTACACATGCCTTTGACTGTCATGTGAACCATGCAGAAATGTTGAATTATGTCACCTCTACAAATGGGAATCTTGGAAGAAGGATTAAATGCTAAGGGTGATCAGTCAGAGAAAGTGGCAACTCTTCTGGTTCGATGATTAAAGTCTGGACCTGAAAATAAGAAATACCAGGTTCTATTTGTGGCTTTGCTATCAATTTGCTGTGTGACTTTTAGCAAGACCGTTCACCAGGAATTAGTTTTCAGATATGAGCTAAAGCAAAAAATTATAGATGTTCAAAATCTAAGGAAAGAAATAGTTTTACTTCTTAGAAATATTATCCAGTTTATTAGAAGGGCCTTTTAGATTGTTTGGACAAATTTCAAAAAATAAATAAATAAATGTTGCAAGTTATTTCACCTGATTATCAAAACATTAGCTGAAGAAATTATCTTAGTTGTTGAACCTTCTTATACAACCAGTTCAAATAGGCATTCTGATTGTAAGTTTCTGTTTAGACACTATTGTGTACAGTAAGAATCTTCAAAGAACTTTCATGAAACATTTGAAAATTAACTGGTATTTGGAAACCCTGAAAAGACTCAGAAATAGAGCTTTTAGTATTAGATTGATTTTTACACTAATTCTCCACCTTTAAGTCCATGTTTGGACCATGACAAAGCTATGTTCTTCCTTTTGTTGGCATTTCACTGTCAATTTCACTTCCCAACTGGGGGTAACTATACCTCTAAATTCACAAAACAGATATTCTCAAATGTTTTATTTGTAATTGTCGTTATTTGCTTTGTTTGTTTTTAAATCTTTTTTAGAAATGTTTAAATATTTTATAGTCATTTTCTTTCAAACTACAAAAGCTGTACCTGCTTAATGAATGAAAGTAGGCCACACAAATGTGTACAAAATACAGTCTGAATCTATTTCTCCATTATTCAATTCTCTATACAACTTTCCACATTTTTCTCTATGTATAAGAAACAGCTATGTATAAAAATAACCTTTTTAAACAAAACTTGGATTTAAAACATATTTTTTAGCACTTTGCTTTTCGACTTCTTAATAAGAGAGAACTTTATTAGGCTGTTTTAGTCAGGGATCTCCAGAGAAACAGATCGATGTGTGTGTATGTGTGTCTCTGTGTGTGTTTTTATGAAAAGATGGAGAGAAGAAGAGAGATTTATCTTGAGTTTGCTCACATTGAGGATGGGAAGTCCAAACTTTGCAAGATTGGCAGTAGAGAAGAAGCCCAGGACAAGTTGCAGTTTGAATCTAAAAGAAATTTGCTGGCAGAATTTCCTCTCTCCAGGGAAGTCAATCTTCCTTCTATTAAGGCCTTTGTCTGATTAGATTAATTTTATCCACATTATGGAGTGTAATCTGATAATCTGCTTTACACAAAGTTGACTGATTTAAATGTTAATCTCATCTAAAAAATACAGGGAAATATCTAAAATAATATTTGACAAAATGTCTAGATATTGTCATCTAGTCAAACTGACATAAAATTAACCATCACATAGGGTCTATTATACTTCAATTTGTGCTAAGCACTTTACTTGAATTATTTCATTTAATAGTCAAACCAACCCTATGACTTAAGTATTATTATCCTCATTTCCTTGATTTAGAAGGAAATTGAGGCACAGGAAAACAAATACTTTGCCCAATGATTGAACTAGTAGTACATGTCAGAGTTGGGATATAAACTAAGGCTCTGGGGCTTCAGAACACATGAATTTAATTACGATGCTCTATTGCTTTCCAGAATATTATTGGAAATTTCTGCAAAAAAGTACCTACTTTCTCTTCTTAACAGGATTTAACTTTCCAAACTATGGAAGTAAAGTCTGAAATGCAAAAAATGCCACTTAAGGCATGTCAGTGCCTCTCAAGCTTTTGTTTTCTCTTATGTAGAATAAGGAAATTAATAACAATATCTACAAAAAAAAAAAGATTGATAAAATTAATAAAAGTCTATGCAAAAGTGCTTAACCAACACTTGGTACAGAGTAAGCACACTAATAATTTTGTTTTTATTTTGTTAGAATATATTTAAACATTACCTTTTGATGGTCATTTATGTTATCAATTGCTTGCCATGACAAATACCCTAACCTAACTGTTATTTTGCATTTAATGGTAGTTTTCTTTCTGTAGAATAGGTTCACAAATAAGAGTAATTCACCCTTTTAAAGTGTACAAGTCAGTGATTTTTAGAATATTCACAAGATCGTGCAATCACCAAAATGATCTAATTCCAGATATTTTCATCAACTCAAAGAGAAACCCATATCCACTAGCAATTACTCCACATTTCTTCTTCCCATAGGCCCTGGAAACCAGTAATCTACTTTCTGTCTCTATAGATTTACATTTATCTTTGCTATACATTTCATAAAAATGGAATCATACAATATGGGGCCTTTTTTGTCTGGCTTCTTTTCACTTAACGTAAGATTTCAAGATTTACCCATGGTGTAGCTTGTATCAGTACTTCATTCCTTTTCATATTTGAATAATATTCCACTGTGCAGGTACATCACTTTTATTTATCTGTTCATCATATGATGAACATTTGACTTAATTGCCCACTTAAATATTATACATAGTTTTCCTATGAATAATAATGTACAAGATTTTGTGTGAACATGTTTTAAATTCTTTTATGTATATACGAAGGAATAAAATTGTCACATTATTTTCCCAATTGTAAAAATCTACATCCTATCAGCAATATATGAGAATACTTGTTTTTGTTTTGTTCTGTTTTATGACATCATCACAAAGCAACAGTTTAATACTCTCCCAAAATTTTGTCTTAAGGAATGTAGTTAATAAGGATAGAGATTAATATTTGTTAAAGCAGAGGGTAATGTGGGACCTTTACATATTTTATCACATCTTTTGTTCACAAAATCCCTGGGAATTTTATCAGATATGATTGTCGTGTGATGAATATTCATTATTCTAATTACCAGATGAGAAAATTAAGACCCAGAAATAATTTATCCAATATAATTCGGCTAACAAAAAAAATGAGAATTGTATTTGAGAATAGGTATAACTAACCCATGTGTTCCAAGTTGCTTTATTTATTTTAAATATAATTAGGTAACTTATCCAAAGTAAGACAGCTTATAAAGTGATAGAGACAGGGTTCAAATCTAGAATTTCCTAACTCCGAAGTCCTCTTGCCTGTAAAGTGTGTGACTTTCTAAAGAAAACCTTTTTCCTTTTTTTTTTTTACATAGAAATAGTGGTCTTACCTTCTATGTTTCTTCTTAAAGAAATGTGCAACACTTAAGATTAAACCTTTCATGATTTGGGAAGTACACTGTTAATTTCTGCTAAACCTCTTTGTTGCTAGTATTCACACACCAGCACATTTTGTTATGTTGTTCTCGCTTGCTAGATCTTATTGCAATGCTTTCCTCATCTGATTCCATTGGAGACTCCCTCTGAAGCATTAATGAACAGACTTGTAATTACCTATCTTTCTAGTTTTTTAATTAAATGTATTGAGGTGACATTAGTTAATAAAATTATATAGGTTTTAAATATATAATTCAATAACATTGTATGTATATTGCATTGTGTGTTCACCACCCAAAGTCAAATCTCCTCTTGTCACAATATATTTGACCCTCTTTAACCTTATCACCGCCCTTTTATCTCCGGTAACCACCAAACTGTTGTCTGTTTCTATAAGTTTTGGTTTGTCTTGTTCAAATCTAAGTGATTTTTTAATCAGTTTTAATCTTACCTTAAGTATTATTCCCGGAACTGATATGTTGTACTCTTAGATAATAGCTGTGAATGGGAAATATGAAATAATAGTTTAATTATAAATATTTAATTCTGACAGCATTTAAACTCTGTACTAAATATATCAATGTTGGTTATCACATGCTCTTTAGGTTAAACTGGAATATAATCTTTTCTTCTGAAATGATTGAAAACATTATTAATTTATGGTTTTTGTTTTGGTTGTCAAAAAAACTCTCAGAAATCATTGACATTCTCCTACATTTTATTCGATTGTTTATATTTAGTTAATAAAATAGAACAGAAAACTATAAGCATAGTTTTAAGACTTATCTTGTCATTCTTAGTTCTAATGGGGGTGTTCCCTCTATCTACTTTGTTATATCCAGTGTTTCCTGTGGGAAGAAATTTAATTGGCCTGTTCTCTGGATCCAGAATCTATTAGGTAATACTACCACTTAATTGGTGGTGGTGGTGGTGGAGGGGGACTAAGTTTGAAAGCAGCAAGCAATCTCTATCTAGGTTCTGTGGCTGTGTTGCTCCTCTGTGCTCAGGCATGGTAGATGAAACTTAGGCAGAACTCGCCTTCTGAAGACCTCTGCCCTCTGCTCTAAATTTTTCATTTGCAGTTGGGAGTAATATAGAGGTAAGGATAGTTCCTATTTGTCTGCAATTTATGAATGAAAGATTTAGTCAATTTGGTCTGAAGTCCATGACTCACTCTCAAATTCATTTTAGCAGGAAATTCTGCAAAATATGACATGAGTGTTGCATAAAGCCTTATCTCTCTAATAAATTCCCTTGCTAATCTACTTTGATCATTAATTCATGCAAATATAGGAAAGAAATAAAGCATCAAACACAAAAAATATGGGAATTTTTTATTACCCTTGCTTCTGCTTTTCCTCACCATGCTAAATAATCATATACATATTAAGCTAGATAAACCACGATGTAAAACAATGTTCAGCATTGTTTTACATTAGCAATATTAAAAAGTTTAGCAGTTCAATATCTGTTCTAAAAATCAACTTTACTGTTTAAAAATGTGCATCTAGAGATCCTAAAGCTTTTGATAATAACCTAGTAGAAATCTATGCCAACAGCTTAATTGACATTGTAGATGTAGCTTTTTCAAGAATAAAATATGAAGTAGCTCACGCCAGAGAAATGTCATAATGCCACGGTTAAATAATAAAACTAATGAATTACACATTATTAGGTATGTTAAAGTAGGCAATTGCTGTTTACTGTTTCCTATGTTAAGAAGTTATTACAAGAAAGAAGGCTTGAGAAAAGTTTTAGCTGCTTAGTTTGCCATTCTACCTCCTCCTCAAAGACTTGATTTGCAATCAACAGTTATGTAAATTTATCAGATTAGACTTTCAGAACTAAATTTTCAATAATATATGCACCCATTACCTGAGTAAAGCTGACAAAATGTCAGAGAGAGGAACAGGTTGAGTAATTAGCAAAATGGTGGGGATCTGAAAGCAATTCAAATAGAGAAAGTTTTTTATTTTTCCTAAAGTTGTAATTTCCTAGCAAATAAGTGAAAAAAAAATTTCCTATAGACTATTAGACTATTTCAGTTAGGATGGAGAAAATGCTGTATGGCATTTACATATCACATAATTACAAAGTCTCTTATAACATATGATTTTTATTTTATTATACAATGATGATAATTTTAGCTATACATTGTGTTAAAATGAATTTAATATTATTTCCACATCATTTGCTTTGGGTACTATAATTATATCAACTATCAGTTCTTTTTTTATTAAATAAATCTTTTTTATATGTATAAAAATGTTAATTTTGTTTTATCATAATATGTAACCTGAGTGAGGTGACAACATATTGTCATTGATATTATGATTTTCTTATTGTGCTAAATCTCTAATATACTACATTTACTAACTCAGAAGCAAGGCCAGTAGAACCTGGAATGTGTATATTTTGATGTAAAACATTTATCTAATTCAAAGTCTGTAAATCAGTTTGCTACGTATGTATTATATTCATGTCTACAGAACATGAATATAATACATGTAAAATCGTGAGTACATATTCCATTTAGGTAAAATGATACATGTAAAATACATGTAATACATGTAAAATCGTGAGTACATATTCCATTTAAGTAACCCCTTTACCTTGACCAGATTCATTTCCAAAAAAATACAAAGTTCCTCCTAAATTTCTATTTTTTTTATTCTTCTAGTTTAAAAGTCATAATTAAGAGAAAAAGATGTATAGGGAGAAACAAAATTATCTTTAATCTTCAAATATTGGTGCTCCTATCACCAACATCTATTATATATAGGTCTTTAAAAAAGCCATGTTTGTATTTTTCCCTTTGGAAAATCCTTTAATAACTACTGTCCTTTCCAGTCTCCTACCTACCTAGTGACAGTATATTGCCAATATTTTCTAAAATACTAGACTGTAATTTTCACCTCTTTTCTTTATTAGTGTCTCAAACTTGTAAACTCCAAAAATAAAACATGCTCTGAATTACCTTCAATTGGGAAAGAGTTTAAGTAAACCTTTCCCATGCAAGTTAAATAAGTTGATATTATGTATTTCCAAATGGGTATTTTTAATTTTAAAAAGTGATTTTTTTAATACAAAAGAGTTGGTTACAATGTCAGAATTTCCATCACATTCAAAAGATTTATGGAAAATTAGATAGATAGTTTGAAGAGCAAAACTTCCCTTCAAGTTGCATTCTACAACTCTGCATAATAATGTTATCAATAATAACTTATTTTAATTAGGTATTTAGTTTAGTCTTTACTCATATGCATTTACATATATTATCTTAATCTTCACAACAATCTTATGAAATAGATTTTATTATTAGTCTCAATTTACTGATGAGAAGATGGAAAACTGGAGAGCCATACAGATAGAATACCAGACATAAAGAAGCTATAGTTTCTGGTACTTTCTGGACCAAATAGCTGTAACTCTTCTCCTTTCCCATTGATCTTTACCATATTGTTATGTCATGATATTCCACTTGAGAAAATATGAATTTGTCTTAATTGCCTTATCTGGCTAAAAGGTTTTTATTTAAAAAATACTATGTGCAGATAACATACAGGTTTAGAATAAATTTGTTATACTTTTGCTCTATATCAACAAACCCCAGGTAGTTTATGTCTCCCAAAATGTTGGAGTTGCCATACCACAGAGTATATTGATCAAACTGCATAAAAATTAGATGATATATTTCAGAGAGTACAGGTAAACATTGCTCTCAGAACTCTGGCCTTTTGCATCCTTATGTGCTTTAATGTCACAGAATTTTTATTCTGGCTTTATTCTCAAAATAGTAATCCAGTTGATATGATACCATGACCTCAATCATGATGATCACTTTATTCAAAATTTCTTGGTCATTGGTATTTGAATATTTAATAAACTTAATTTACATTAATTATTCTTACAGAAAAAACAACAACACAACATATTTTCTACCATAATAGTTATTTCTTTCATGTTATTAATTTCAGGCAAAGAGACATAATTTTCTAAGAGATTATTAATAATATGATTTATCCATCATGAACTTTGTTCTAAAATTATTCACATATACAGCTAAAAATTTAAAGATTTATCACTGATATAGATAAGCACGACATCAAATGCTTCAGTCTTTCCTTAATGTCAATCTTAATAAAAATTGGTAGGACATAAGAAATTAGTATGTGAAAAAAGTAAGAAAAATTGTGTCTTACAGAAGATAATACTAAGCCCACATTAAGAACTGCTTATAGGAAAGCAAAATATGCCACCCCAAAGTATGCCACTTTGGCATATTTATTATTTAGAATTAAAGTTACATAAGAAACGGCTAGTACAAAGAACAGTATGATTCTTTTTTGTCCCTCTAAAAGCAGGAAATAAATATTCCATGTGTAAGGTATCTTCCTTGCACCAGGAGATAGGGAGATATCCTTAACACCAGAGATAAAAATTATCAGGGCCAAAAAGCTTGTATAAACAAACCCTGTTACTTTAATAATTGACTAGCCCAAACCCAAACTCTGTTTAGAGTCCTTATTAATTAAACACCCCTAAGTTTCTTTGTCCTATCAAATCCTCACAAATTTGTTTCTTTGCCTAAAAAGTATAAAAGCCACCTGCTTTGGTTATTACATTATGTCCCATATCTCTGAAATCTCCATACATACAAAATTAAATTTGATTTTCACTTTGGTTAATGATAATAAGTCCTGATTTTGCATACGTTTTCTTCCCCTAGTACTTATCTGTATACACCTTTGCATATTCATCTGAAAAAAATGGTAGCTATATCCTTAGTCCTCCAAAAAAACATACCAATACTATGTAGCAGTAATCCAGTATTCTTTGGTGAATAAATGCTGTGTGCACCAAATAGTACTAACTGCCACAAGATTATGAGACATTGGTCCTTGAAGCGTAGACACATTGAGAAAACAAGACATGTTAATGATTATAAAATAATAACTGGTAGTCTATAATAAATTGTGAAAGCAAGATAAAAGTTGGGAACAGGGTCAAGAATGTTAAACATATTACACTGTGTAATGAAATCCCTTACAATGAAAAATGTCCCAACTAAAATTCAAACATGTCTTCATTTAGAAAATGTGATATCAAACTATTTAGTGTTTAGTGCTAAAACATTACTGATAAGTCAATAACAGTTTGTGTTTTGATTTGATATTTTCCTTATATTAAATCTGAAATAATATTCAAAACCATTTCAAAAAAAAAAAATAAAACACTTGAGAAGCCTTTTGAATATAGAAGACCACAAAGCCAAGTTATAAAAATAAATATAATTTTAATAATCTTCCACCTACTTGAGCGGTATCAGAAAACAAACTGTATCATTTCTAAAAGCCATTCCAAATAAAACTCATTCCAAGGGATGCAGCTGAGTCTTATTTCTTATTAAAAAGAGATTCAAAGACCACGTATGTTTTGTGTTTTACAAAAGTAAATAGTATAGAAATATATATATATGTATATATATGTGTACATTTTTACAACAGCTTTAATATACTCATTTTCTTTGTAATTTCTCAAAATAGGAATAATTACATTTCTCAATATTGTGGAAATGCTTTTCTGAAAAAGGTGTTTTCAGAAATAGAGCTAGAGAGAATACTTCTACTCAAATGTCTAAAAATCATATCCTCGACCCATTGGTTAGAAAATTAGGCTTGGTATGATTTCCCTTTTAGTTTTTGCTCTATAAGCTTTGCCAGTAAAAAGTGTTTAATTATCCATATTCAATTAAGCACTTAAGGGATTAATTAATTAGTTGGCATTTGTAGCACTCTTAAAGATGAAAATCACTGTTTAAAAATTATCATTATTAATATGAACAGATGCAAGGGATGAAAGCATCATTTATGCATGCATGTGGCACACCCATCAGTTCTTAGCTTACACTTGATTATGAAGATGGATAAATATGCTATTGGCTTTATCACAGTTGTAAAATCTGCTAGGGGCCTATTCAGAGACGTAATTGCTCTTTGAGCCAACATGAGCACCAATTTCCAAATATAAACCCATTGGGTCTTCAGAAAAATTATGCCAAAAATCATATTCAGTAATGTCTTTTCTCAATTATAGGAGAATAAAAGGTGTTTTATGAAAGTATATTTAAATGATTTGAGTAAATTTTGCCAGAATAATTTTAAAAGATATCTCTATTTAGTTGTCTTCCAATTAAAAATAAAAAATTAACTATGAAAGAATCAGTAATATTATTTAAAAGAAGTAGAAATATAACAAGACTCACCCTTTTCTACAACATCTAATAGTACATTCTACAACATACTGCAAAGTTATCACTTAATTTAAAATTTGTAATGTTAAATTTGAATATTTACTACCATTTTATGATAATTTTATCCTACTTTTTTTAAGTAGGTATTCATTTAATGGAACAAAAAAATCTATATGAAAGCTTTTTTTCATTTCTTTTCTTTAGCATGTTGTTAATAAAATAAGAACATTTTGTACTACACTGATATAAAGCCAAAACTCATTGATAGCAGTAAAATCCACATAAGCTTTTGACTAATGCTTTCATTTTAACCTGAAATAGCACACTAAAACTTACAATTTGATAAGTGATGTCCCCACACAATATCATAGAAAGTAATAACGAAATAATATAGACTTTACAGAACCATTTATATCAACTTCTTAAATGACAGAAACCTGTTATCTTAGTTTTGCAGGCCATCAATTCAAATATATAATAGAAAGATGTGTTTTTGTTTAGATCATTTTTGATACTTGGTAAAGCTTTAGACTGGCATTTTTCATTAAAACAGTATGTAGGTTGCCATATTTATAATGAAATGGCACTTCAATTTACAGTCCCTATGTTCATGAACTTATGAGAATGAACACTTCTGAATGAAGCTTTCATTATTTTCAGGATAGTACTTATTTTCAGGATAGTACTCAGTTGTGTTTTTAAATTTAATGAATAAATGTTAATTAATATGAAAGTCAAGAATTAAGCATGCAAAAAATAATAGAAAAGAGGCTGAAAAATTTTGATAGTCTAAATGGAAACAATTTTTCAAATACATTCAGGGTTCTCAATATAGCAGATTTTCTTCTCTTAAAACAATTTTATCAAGATTTATATATCTTAACTCCAGCTCTCTTAAGTTTTGTAGTTGGAAATGATGTATACATCCCATTGTAACAAACTAAAACAACCTATTTCCCTTCCATAGGGGTTTTTTTAATTAATGCAAGTATATAATTTGTTCAAGTATAGCATAATTTGTCTCCTCATTTATCATTTTGTTTCATTCTGCAACAGCAATAAACCACAGAATATCTATTTGGTGTTTTCTTAGAACTCAAGCAGTCATTAAATGAAAAGGTGTTTTGTGCATTAAACTAAATAGAATTTATGCTAAAAATATTGAGTTTAAAAATCTACATTTTCTTTGTTGTTCCAAATCACTCAACTTCCAAGTATTTTCCAAAATTGTGCCTAAGAAATTTCATTGACAATTTTAAAAGATTAGTTACTATATTCTGGGAAAGAACTTTTCGCATAATTGAAGCCAAGTTTAAAATCAATCTTCAGTTTTCTTCTCTTAGCCCAAGTGTTAGGTGTTAAAATTGAGGTTTTAGTAGTGGAACAATTAGGAGCAATGAAAATGACCAGGGATATAGTAATAGGTGGCTGAAGTGGAGTGGAAGGCAAGACCAGCGAAATGTGGAGGACAGAGATATTTAAATTAAGAATGATAAAAGTTTTAGAGGATTAAAACACAGTGAGCTGGCTGTTAAAATATTCAATTGATTAAGAATAGTGGCCAGGAAGATTGAAGCATCTGAGGAAATAACATGTGCATCACAGTTGCTGGACTTTTCAGAGAAAAAGATGAAACAGTGACATACAAGTGATAATGAAAAGTTAATCAAAGACCTAGTCCACCTTCTCTTCAGTTCACATATGAGAGAGTTGAAATAGTACCTTCATCCTCCATTCAGGCTTTAGTTTTGCAGAAAGCTTCACAAAGTACTAAAAGGAAGGTGCATGTTTAATAGATTTTAGTGAAGATAGACATTATAATGTTCAAGCAAACAATGAAAAGTTTGTATTGAACGGTTAGGAAATGTTGAACACTGAGTTCATGCCAGTAGATATACTGAACAGCCTATAGATGAGCCTAAATTCTGAAAGATTACCTGGGAAGCTGGGGATTATCCTGGATACCAGGTAAATGAGAAAATGAGACATAATTGAAGTTATTTGAATAGTTTCTTAGAAAGAGCTAATCAACTACACCCTTCTAGGGACTGTTGTCTTAGAAGTCTATACTGATAAGGTCCAAAATGTTGAAATGTTGAGGAGATGGTAGTAGGGAGTACTTAAGTCCCTCTCGTCCTGCTTTGGGCCATCTGAAAACAAGAGAACATTTTAAGTAGAGTCATCTGGTTAACCAAGTGGTCTGAAATTTTTAATCGGTGTGCTTCACATGGGTTAATTCTCAGTAAATGTCATGAAAAGCAGATGCACTATTTGAATGGGAAAAAATGTATTTACCTTTAGTTCTGAGAAACACCTTGTACCATCCTTTTGATAACTAACTCCTGTTTCCTGTCTCCCATTTTTCTTTTTTGCAGAAGTTTGGGTACTGAACCTAAATTCAGTGACTATCTTGTTCTCATATCTTCATTCTTATTTTTTACTTCTTTGTCTTTTCAGTCTACTCACTGAAGAAATTCTCAGCTTTATCTCTTAACGAATGTTCTAGTATGGTTATTGTATTTTTTTGTACTTCCAAGTGCATTTTTTGTTTATGAAGTATCTCTTTTTAAAGCATCTTGTACTTATTTTTATGGATTTAATAAACTTTCTGATATTTTGGAGGATATTAACCATATTGATTTGTTTTCATCTAGTCGCTCTTTATTGCCTGTTTTCTCTGTTTGTTTTTCAAGTTTTTTGGTTTTGGTTTCTCTCATTCATGTGAAATTCTTTCCTCAAAGCTATGTTATCACAGTTGTCTATTCATAATTAAGAATGGGGTCTTAAAAACAGTCTGCAAGTTCTGTTTTAAGTGGAAAATTGAAGAAAACCTTACCTACTTTAAGAGAATAGCCCCCACATAATATAGGGGGTGTTTTTTTGTTTTTTAGGCCTGCATGTTATTTTCAGAATATTTTATTCTCCTGAGTGAAAGGATAGGAGGAACGAATATGCCTGTGTGCTCTTGGTCTTGGAGCCTACCTACATAACAGAGCTTGCGGCTTTTATTATTAGAAACTACAAATTTCTCTAACTACCCTGGGCCCTCATTTTAGTAGGATATCTATGTCTGATATTCCAAAGTAGGAAGGCCCTGATTTTTTTTTTTTTTATCCATAGAATAAGTTTTCTGCTTACCTCTTAGGGAGATGCAGCTACCTGATATACCTGGTTTCTGTGATTAAGGAATCCATATTGGGTTCTAACTTCTTCTTTTTCATGTTTTTAATATGCTTATGTTTTTAGTCCTTTACTCTTTATCTTCAGAAATTCCACCTCCCAGCCCATTCTAAATCTGTCCGTGGTGCTGAAAGTAATTTCGCTTTCTTGCTCAATAGGCAGGCAGATTTCAGCTTGCTATTGAAAGGTAATCTCTAAACACCTGTCCATTTTCTTTCTACCTTCCAAAAGTTTGTTTAAATCACTCACCTTGTGTTGTCTGCTCTCCTATTTCCTTGACATTCTTATTCCTTTATGATCAATTTAATGATATTGCAGAAGTACCAAAAGTAAACTTTATCATACAATCAATATGCTATGGTTAGTTTATGTCTTACTTTTTATTCCTTTGATTATTTTCACTAATTTCTCAATTTCCTTTTTTTTAATTTAAGCTTAAAAAATTGGCAATATGTTTTGTCACTAAATTATTTTAAGTCAAACTGAGTTCAAGTAAAATCGAAATTAAAATTAATATAATCCCTACATGTCATAGTACTTATACATCATTATTTCAAAGCAAAGCTCCATGTAATGGGCCAAGTTGAATGTAATCACAAATATGTAATATCTCTTGCATGCATGAAATAGTTGACTTAGTTACTGATATTTAGGGTTAACGCTTCTGAGGAGAACATACAGTGAGACCTATGTTATAGAAAGAAATCTTACACTAACATTTACTTCTCCACAATTATACATATAATTATTTGTCATAAATAGATTTGGAGGAAACCATATGAAATCATAGAACAGTCTCACTTTAAGATTCTTATGTACAGATAGAGGATCAAATTTTTACATAAACTTTCAAAGTGTTTGATGTAACTTGGTTTTTTTCTCTGTGGTGAGCTTCATCAGCTATTGTATCATAGTGGAAAAATATTCTCGTGTGAAAGTCCTGTAGCCTTTGTTAAAGTCTCTCTGATTCACCTCAAACAACCTATAATTTACAATAAACTTTCAGGACCTGGTCAAAATCTTTGACAGTGAAAAGAGAATACAGGTTGTGATTTTATTGATACAATTATCTATGGCCTTGTACAAGTAAACTGCAAACATCTAAAAACCTAGCCAATCTTACACCCATCTATTTGAAAAATTCTGCAATATTCTGTTCTATAGCAGCCAATCAGAAGAAATCAATTGCTCACTAAAACATGAACAATGCAAAAGCCATTTTTTGCCTCTAAGAAAATGTTGCAAAAACAAGGATCTCATAAAATGCATTTTCTTAAGATATAAACAATAGGGGAATGAAGTTTTCTTCAAAAATATTTAATATAGTCAAAAAGTAGTGACATGCATATAAAGAACAACTTGTCTGGTTAAGTTGTTATCCTGGTACCTGTAAGACAGTTGTTCCCTGGAGTTTCAAAAATAGGGAAATTTTATTGTGAAAATGTTTAAGAAACTGTTTTCATGTCTTTAAAATTAGTATAAATGATTCTACAGAACAATTTAGACAAAGATGCAAAATATAGAAAGACCATTTAAGTTTAAAAAAAATTCACAAATAAAGCTAGGTTTTTCTTTTTAGGGAAGAATTCTCCTAGAATAACAAATTTAAGACAATGTAGAAAGCTCATGATTCATAAAGAAAGCATTTCACTCAGAGGTGCCCCAATTCAATCCCATTCATGTATTTTGATGGTTATTTTATTTAGGAGGTGTTAATTAAGGTTTTAATTTTACTAAACATCTACACTTTTAAGTGCTGAGCTAGATTCTGTGGGTAGTACTGAATGATTTAGAGATACAGATCACATTTTCCAGAGGTTTGCAGTGAAGTTGAGTGTCTGTTACATACCAGCATATCGATTGAAAGCAAAACTGGCAAAGAAATTGTATAAAAATAATGAGAGATGCCTGATAATATACATGTCTCATATTTGAATTTTGATATCAATATACTGGACCTATGTTAAGAAAACATATAACGACCTGCTCCAGATGCATATATAATGCCAAACACTTATGCAGAGAGCAAATAAAGAAAGAATTTAAAGAAAAAGTTCTATCAAAGTACCAGTAAGCATGTGTGAGAGTTTACTTACTATGTGATTTACTTTATACAAGTCCTATTAATTTAAAAAGTAAGTGAAAAATGTTACCTTAGAAAAACACTGTCATTTGAGAGCCAAGGAATACATTCAGAATTGTATTATATTTAGATTTATTATGGTGATCATTTTACAACATATCCAGATATTGAATCATTATGTTCTATACCTGAAACTAATATACCATTATATATTAATTATACCTCAATAAAAAAAGACAAAATAAAATACAAATAAAATAAAACTAGGTGTTATTATTTTAAAAAAAAAAAACTTAGGCTACCCTTTTTCTGCCAAATTTTCTTATTTCGATCAAATTTTCTTTCATGTTTTATATTTATTTGAGTGACAGGGCAATTATATCTCTTTTTTATAATACTACAATGATAGTTTTTTTATTTAAATATATAAGTATATATTTAAAATGTTTTTTCTTAAATGCAGAACCAATCATATGCATCTCTTACCATCTTATAAAACAAGAACTCCAACAAACTCAATTTCCCTGTCTATTCTCCCATATTTTGTTGAACTTGTATAGAATTATAATTTCCCATTGATTGTGATTTTACTGTCTATTTTGTCTCACATATATATGAGTTCCTTCTTAACAATCATTTAAAATCTCATAGCCATATTTTCAACAACTAAAATTTGATTAAAAGTTTTACTGCATACGTTTCTTTCATCATTGCTTCTTATATCAAAGATCTTGCCCTTGAGTTCATTTTTTTCTGTTTTTTGAAGTATTACCTCAATAATATTTTCCAGGAGGTGCCTATCTATATAGCATATTAATTTTATTTTTAGTCTTATGTTCAAATAGAATTTTACAGTCAACTCCTTTTATTAAATTGCTTGATACTCCTTTAGCATCCAGTTGAACAAACAAGAATTCATTTGTAAGGATCCTCTTCTTTCTCTTAGATTTTCCTAGCAATTTGAAATTTTTTAAAAATGTATTAATATTATGACTAAGAATCAAAATGAATGAGGATAAAAATAATAAAGCAAACACTTAATGGGTGATTCTAAAACTTATGCCAGTCACTGTTCTAAAACTTTTATAGTACAGTAACTCAACTAATCTTGATGATAGCATAATGAAGTTCTTTTTTTATAAGCATTTGCAAATAAAGAAGCCGCGCAATAGATCTTGTTATTTGTCTAAGGGCACATGCCAAATAGTGGGGATGCCACGTTCTCAACATTCAGTTTCCAGAGTTTGTGTTCTTAAGTACGTGTGATATTAACGAGCACTTTAGAATTTCATTGTAAATGGATGTGTAGGATCTGTAATGACTGAGATGCTAAGCCAAGATTTAATGAGAGATTGTTTTTTACTTAAAAACATAAGTAGGGATGGATTTTAAAATATAATATATGAATCAATAAAGATAAATTCATGGATGCATAGAGTGGAGTTTACACTTTAGTGTGCTAAAATCAGCTGGAATTATTGTTTAAAAATATAGAATACAAACTTTCAGTTATAAAATAAGTCAGTCATAGGGATGTAACATACAGCACAGAGAATGTAGTCAATAATGTAATAACTTTGTACGGTGACAGGTAGTTACTAAACTTATGGTGATCACATCATAAGGTATATAAATGTTGAATCACTATGTTGTACACCTAAAATTAATATAATATTGTATGTCAACTATACTTTAATAAAAATATTACAGGTACCTGAGCTCTATCTCATATACTTTGTTTTGTTTTGTGTTGTTTTGTTTTAAGAACATCTTAAGTGTACCATTGAATTTTCTTTTTTTAAAAAATTCTCTTGTTTATTTTGATGCCTATAGTCCATGGAGGACAATATGAAAAATAATACAGTAGTATTTTGAACTCAAATTGAATTCCTATTCCAAGGAAATGAGGTAGAAGAGATCAGAACAAACATAACACCATTTATTTCACTGACAAAGTACATCGTCATAAAAAGAAATGCCAAGTACAATAGAAATTGATATCATTTCATAGATTTTTGCATTTACTTGAATGTAAGCTCACAATATAAATTTATGCCATAATGTTTATGCCATTACCATACACTTAGTATCTAATATAGCTTACCAAGTCCATTCATTCTCATTTCTAACCCATGATTTGCATATTTATTCCAACTCTCCAAAAAGAATCTCAGTTCATATCATAGATGTATATTCTAACATTTCAGTCAAGGGTGTTCGATTATTTGTTAAAGTATAAATACATATTTTAGTGATTAGAACTGATTTTCCTCTATTATGAAGATTATCCTAACTGTGTTGTCAAAATTCTCTTAGTGACACCCTAAATTATTCAGTGAGATCACACGAACCAATAGCATTCTAAACCAATTATTTCTACTTAATAATATGTTTTAAAAGTTTGGTTTCATAAGTATACTTTTCATGGAAGATTGTAGTCAGGTCAAAAAAGGTCAAAATATAAAAGACCATATTTTCTTTAGCAAGAGTAATAATTACAGGATGGGAGAAAAGATGTTCAACTCTATGGAAATTATTGTGTCCTGTCCTGATTCCCTCAGCAGGATTAGTTTCTATCTCCTTCAGCCTGGTAATTGTGTCTGTCACACCACTTATTGTACCACACTGTGATATTTTTACTTAGTCTGTCCCGCAAGAGACTATATGCTCTTCCAGGGCAAGGAGCTTGTCTTACTCCATTCATTTGTCCATTCATTCAGTTACTCATCACTCATTCATTGTCATCCATTCAATTAAAATGTATTTGAGAATATTCACCAGAAACAACATGCAAAATATATAACAAAATAGAAATAGAAAATGAGGAAAATTTTTAAAAAGCAGTGTTTTATGTTCTAAAAATGTAAACTATAATAATTTGAAGAGGTAATCTTTTTTCCTATTTGTCCTAATGATTAGCACTTTTCATGGTACCCAGTAAAATCCCAATAAATATTTGTTTAATTAATTAATTAGGTATTTTACTATGTCCCCATAATAAATTATTTTTTAAATATAACTTTTAAGAATTTCTTTAAATTAATACAAAGAAAAATATTATAGCTGTGATATAAAATTAAAAATGTCAACTAAAATATATTCCAAGTTTTAATTGTGGTTTTGGATATAATAAATGATAGATGGTCATTATCAAACATAGATTTGCATAAAATAAGCTGAGGAATGTTTTAATAATGAAATAACAATAAACACTGCATCAGATCCTTAGGTTTTGAACATGCAGTATAGGAAACACTAGCTGCTCAGATGAATAAGTAATTTTGTACATTGCCAAATTTGTTTCAGATGTTTTTCTCAAAGCATGGTGCATTTTAGTTGCTTACTATTTCAAATTATGCTTACAATATATTAAATAAAATACAGATTTCAAAATGTTGGCTTTTAAAAACAGGTTAATACTAAATTTTATTTTTAAGAATTTACATGTTTAAAGACCAACAAAAATACAGTATAGATAAATCTGTATAAGGAATGTCAGTAATTGACAAATGATATACAGTAGCATTTTTATATTATCTTCATTTATTCTCTGTGTGTGCCTACCTTTGTTTAGTAATGAATTTCTAGGATATTTATGTTACAGATGTTCTAAGATTGCAAGTTACTTACCATAACTTTCTTTAGATTTCTCTATCTTCTCATGGTAAATTTGAAAATAAAAACTCAACAGAAAAATATGAGTTGTCAGAATAGCACAAAGTTGTGTTATATTCTGTATTTTATAATACATAATTTAGAACATAATTTGTGTCTAGGAAACGCCTAGAGTACAGATAGAGAAGATTATTCAGCTGTAACAGACAACCTGGACACCTTAGCTGTCTCAAAATTAAGCATTAGTTCTTCTTCATGCTCTAAATCCATGAAATGCTAACAGACAGGAACTCTGTCCTAAGTCACCCTCGTAGTTACACCAGGCAGAGATGGCTAGAACAGCTACAATATGGAATGTGGTCAGGAATTCTGGTGGTGGAAAAAGAATACATGAAAGGTCTCATCTGTCCTCAGAACATCTGCCCCAAAATGACACTCATCACTCTTGCTCATACATGAGTTCAACTGGGGAAAAAGAACTACCCTCTATTGAAAGGAGGGACCAAATGTTTGTGAATAGTCTAAAATGACTACTGCAGATAGATTTCAACATTTAACATGAATTTAGTTGGAGTTAATCAATCTTAGAAATTATTTGCTTTAATTTAACCCTAATTATTTTAAAGTAGTAAAAACTGCCATTGAGCCATTTGAGGAAATTTCTTGTATTTGTAAAATATACTTCTTTGAAAATATATACAATAACTGAATTCCATGTTAAATTCATATTTGGAAAGAAAAAGATCCAAATTGATGCAACCCAATGGAGCTCATAAGAGGGTAATATTTTAAGAATGATTCAGCAAGCTAACTTAAATGTAAATAACCCTAAAAATTTTCTATTTGTTGTTATTTCTTTTATGTTATTGTTTATACTGAAAGTGGTATAAACTGCAGTGTATAAATAATTGAGAGTCAACTTCCCAGAAAACTTTCCTTCTAAGAACAATACATCAGTTTTAAGCATTCCTGAAGAAGAAGAGCATCAGAATAAATAAATAAATAAAAGTTTTAAAAAACCAAACATGGTACCCTTTAAAAGTAAAGATGCAGGCAAATAAAAAGTCAAGTGGTTATCATCAATAGTCTTATAATTAAAGAACTATATGATTCTGAACCTTCTATGTCTAAGTTGATATAGGTTACATTTTGAATCAGAAATTTTTTAAAAATTATACTTTCTTATTCAAGAAATGAAATTATATGATGTCCAGAAAAAGAAAACCGTGTTATTAATAATACTAATACACATGATTGTCATTTAAAATTTTAGTTCATTTGTCCATGAACTAATTCAATCTATTTTCACAGGGCAATATAACATTTATTTGATTTAATTTTTTTTTCTAATTTGAAAGGCTATTATTTTATTATTTTATTTATTTTAATTATTTCAATTATATTGACATACAATATCATATCAATTTCATGTGTACAACACAATGATTGGACAATATAACTTATGAAGTGGTCACTTCAGTAAGTTTACCCCATTAAAAGTTTGAATTCTTTGCATGCTTGTGTTTCTTAAAGGAGACTGGAAATGACATTTTGTAAGGCAATATCATTCATTCTCAGGGATAGAAGTTTATAAACTATCTCTTATGAAATAATATTTTTTTAAATTGCTACAATTTGGTATACTTTACATTATAGACTGGGTATTTGCATATAAATTTTTACAAACTAAAATTATGTTAGTGAGCCTTAATAAAGAACTATATCCTTTAGAGTCTTGATTTTAGTTTCTTGTAAATGGAGACATTTAATAAGTTTAAATAAGGTCTTGGGCATATTTTACATTTATGTATTAGTGAGAAAGATATTTGATAAAAATATGTGCAAAATGTACACATGGTTATAAAACAAAGAATTATTTACAAAGAATTATCAGTACTGGCTGAATTAAAAGAGACCCGAGTACAAAGAGCAACAGATTAAAAAAAATGGCATTTGATAGATAATAGATATTCTTAATTATTGTATTTGTCAAATGCTGTATTTAGTTTAAAGATACCACCCTTCCTCTGTCCCTTTCATTAAAACAAAAAAAATACAAATCTCACACATAAAATTTACCTTAGGGTATTGGAAAACTAAAAAAACATTTTGTTTATGATTATTTTGTTTTATATTAGAGATACTAACGTTCCTTTAATAATTTATGTTTTAAAAAATCAGTAAAATACTTTCTAATACCTATCAAAAGTACCTCAACCTCAAGAAGTAAAATTGAAAATTCTTTGTGATAAATAATACAAGGTTCCTATAATATGATTTTTACCGGGAATGACCTGAAGCTATAAATGAATTTACATGAAATTAATTCAGTCCAGATGAGAAATCATGTAAAAATCTATGCATTTACTTCTTGGCCCATTACCTATCAGAGGTGAAGAAAAGTCTTTGTTAGTGTGTAACAGTATGAATATTTAAAACTCAGAACCTGCATTTTATTTCAGTTTTTAATGCAATAAAATATATTTACAAAGTATAAACTAATGTAGTTTATTTTCTTCTCATTTCCATTTAATAAAGCAGTTTTCCTCAGCTTTATTTAAAAATGTGCTCTCTCTCTTCAGTCTTCCAGCTCAGTGTATGTACTAAGCCAGATAAATCACTATTATTGGTAAACAACACACTAAGAAGGATGGAAGATGCATTTATTGAGCACTCACAATATACTGTAGTCTATGTTGGACTTGACATTCAATTCTGAGAGTTATTTTAGGTAGTAGTTGTGATTATAGCAATTTTACAGATGAGTAAACAAACTCAACTTAAATAATTTCCTCAGGATAACATGGCTGGTAAATACTAGGAATGTTTTTTAAGTGTGTGTTATTCTGGATGTTTCTATAGACTGAAAATATATATATATATTGAGTATTTTACTATGGCTTACTTTTGTTATCTATTAAGCAAAAACGCTGATTTTTCTTAGATGCCTTTTTATTGTTTCTATCTCATATGATTTGACTCTCCCCCCACCCCCATTAATCCCTTTATGTAGACGACACATGTTGACAGTCGAGTGTACTTAATTAAGGACTTTCTTACATGTTTTTGTGTCAGCCTCTAGCCACTTCATTTGAGTAACACTTGGCTCTCCAGAAAAACTATAAGTACCTAGAGGGCAGATGCAGTGTTTTATACATAATAGATATCTCCTGAAGCAAAGACTACAATTTTTAATATGTCTGCTAAATATTAAGTTGAATTATGTCATGAGATACAACATTAGGCCAATATTTCTTTGTTCAACACTTACAGTAGTTTGAATGGACCTGAATTAGACCTTTACCTTCATAATAAGAAAACACTTCATGATTCTCATAGCAAAATGCTACTGGTAACATTAGCTTTGACTATGAACTTTGTCCATTCAAGAAACCAATTAATATTGTAGAAATTATGTCCGTGTAGTTCTGAGGTAGCAACTCATCTTTGATAATATGTGCATATGGAATGAGAAAACAAGAATGTTACTTCACCAGTGAAATTATTTAAATAATATTAGATGGGAGATATTTTTGTTTGCTAATTTTTCATTTTTATTTTTTAAAGATAGGGCTATTCTAAAATATAAAAGTCAGGCAGAGTCTTTTTAAAGAACAAATTTAGTGGAAAATGTTAGATACGCAGTAATCAGAGATATATTTATAAATATTCATATCTAAAATCACCAAACAGTTTAAATCTTATCAAGTGAAATCTATGAGAAAAATAAACAAAAACATAATCTGGAAACCACAAAACAAAGATTTAGGGGAAAAAAGTAATTACTAATAAATACCTCCCTTTTTATCTCTATCTACTTCCTTTTTCTCATTGTTTAAATTCAGCTTCTTATATTTTACGCTGGAAGTTATCCTGTCATCAAGAAATCTTCCGAGATTATGTGAAAAGTAACCAGGAGAGTAATTGTCTTGAAACATCTCAGTAATCAATTATCAGTACTAACTAGCGTAGTTAATGCCTATCATCATTTTTATGCTGTGGTTCAGTTCCACTGGACTGGCCTTTTCAAGGACAGCTCCAACTGAAATAGATGCGTAATCAGCTCAGGACTTAACAAGAATGCCTTTTTTCCTTAATTTCTCAATCATTCCAAAATGTTCATTATAGTATAAGGAGGAAAACATCTCCCTCTTTTTTTGTAGGTTCTTTGGCTGATCTAATAATTAAATTGTCATAGGCAGATTAACAGGAGAAAAATGAAAGTAATTTCATATCTATGGGATCCCCCATAAAACTATAAGACTCAAGAAGTGACCAAAGCTGGCAGCTTTATACCTTTTAGAAAAATAAACAATAAATTTTTGAAGAAAAAGACAAAGGGGTTTGGACTTGGAGTCATAAATTAGTGCAGAAGTAACAAGGGTTGTTACATAGC
The DNA here is from genome assembly GCF_902729225.1 of Pteropus medius. NCBI lineage: Eukaryota > Metazoa > Chordata > Mammalia > Chiroptera > Pteropodidae > Pteropus > Pteropus medius. The sequence goes on along the minus strand of NW_024349800.1, from coordinate 21,125,947 downwards.
GTTCTTGGCCTGAAATTTCCTATCTCTGGTGATAAGAAGGCCTTTACCCTCCTGGCACATGGAGGATAACTTTCTTATGGGTGATTTATTTCCCACTTCAGGGGAGTAAAGGAAGTCCAGAGTGTCCTTGTACCAACTGTTTCTTAAGTAACTTTAATTCAGTATGCCAAAGTGGCATATCCTGCCTTAGAAACTTTTACAACCCAGAAGCTGAGTTCGTAGATTACTCCATTATTATATTGAATTAATCTTAGTCTTGAACATATGTCAGTTCAGTTAAACAGTTGTCTCATTTTAGAAAGTGGTGATGCACCTAGTCTCCCAAAGTTACATCTATATTTGGTGAGAGCTCATGGATTTAATAAGATATTTCTATGAAACTAAAGAAAAACAAAGGATAGCAATTAGAGTAAATTATAAACCAGTTTCTGAGCCTAGGGGCAGCCAGTCAAGATTTCTAAATGTCATGGTCGAAGCACTTTTTTTGCAGTTCGAATGTCTTTGAATGTCATCGATATTCAGGTAGACATCTGAGCAGTTCATACAACAACAGAAGCAAAAATTAACTAATGACAAATTACTGTAGCAATTTCTTAGAAGTTTATATCAAGCAGTTCACATTCAGTTTGTAGTGGGGCTTCTAGGAAAATGTCAATGTTCTTAGTGATTGCAAGTCAAAAGTGGGAGAAAATTGGAAATGTTAGTTTGATAAGTCATAGCCCCATATTGGAGAAAACTAGAATAATTCAGGATCCTGGTAGTTTACATGTAGAAAACAAAACCTCAAATATAAGGAACTGCACGATAATCTGCTATCTATAAAGGTATATTACTGAAACATAAATTTTCTCTCTATAATCACCCTCATTTTTAGCAAAGATAACCATAGTTAAGACAAATTTGTATATAAATTAAGTCTAGTTTTAATAAACTTGGCCTGATTATATAAGTGCAGCAGTAAATAGCCCAGTAAGCATAAAAGCATTTCTGAGAAAAATATAAGAATATAAGAATCCAGAATGTGAAATGAAACATAAACGTTAATTGCATGTATTTTCAGTCAACCAAGCAAGTGAGTTGTTCATCTTTATAGCAAAATAAAAAGGGACAAACACAAACTTTATTGAGCTCTTATTCTTATTTTTGACATAAGGACAACGATAGATAATTAAAATAATAAATCACTGATGTTAAAGAGTGTCAGGATATATGCGTTTATCCCCAAACAGGAGAAACTGCTCTGTGGATGATATTTCTCCACTTGTCTGCAATAACTGCTGGAGCCAGGATTATATAAATAAACCTTCTTTCCCTGATAGTGTCATGATCATCTTCAGGAGCCTTTTGGGGGCATAATTGACACTTTCAAGGTTATAACTTGTCTGGTCTATAATGATTTTAATTGCCTAGGTCTTTGGGGGAATTTTTTTTACAGATTTGGAATTCTTCTTAAACATGGAGAAAATTCTCAGATTTGCACTCTAGATGCCAAAGGTTAATATATTTCCCTTTCCTAGATAACAATTGCACAGAATGATCACATAACTCTTTCTTATTTATTTTTCTTAACTCCACTTACATGTTATCATTCAACGAGCATTAATTGGGCATCTATAATATAGCAGACATTGTACACAATAAATAAAACATAACTTCCGCCCTCAAGAAATTCAGGTCATTGATCTGCCAACAGATGGTTCACTCATCATCATCATTAACATTTTCATCACCTGTTGTTATCTTCCACCTAATATCTACTATTTATTGAGCACTGCATAATTGTGAAGTATTCAACTAAATATATTGCATATATTATCTCAACAAAAACCTCTGCAGCAGTTAATGTTACACTCCTTGGAGATCAAAACATTAAGCTCAGAGTAATTAGGCAACTTTCTCAAAGATAAGGAGCTAGAGATTGATGAATCCAGTGCTAAGCCCAGGTCTAACAGATTTGAATGTTTGAATTCTTAAGCCCTATAGTAAACCCACTATATACCTAAGCAATCTAATAGCTGTGTTGTTTGGAAACAATTAATTTGAGTGATATACTCTACCTGAAATAGGAGGGCCCAGGAAGGCTGTACAAGGACATGATGTTTAACTTGCTCCTTGGAGAAACTACAGCAGATAGGCATTCACCCAGTGGACAACTTGGGGTTACACACTCAAAACACATGCATCTACATAATAAAAAAATCAAGCCTCATTGTTTCTTATGGTAAATTTCCAATATGAAAATATGTATTAATCTACTTACCTAGGAAATATTTTATGGTCATTATATATAAAATATGTGTGCTGAATCATGAAATTTATTGGCTAAGTTGAAACTTTCATATTGCATTTTACCTCAATAGTGCTTAATAAATGTTACATTTTTAAATTTTATAATATAATAATACTTATTATTCAGATTCAAAATAACTTGTGTGTTTATTGCATTTTTAGAAAGAATTATTATTATAGACCAATATATTTTGGTTAATAGCATTGATGATGCAAATAAAGTTATTTTATTACAGGAACCAGACACATAAGAACAAGCCACACAGATTCTTAGTAGCTGTCAATGTAATCATACTAATGGCAATTCTCATCTTTTTAGATCTATTTTAGTACCAACTCCTTTAATACTAATGGACGATAACACAGAGTAATGATGACAAGAGAGTTAATAAGTTCCACCTCTTATTTTACCATATTTTTTTTCTATTAACTTTCTATGATCTTAGGTGGGAAGACTCACTATTTTAAAACTGTCATTTCTACTACAGATTAACCTATATAATTAATGCAAATTTGATGAACATCTCAATTTATTTTTTTCTGTATTAGAAGAAATTTATTCTAAATTTCATTTAGAAGAGATATATAATAGGTAATAAAATATGATTTGTAAAGTAAGAGCTGTGAAGAAAAACATGGTTGCCTTGCTATATGTATAATAACATAAGTATTAATAATGTTTTTAAATATGCTGCTGTGTAACCATAAAGAAAAAATTAAAAGAAATGCATTTTTAAAAATTAGATAGAAATACATGGAAATTTAGAATATTTTTAATTATTTGAACTAATATATATTTATTATCTAATACGTTTCTGTAATTTTCGAGATTACTGAGCAGAAAGCAAAACAAACCAATAAACTATATAGTAATATTGGACTTTCAAATTTGTTATTGGGGGGGAGGTTGATTATAATTAGCTAAAAAGTTGTAGAAAAATAAACTTAGATCATTACAGTACAAACACACACACAAATTCAATTGTTATTATGTAACCTAAAAAAAAAACAACAAAAACTATGAACTATTATAAGAGGAAAGTCCAGAAGAGCATTTTCAGATATCTTGTAGTAATTAGATTTATTTGAGCATAATATGGCACTAAAATGTTTAATGGAAAATAACTATTTTATGTAAATGGACACATAAGTTTAAAGAAAAAGACATTATAAAAACATTGGCCATAGATATTTTGGGCAAATTATTGAAAGTCATGAAGCATAGATGTATTAGCCATTGGTGTATAACAAATCATCTTAAAATGGGAATAATCTGGAATGAGTCAGGAATCCAGGTTTAGCTTATCTGAATGATTATAGCTTAGGGTCTCTCATTGAAGGTGTCTGTGGCCACAGTCATCAAAGTTTTCTACATTTGTATGTCTAGCACCTAATCTATAAAAACTGGAACAATGGGAGTTAGAACAGCTGTGGATCTGCAAGCATCACACTCTGTTTCTAGCTGAATAGTCTCCCCAGATTAGTAACAGCACAGTAGCAAGACTTCCTATGTGCAAACTCTAGATTCCAAAGACAAATGTGCTACCAGGCAGAAGCTTCATCAATTTTATGGTCTAGCCTTGAAAAATCACATCACTCCTACCACATTTTGTTGACCAGAGAGGACAGAGATCTTGCTCAGAATCGAAGTTAGGAAATACAAGATCCACCTCTTAATGGGAAGAGTGTGAGTCACACGGAAAGAAAAATATCTGAAAAATGCATTCTGCCACAATAGAGTGAATTGTAAATGATAAAGAAAATATGCAAAAATGCATCCAATCATTTTATTGTTCAAGAATATTGTATTAATGATTGCAATTTAAAAATAAGACATACTGTTTTCATTTGTTATTAGATTGGTTAAATCAATTACAGTATATCTATACTATAAAATCTCATGATCATTAAAAATAAGATATAGATATTTAAAACAATATGATATGTTGATGGAATAAATTTAGAGTACAAAATAGGATGTATGGTAAATATTCTTTATTTATAAAGATTTCTGAATGTGAATATCCCAACAGGTTAACATCAACTGTTGCATTTTTAAAAATATATATATGCAATTTTGGGAGAAAAACACTACTATTAAAAAAGACAATAATCAAAATAATGATTCATTTTATATAGTAAAAATATAGGAAATGCAGAGGGGAAAGCTGATAATATGGACAACAATAATAATGCCAAATTCTGGAGAATGTTTATTGTTTTCTAAGTAAAAAGTAAATATGAAAAGCAGATTTTTTAAGTGTACAGTTCTGAGATTCACAGCTAAACCTATCTAGTTTTATTCAGCATTCCTTTGTTGTATAGGGCATTAAAATTGCATTCAACTTCAGAAATAAAATTTTTGAGATGCTGTATATTTGCAGTTACTGAGAATATTCATGTAAAGACATGCAGTGTCTTCTCTTTGGACCAGACCGAATAGGAATGTGTAAGGAAAATGTTATTTCTAAAGCTATACTTCTAGTTATAAATATATGTCATTTCACTTCTTGCTTAGTAGTTTGTTCATTGACAATAAATCTCCCTGCTTTTCTCAGGAAACACAAAAATAAATTTATATGTCATACAATGAGTGGAAAGACATCGGGGCAAAATAACCTGAATTCTGTCCTGGTTCTCTTAATTATGTGTCTTCCAACAAGTTTTAACATCACTTGGGCCTTTTACCTCATCTAAAAAATTAATATTTAATTTCTAAGGTCTTTTTGATTCTAAAACGAATGATTCCATGTTTTCCTTTCTCCTTTATAATGGATTTATTAATCAGTCTGGATAGTGTGAAGTCGTTTTAAGCTTTTTATTTATTGTTTCTGATATATTTTCTAATGTTAATATTATATACTTACAAGGTCATCACCCCAATTCATAATGAAAAACTGAAGCTTAAATCAGGAAACACATGCAAAGTTCTTTTATCTCCAAGAATATTATAAGAGTTCATAGAAATTTAATCACACATGCATTTGGTGCAAAGTAAAACCAGGAAATTGAGGTAAAGATTCCCTCAGTTAGATGCATGCTCAGATCTCCCAGCTTTGTATTAAAGCCCCCAACATTGAGAGATTTAGAGTTCATTAGGTGAGAGGGAATATAAAGGCAGAAGCGATTCAGGCAGAGGCTCTCACACTCCTTGTCCCGTCCATTGTCCTATAGAGGTGCTAAAAGAAACAAGAAACAAAATAGCCATGAAGCAGAAGGAGAAACCAGAAGATGCCTCAGGAGAGAAACTTAACATTCCTATTGATCTGGAAGGAATCCAGAAATGCTTTGAATTCCAGAATGTCAAGTGACACATTCAAATAGATACACTTAATTATAAAGGGCTGTGTAATTAGGTATGAATGTATTGTATTGCCATAGCCAGTTCAGGCTGCTATAGCAAAGTACCATAGACTAAGCAACTTATAAACAAACAACAGGAATTTATTTCTCACAGATCTGGAGGCTGTGAAGTCAAAAATCAGGGTGCTAGCCTCATCAGCTTCTGGTGAGAAGTCTTTTCTGGGTTGTGGAATGCTCACATTTAGTTGTAACCACATGTGATGGTGAGTAGGGGAGAGACATCTCTGGAGTCCCGTTTATAAGGACACTAATCCCATTCATGAAGGCTACAGACTAATGAGCTAATTACCTCTGAAAGTCCACACCTCCTAACATCATCACATTAGGGATTAGGATTTCAATACATGAATTTGGGGGGGACAAAGATATTTAGTCCATTGCATGTATAAAGAAGCAATGGAACTGTGAGCCTTCATCAAGTGCTCCTATGTGTGGAACCAGAGGCTCTCAGACATGAAAACACATCAAAGTGCAATTAGTTTATGGAAAATACCTGGAAGAACTAATTGTGTGAAAGACTAGAAAGTCTCTCTATAGATACTTAAGACCTCAGATTGTTCATGTGAGGTTTTAATTTTTCATACCCATAATGCTCTAGAGAAAAAGGAGAATTTAGAGTGATGCTGACACAACCAAGATACTTGGTGAAGTTACTCTCAACACAGAGATTTTTGAATAAAAAGAAAAACTATTAGTTTACATTTAATCGACTTGTAAGTATTAATAAAAGGACTAAGTGAAATTGACCAATAATGGTAAAAAGGGTGATTTAAGAATAAAATTTACTTAGGAAAACAAATTTTTCAGACACTTTGGTGATATGTATTACATTATATCAATATAATTAAACTGAATGTGAAAATAGTTAAAAGCTGAAACTAAAAGCTAAAGAAAGTATTTCTGCAATGAGTCAAAATGTGATGAAGCAACTAATATTATGTATATAGAAACTGTAGGGCAGAAGAATGTGACACCCCGAAATATGCCTCTTCAGCATAAGGATTATTTTGAGCTGATTATTTGGAGAAACAGCAAGCACTGGAGATGCTCTGAAAACAGAACAGAAGTTACCCTTTTTAAGGGAAATTTACATTTCTAAGGGAAATCTTCATTTGTAAGGTTAGGGAAAAAAAGGATGACTAAATCACAGGAAGATCCTATCAGAGAAGGCACTGACAAATCTGCAAAACAGATCTTACCCTTATTTGCCATACTTCTCCTGGTAACCACCTCCTAACTGGTCTCCCCCTACCCACTTTCTTCTTTTGCCTTTAGAGGAAAAAAATTTTTTTTTTTTAAGCGATAAGCCACCTTTAAGAGATATCCATTTTTCCCTAGGTATCTCTCATATGTTTATAAGGAACACATGTTAATAAAATTCTGGGGTTTTTTTCCTATTAATTCATATTTTATTACAGATATCTACACCTAGAACTCAGAAGGGTAGGGGGAAAATTATTTTTCCATTCCTACAAAACTATATGTAAATTCAAATGTATTTCTATTCTAACTTCTCATGCGTTGCCCTATTGATCCCATCTTTTCTCATTCATTATTTTTCTCAAATTCTTCTTACATCATTAAATGCATCTAATCACCATATTCTACTATTAGTTCTTATACAATTTTTCATATTACTTTAATTTATCTTTCTTTGTCTTGTACCTCTCTGCACTGCTATCGTCTCTATTTCCTTTTTGAACAATTTTTGTAATTGTTTCTTAACAATATGGGCAGTCTACTTACAATTGGTATTAAATAAATAAGTGGAATAAAAACTGTGTTTAGGAGGAAGAAATAAGTTTAACATAAAATGTTATGATATCTTAATTGTATTTCTGTTTTCAGCTTACATGCCAGTTGAAAAATTACTCTTCTATTGTTTAAAAATATAGGAAATTTAAGCATTCCACTAACACACCACAGAAAAAAATATAAAGTAATTTTTCACAAAAAAAGTAGACAATGTGAACAGAAAATACAACAAAATGTTTCAGGGGATAGGAAAGGAAGTAGAAGCTATTCATAGGTATTAAGTTACTAGTACTGATAATACTGCGGGTAATGAAAATAGCTTAGAGATACTATTAATATGAAAAAACTCTCTACTATTAAATGTTTAACATATATAACCACACCATGTCTGAAAATTTTCGGTTTTTCCAAAAATAAACTACTTCGGGACAAAGATTCCAAAAAGTATCAGTAGAACTTTGTAAAGTATGTTTGTAGCTCTCATTTTACAATGTGGGGTCAGTAATCCTAATGGAAATTCTTTCTTGTCTACATAATGCCCAAAATAAATAAACATTTTAATGTGTATGATATCTGACAATATTGAGTGGTCATCTCCAAGTAAGCCAGCTGCCTTCTTCAAAGATAATCTAAAGAGGCTTATTTAATTTAGGTTTTTCACACTGTATACTGCTATTCAATATCCATCTATCCTTAGACACCTCTATGTATTTCTCTTTTGAGAGGTCTCTCCAATCCCAGAATTTCATGTCTATTATGCAATGGCTTCCAAATGTCTAACTGAAACTGGCCTAATGACCTTTTGATTTCTACTTCCTATTATTTGATCAGCATCACCACCTGGATTTTTTCACTGGTACTTCAAATTCAATAAACACAAAACATCATCTTTCCCGGGATATGTCACTTTATTATTCTAGATTTCTCATGGCAGATAACTACTCTCTTAGTTATCAGAGTACAATCATCAAGACCTAGCACAGAAGGCATATTTTTCCTATATATTTCTCTGGGAACTATAATCAAAAATAAAACAAAATCCTCTTTCTCGTCTGATTCAAATGTATCTGCAGTTGCCTATGGCACTTTTAATTTGTTTTATGAATTGAAAGTATTTGTGTATTTGTCTCATGACTAAAGTTAGAGGCTCATTTTATTATAGTATTATGCAACTCAGGGATTTCACATTTGTAATCTTGTCTGAATGTATTCAAATGAGTAGTTGAATGAATTGAATGTGTCTGAAACAAAAAGAAATGCTGCTATCATTAAAAATCACTTATTCAATTACTCTAAATTCATATATATTTTAAACCTTATTTAGTCTATGTATATTTTTAGTATTTTATAACTTATAGGAAAACAAATGTGGCCTATGTTAAATTCTATGTCTAGAAATTTGAATTGGATGAGGATACATGTATGTTAAATTCTATGTCTAGAAATTTGAATTGGATGAGGATACATGTATGTACCCAATAACTGTCTCCGCAATTTTAGAGATTCTAGTTATATCGCGTTGCTTTCATCTTTACAAATCCATGTGCCAATTTTTAAAATATACTTTGTACACACTTATGCCACTTTCTCACTTTTAATCATTTAGTGAGTTCTTCCTTAGAGCTTTTCTAACTATCTGTTCTATATAAAATAATTTGATGCTTTGTAGTAAACTAAGCATTATCATTTTATTGTCTCTGTGATTTTATGTACAGAAAAATGTGTGGTTTTGCTTCCAAAGATTTTCATATGATGGCCAAGATGATCTTGATTTATTAGAACATAGCTGAAATTTAAGATAGTATCTTCAGGGAGCAGAATACAGTGTCTTTGAACTCCCATCATGAATCAAATATATATATATATACACACACATTGTGGGGCAGAAAGAAATTTTACTTTACTCTTCTATGTTCTTCTGCTGGCCTAATAATTAAATCGACATGAGGCAAATTAACAAGACAAAATAGCCATATTTAATTATATATGTATATGTGAGAACCCACATACATGAAAGAGTAAAGGAGAGAAAGGAAAACAGATATATATGACATTCTGAGCTAAGGTTTCTGAGGCTTCAGAACAGAGGAGGGTCACAGATAAGAAGAGCAGATTTTCAGTAATTGGATGTTTGGCCTGCCCTATAGATAGGTCATAAAAAGTTATTTCTGGTGATAATTCTTATTATGGGCAAGGCCCCAAATTTACATTCTTTAAGGAAGAGGTAAAAGTTTCTCATGAGCCAGAATTGCCTTAAGCTCAAAATAATCCACCTGCCAAAGCAGCACATCTTGAGGAGGCCTGTTCTGAACCCCTTCAACCTCACACAGAAATGTGTGCATGTGCAAACTGGAGATGATAATAGTAGCATGATAGAGCTATTGTGAAGTGTAAATAAATGAAAGTAAAGCATTTGGAACAAAGTCTGGCACATAATTACAGGCTTTGATTATTATGTATGACTCTCCCCGGGTCTTTTACAATGAAAGACAATAACTGTTGAACTTTTATATCCACAATAAATCATTCTCTTAAATTATGTAATAAAAATCTCAAAAGTTTAAAACTTTATGGAGATTTAGATATGAACTAATTTAAGCCTCCAGTGTGTGTTAAATTTGAATGGTAAAATAAGAAACATGTAGTGACTTGCCCAAGATGACACATTTAGTGTGATTTGCAAAATTAGTACTAGAATATTTTTAACTCATCATGTTACTTGAAGCTTTTATTCATTGTTACTTTATTTTGTGGGGTCATGTCAAAGAAATTTTGAGGGCAAAAATAAATTTTAATTTTTGGTTCCCTTTGTCATATAATTTATCATAAATGATATTAAAACTGTAGTTTTTATAGAACCCACATTGCTTATACTCCCACACCCCAAGGCATTTATGATCCATTGTTTTCTGTTTAATCTTTTCATTATGCATACGCATGGCAGGAAGAACTGTCAAGAGCAAAGTTTTTGGTGATAGTGATTGACCCAAATTTGTGCTTTACCTTACATAGTGTGGAGTTCTGACTGGGAGGTGAGTGCCCAGCCAGAGACAACATTTCTCAGCGGTACTGTTCCACCTATTCTTCTTCAGCTGCGGCCATATGACTAGTTTCACCAACAGTATATAAGTGGCAATGATGACACTTCTGCTGTTATAAAGTTTGTGTATCTTTGTTCTCTCTCCTTTCTCCAGTTACAAGACTCCTGAATCCTAGGGGATAGCAAACTCTAAGATGAAAGATTCTGTAACTTTGAATTAGTCTATTGAACAAAGCTTCCTTGCAACCAGGAACACCATGTTGGACTGTTATAGGAGTGAAAAATATATGCTTATTATCTTACACCACTTACATTTTGAAGTCCCTTTGTTTGAGCAACATAATCCCACATAATTTTGAAGGATTGATGAATTCCTTAGGGGTTCTACAAAGGATTTAATATTTGAGGTTAATAAAATTGACCTCTTTTAAAACTTCCCTATATTGTGGATTTTCTACTAATTCAGAGCAGCAGCTCACAACATTAGTCTGATATATTGTCACTAATATATGTACTTCATTTATATCTGGCATATGTTGGATATAGATTTACAAACTCTCTAATAACATTCGAAGCACCAGGATTCACTTTTATTTCCACATTAACCCATCTAACCCACTCTCTTCAGAAATATTCTAAATATTGTCAACTGGATTGAGAAGTGCTAGGTTGTGGGGGAGGGAGTCATGCTTGAATGAGAAATAAATAAAATGATATGACTGTTATTTCGCACAAATACAATAGTAAAAAAAATAAAAACAAGTAATTTATGAGTATTGTTACTTGGAGGTAATGTAGATATAGTTTTTGTCAGTAATATAGATCAATTGTTCTCTTATATTTGTTAAAATGTTCTCTGAGAGTGAGTTTTATCCTGATCTTAATTTTTTTTCCCTTTCGTTTCCACATCCTGCAGCTGTAGCTTTCCTGTGACACAGTTAAGCCACATCCTGCCTACCTTCTTTAAAATGTCTCTTCTGTGACTTACTGGAAATAGGCTCCCAATCGTTTTTTAATTGCCATGCATGGGAAATGTTTTTAGACAGCACAGCTGGCTCCAGGATATATCTCTGGTGTTGGAGCAACTATTTTCTAATTGCTTCCCTACCTTTCCAATTAAACTGCAAAGAACCCAGTTGGGGATAAACTCTTCAAATGGATAACCAGCCCTACTATGTCAGCTCCTAGTTGCTCTGATGTGATAATCAGGGAAAAGGAAGAAATCTTTTTGATAACTGAACTTCAGTAGTATTAAGAACAAAAGGACTTCGGTAGCAAAAAAATGGGAATTTATCTAGCTCAATATTTCAACCTCATGGGAAAAAATCAGAAACACTGAGATCCTGTTATTTAATACATTCCTAAATTCTCCTGTACTCCCTGTATCAATTACTGTTGGTTATATATCTCTAACCCTCTTAGTGGAAAAGCTCTTCCTATTCTAATGTCCACTTTTTTGTGTAATACTAGTTACTAACTCTTGGTTTACTGTATACTAATATTTAAAATTCATATGATGTTTGGTCTGTATGTTAGTATGTACTGTCAGAGAAAATCGCATACAACTTTGTAAACTCAAAAGTAATATTTTTCTCACAAGGTAGACAGAAATTATTTTCTAATTCTAACGATAAGATTTTGTATCTATTTTAACAAGAACTCCTTTAGGCTCAGTTCTTTAAGCTTTCTTATTGAAAAATACATAGAAAGAAAATACCTTTGCATATTTGCTGCGTTCATTTTGGTCAAGAAGAGTTGTTTTTTTTTTAAGTATATACGTATAGTTGGTATACAATCTTATATTGGTTATATTAGTTTCAGGTATACAATACATTGATTCAATCTTTTATATCTTACAAAGTGACCACCCAGTGATTCTAGTAATTGCCACCATGCAAACTTATCGCAATAATATTGACTATATTCTCCTTCTCTTTTTTACCGATTCCGCTACCCCTTCCTTCTTTGAATGAAACTCTTAGGTGATTTCTGAAATGATAAATTATGCACAAGTAGCATCTCAAACTTAGATGATAAAAATTTTTGAAAATAAATTTGATATTGTTGCTATCAAAGTGATTTACTTTTAAGACTCTTTTGTTCTGACAGTAGATGGTACTGTGTAAACCATCTTAAACAGTATATATGAAACATGGCTCCAATGTTGCAACCAAGTAAAGGTAGATTTGGGGGAATTTGATGAATTCTTCACTGTAAAATAAAGAAGTCCAACTTAATGATCAATATTTTGTGATTAGTTGTTTTTAATAATAACAGTGGCACCTTTTTTTTCTTTTTCTTTTTTTTTTTTTTACTTTCTTGGTCTTTGGATTTCTAAATATTATATCACCTAAGAACAAAGAGATATTGTATTATACCTGTGATTTTAAACAGTTAGATTTTTACTTCAAACTTCTTCAAGTCCACGAGTTCTATTAATATCATTTTAGAGAAAAATTAAAACAAAAACCCACAATTATTTAAAGGATAGAAATCAAAATGTAGATAAGAGTCTCAGCAGAGGTTAACTTACATTAATGAATGCTAGAACAAAGTATGTCTTATGATTAAGATTCAGTTCTTCAGTACTTTGAAGGAAATATTCAAATAGATCCATACTTTTAAGCTTTCTAGGATCATCACATACAGGTGTTATTTAATTTGTAGGAAAATAGCCATACATTTATATCTCTTAATGAGAAAAAAGTATAACAATGATAGCGTAAAGTCTATTATCTAAATTGAGTAAATGCTGACTTAATAATTTAAAGTATAATTAATAACAAAAATAGTAATATTTTAATACGAAGTATATAAAAACAAATTTAGCAAGTTGTTGTGCAAAAAACTATAACTAAATAATTTCCTAAAGTAATTATTTCACAGTAATGCACACATTACATGTATGTGTTATAACATTTAAATGACACTTTAACATATGGTTCTCTTGTAAATTTTCTTACCTTGTAAATGTACAGGAAAACAAACTTATCTCATTGTGCTCTTAGATAAAAGTAGATTGGCTCATTAATCTTATTTTTCCTACTTAAATGTCGAATAAACACAAACAATGTTGAACTCAAAACTGAATTTTAAAATTTAAATAGAAAGAAATTAAGAGCATCAAATAAATTAATGTTTTGAATGAACATAATTATGCTTACTTAATTATTTAAAAAATGTAATAACTTGAAGTCTGTACTCTCAGAAAACTATTTTCAACTGCCTTCTTAGGCACAGATTTTAATTATGTAATTTAACTTTTTCCAACATAAACTACTGCTTGAAGACATATTTTGAAACTGTCTTCCTAATATATCATAAATTGCTATGACATGCTGTTATAAAATTATATACCAAATTAAATCAAGAGAGTTTTCTAAGTAAGGAATGTTTCATTTAATATAATTTTAATTGATGATTTTGGCAAATTTATTGTTATAAACAGCATTAAAATATTAATGATAATACTGTATCACCTTTTATAGATTAGTTATTATGCCACAGCCTGGCATCTATTACAAATGTATATAATATCTTAGGAGATCCATGTATGCTCTTAAATAAACTCAGCTGTTCTAGTTTTTCTTATCATGACATGAATAAGCATTTAAATTAATAGAAAGAATTGTCTTCACTTAATTGATTGTTTCATTTGTTAATAAATTATATGTCATATAAGATGAAAAAGGAAATATTCTGTATCAAAACTTCAAGGAAATTTCTCTGGTTAAGAAAAATATATGTTAATAAAATTTAAAATTCTATAAAAGCACAAAATATATGATTGTGCCCAGTAAATGGGAGGTAGTATTATATTAAGAGGTTCAGTCTAATTAGTTGAAATGGGCTGGGTATCTCTAGTTCCTGCTATTCTGTCATCTCATAGTGCAGGACACACATTTGATACATTTTAACACCTGCTAAAATCTGTTTCTCTTTCTACATTGCTCCTAAAGCAACTTATTAACACCTTTCAGGAATGTGTTTTGGAAGGGGGTAAAACTTAGGATAGTGAGCACACAATAGAGTATACAGATGTATTATAAAATGGTATGCCTGAAATTTGTGTAACCAATTTTACCCAAAAAATTTAATTGAAAAACTGTTTCAGAACAGGAGTTCCTAGGGACACTATTGCTTGTTGGCCATTTAGTGTGTCGGTCAGTTGTGGCATGGCTTATGATAAAGACCTTGAGATGCACGCTGCTAGTTGAGGAGGTCAGTAGGAAAAGTGGGAAATTTAGGTTAGAAGTACATGAAGTACGTAGAAAACAGAGGCAAAACAGAATTGCCTTAGATAGCCTACAAAATAATATGCATCTTTTACTGTCGTGTTTTTGTCATTTATTGTATGATTGGAATATATTTACATTTTGTTAGAAAGTCTTTTTTTTTATAATTTTATGATAAATCCTTTTACCAATAATAGGCTAAAAAAAGAATAACATCAAAGGATGTTAAGGAAAAAACAAGTGATAAAAAATTCATCAAATAAGTTGCCCGATTTACTTACTTCGAGCTGTCTTGACTTGCTCTCCTCTGTGAAAAATTTGTGTTTTAGTAACCTTGAATTGAAAGCATTGGTCTTTGTTAATATTAGGTGATATTAATTTCCCCATGATGTAAAAGCATGTTAAGAAATGGTCCAATGCCACATAGATTCTAGGTGCCAAAAATAAGAATTACACACTCAGATCTATCTTATTATTAAGCTTAATACTCAACCTTTCCAACACTACTCATCTAGACAAGATGGTGGGGCAGGTGTTTCTGTCTGTAGAGAGATTAACAACAATAGAAATGAAGGCTGCATAAAATGCATAAGTACCACTCAACTATGTCTATATCCGTGCCTGGAAGTATGTCACTCTAGGACTTTTCCCACTCCTGCCCTGTCACTACAAGTTTGCTATGCTAAAATTACCACAATTCTTTGTATATGCCAGGATAGTATATGCTTTTGTTATTTTGCCTATGCTCTGCTCAATTACTAGTATGCTTTGCCATCACAACTTTGCCTTGAAATCTCATACAAGTCCTTTAAGACCCAGTTCAAAAGCCACCTCATCAATAACACTATTGCTGGCAGAGTTCACTGCACTCAATCCTTAGCAAAACAACTTAATGTACTCTTTAACATAAGACTATATGCAGGTCACAGAAAATGTTAGTTGAGAATCATTAAGCTCACAGTAAGGAAAATGAATCTTAAATTATAGGGCCAGAGATTAGAGGGCCTCCTGATTGGAGTTAAAAGAAAAGAAATTACTATGAGAATATTGTATAATGGTTTGTACTATAGTCTCAGACTCTAAAACTAAACTGTATCAGAATCCCATCTCTGCTACTGTGCAGTCATGGGTAAATTACATAACTTTAACATGCTTCAACATCTTTCTCTGGGAAAGAGAAAGGTGTGGGAGAGAAGAGTACAACAATAACACCTACCTCAAAGAGTTATTGTGAGAATTAGGTTAATACAATGAGCTTAAAACAGTGCCTGGCACAGAAAAAAATGCTAATACAATGATAATTAAGATGAAATATAATAGAAAATTAAAACTGTAAAGAGATTATTGGAGAGCATAAATGTGTCCTTAGCAATACAATTAATATATGCTACCACCAAAAATGAATGCTACTTAGAACAAAAGCAGAAACCAGGGTAGAACCATCCCAGCTGAGAATGGCTGGGGCATGGTTTCACTGGGGAACACAGAAGTAGATCAGCAAAATGAAAAAAGTAAAAGAGAATAAATATGGATAAGACCAGAATGAGTCTAAATATTTTCCTCAGCTACTTAGGAAAATATGTATGTATTACTAATAGAGACTTAGATTTTATTCCAGATGTCCATCATAAAATAATAACTTGCCCTTTAACTCCCTTTATGATTTGTTTCAAAATAATCCAATGAATAGTGCAGGGAGAGATGATGGGGGAGGCGGTACAGATGAAACTATTTTTCTCTTGTTATAATTCTAGAAGCTGGGCAGTGGCTATACTATTCTATTTACTTTCATTTGTAAAACAGTAATCTTTAGCTTTTGATCTTTTTGTTAGGAAATGGACATTTCCTGAGACCACATCACATTTTTTTATCCTTCCTTACAGCAACAGATCAACATTGTTACTGTTTTAACTATAACATTTATGTTAGCAAATGAGCGAAAACAGCATTTATATATTTCCATTAGCCTAGAACTTCTCAAATTTTATTGTTCATCGGAATCACCTACAATACTGACTAAAGTCCATCCTACTGACCTCCTTTCCCTCAAGAGTTTTTGAGTCAGTAGTTCTAGGGAGAGGGTCCCAGAATGTGGATTTCTAATAAAACCCTGGTAGATACTGCTGCTCAGGGGACCACACTTGAAGAAACTTTAACTTGGCCTATATATTTATAACACTTTCTCCCATATTATTAATCATTGAGCATCATAAAGTTGAAGTTACATTCTTCTTTGTATTAGCAGGACATTGAACAGTACTTGGAATATTGTGTAAGATTAATAATTGCACATGAATGTACTTCTCTGAACTTCTCTTTACTCATATTCAAATGAGATATTAGTTTAAATTACCTCTGAGATTCTCTTTCCATTAGAATGAAGTGAGAATGGGAGAACAATACATGACATTTTAAATTTTAATCAATATTACTTTAATTGGGATAGTAACATCTAATCATTCATTTAAAAAAAATGAGAGGATAAACACATCTTTTGTGTCAGGCACTGTTATGGCCTCTGGTTTCATTGATTAGGATGATTAATATTGGAAGAGCATGAAGAAAGAATTAGAATAGAGTGATCCTCAGGCAGGGAGGTTAATTTTATGTCTATTGCAAAAATATCATATGTAGCACACTGCAAGTTGTATATGTAAAAAGGGAAAAGGAGTAGATGTAAATTATATTATAAAAGAACTGAGTGTTTAATATCAAGGAATTGGAAGCTTGATTATTCTTTTTGTTTCTAACATAAAAGTATATTTCTTGAAAGGATAAAAAAGCTACATCAACATAATATAAATTAAATATAAATGTAGTCCTTAAGTTAGGTTAAGAATGTAATATTTCCCATTGTTAAAAATCAAGAAAAATGCTTATAATCACAGGGATTGTGACTTAAGGTAATTATCATATAGATAAAGTTTGTGCTTATCAATATTTATGCATCAAAGAATAACTAAATCTTAAAAATGTCATTTTTGCTCATGCTATGTTTTTACGATTCAACTTTTTGTGTTGTGTTTTGTTTTGCTTTGTTTTGTTTTGTTTTGTTTTGTTTTGTTTTGTTTTGTTGTTTTGTTTTCCTCAAGGCTGAACCATTGCTTTTCCCAGCAGGGAGAAGACAGCCTGCCCACCAGGTCCCTTCCAACTTTCACTGATGAAATCTTGGGGCTGTTTACATTAGCCATGCAAATTTAAAAAACCCGAACTGTCTCCTGGTGTTTAATCTCACAACTCAGTTTGTTTCTGAAGCTGGTGTGCTTAGCAGCTGTGCAGCAATGCTTTGCCTGTCTTTCAGACAAAAGACAAGAAATAAAAAGTAAGAGAATAGGCAAAATAGTACAATATCTTAGACAGATCACTGCCTTGAAGGAGATAATTAATGACCCTGAACAGTCACAGCCAACTTATTTTCAGTTATAATTGAAAAGAAAATGTGTATGTCAAATATTTTCTGAAACTGGACCATATGTATAACAGTTACTTACAAGCACACTCTGAAAAGTTGGTAATGACAAAATATATGTGAGTAATATATGTGATTTCCACCTCCCAATCAAAAATAGCTTTTCTTTATAGTTTATTTTAAAACATTTGTTTCTGATAGATTTAAGAAAATATGACATTGGGTTTTTAAAAAAATCCTGCTGCTATTAAAACCCAAAAAAATAAGTATATATTTATGTATTCGGGCTCAAAATGTCCCTCAGTTGAGCCATTTCTGAAGAAAGTGCCTATAACACAGGTCTCTGAGACTGTGGGGTGTAAATAAAAACTTCAGAAAATAAATATCTCTGAGCTTTTACTAGGAAATAAAGGACTTCTAACTTTGGATTCTAATGTTCCATTCTGTATTTAGTAGAGAGAGAGAAAGAGTTTTATATGAAAGGTTTACTAGCTTATCTGTATGAACATCTTAACATTGTCTATGAGGTTATTTATAATTTGGCCTTGATCTACCTTTTCCAACCAAATATCTTTTTTTTTACAGCAATAGCCTTCTCAGTGTTTCCCGAAAATACACACGCCTTAGCGTTCCTATGCCATTATTCATGATGATGATGTTGCCTTGACTATCTTCCCCATTCCTTATCTTTTAAAATATTACTTATAATTCAAGATCCTTCTTTTATTTCATTAACTCTCCAAGCATAACTCTACCCTAATAGGCAATATCGATGTCTACCTCTTTGCTGTTTTAGCAATAGCACTAATATTAAACTTAACATATTACGTTATGGTTATTTATATAATAATATACAGTAAGTCCTCACTTAGCATCATCAATAGGTTCTGTGACTTCAGGAGAACTGACATATAATGAAACCACTTTTGCTAAAGGCTAATTGACAGAAAGAAGAGTTGGTTTCCTAAGGCATTTCATCAATGTTGGACAAAATGATGTTGAACAAAAAATGTTATTTGAGAACCTACTGTATTTCCATCCGAACTAGAAACTCCATAAGTTTGTCCCTGTGTAAAAATCACTCATATCCTGAGGTATTTGTCAGTTAAAGGGAGTAAGCCAAAGAGTTTTATTTTATTGAGTTGTCTATCTGATCACTTCCCTTACTATCTTGAATTAGTTTAACATACTCATTTGTCTATTTCACATTTATAGCACTACACTTGTAGTTCCTTTAAATAATTTCCAAATGAAATTTTTGAACATATAAGTCAGATACAAATCTTTTTTGAGACTCATGATGAAAGTAAATTGCTTTTAAAGCATAGATGACACTCCTCCACCACTCATTTCCTCTAATTTTTCCATTATAGGAAATGACAGATGTTTTCATGATTTCAGGAAGAGTGCTTGACTTAAGGCTGCCTTCGGGAGATAAAGTGTGCCTTCAGCGGCCTAATTAATTATGTACTTTGCAGTAAGGTTCTGCTTACAATTGTCTCCTACATCATGGCACTTCAGTCCTAACTGAAAATTTAATCAAACAGGAGCAATGTAGTTTAAACAAGGTAATGTTTTAGATAAGAGTAAATAGAACTTAAAAAGAAGATAACTACATCATTTAATTGAAAAAATAAGATGTCTCTACATAGTTAGAAGGAAATGAAAGAAGCACTCTTGTGAGTTAATGTAGCATATCTATACTTTAAAATAGGGAGGGAGATAAGAAAGCTTAAGAAAGCCTTTTCACATGAGTCTCTTCTACACTTTAAGCACTGTCTGTTCTGAAATGCTATAAGGAGAAGCTCCTAGAGTACAAATCAACCTGCGTGTCATCGCTTCCCAGAGATAGATTGATTACATGTGAAGCTGTAGGAGAAAAATTGCAAATTTGCTTTGCCCTCTTGATGAATTAAGTTTCTTGAATTTGTCCTTTCATTCACAACTAATAAATACTCAAGTAAGCCTAGTTTTTTATTAAAATAAGGATATTTTTTCTCAGCCACAAAAGGAGGATTGCAAGCTCATGAACCTTTGCACTACTGTAAATATTAAGCTTTAAGAATTTAACCTGATGAGTCCCTAATGTGAAAGGGTGCACATTGAGATCTGTGCACCTCTGATCTCTCCCCTCAGAAGAGAATGACCCCAAAAAGTCAATCATATTTAAGCCGTTTTATCAAAGACCATGAAAAAATGTATTTCACCTATTATTCAAATGATAGTTATTTATAAGTATTATAATTTATATCTGTGTAATTTGTTTATATTCTTTCTTCAGCTCATCATGATAATTTTCCTAAAATATAAATTACATCATCTAGCTGGCGTTTGCATTAACATTTTAGAAATAAAAGCTCATTGTTTTTATGGGATTAACCTCCCTGCCCCCATAATTAAGACAACTGTCTGAAAAACTAGAAAATGTGTAGTTAATCCATCTAAAGTCTCCCATGATAGTCTACATTTAGTGCCTTTAGAGAAAGCTTCAGTGATAATTCTTAAACTGCTCTGAATAACTAACCTGTAACTCTGGAAGCAATTTATTTGATGGAAATCAATCTAGGTTCCCATTAAGCAGCCGGAGATATTCATGAGCCAAGATTTTCTTTCCCTTGAGAAAATCATGTTCTTTTATTATTTTTTAATTAAGTTTATTGGGGTAACATTGGTTAATACAATTATATAATTTTCAAGTGTACATTATCATTTGACATCTGTATATATATTGTGTGTTTACCACCCAAAGTTCAGTTTCCTTCAGCTACCATATATTTGATCCCCTTTATACACTTTATCAGGAGTGACGATGGTTCATAACACTTGGTTATTTGGATACGTGGAGACAAAATAGACATTTGAAGCAAAAGACAGTTTAATCCAGATTCATCCATTTTCCATCTTTGAGAATTCGGACGCTTTTTCAAACCTCTCTATGCCTCAGTTGATATTAGGATTAATTACTTTTTTAAAAATTAGTTATTATAAAAAGTACTTGCTAATCATCCCCAAATAATGTGGTTGTGTAATTCTTGGCTTTCTGCCCTTTTCCTAGATGCCACCGGAAAGATAGTTTTAACTTTATTTTGGAGGGTTAGATGTGCCAGTTTAAAGATTCAATTCAGCCATTTACTATAAATTGAGAAGCTAAACAGTTGACCGGTTATACTTTTACATTGGCTCAAAAGCATGCTTTTGAGACATTATTCTCAAAATGTATTCTATTTATATAACAAATATTCTCCCTTCTTAGGTTTTCTGTTTAGAGTATGGGAATATTCCAAGACCTCCCAAATAATTATTATCTTGAGAATTTGGAAAGTACTGTCTAAAGTCAGGAATATAGCCATGGCCAGGAAGAAAAAAAAAGTCTTAGCATCTAGGAGCTTTTGCTTTTTTATAGCCATGTGCTCAGCATTACACCCATAGATGCCTGAATATTGTTTTACCACAATGGGGATAGAGACTCTGAATAAACTGACCAACCTCTCCCCATGGTTTAATCTTGCTTTTTCAAAATTTTTCAAAATTATAAGATGACAAAGGAGTTTTCCACCATTTTTATTTATGAAACTCCAGTGGCCCAGCCATCTACCCCTTTTTTCTCTTTCACAGATGTAGGGCCTTTCTAACCTATAGATCAATCACATGACTTGGCCTTTCTATTTTTCTGGTAGGTTTTTTCCATGGTCCTAGTTTATGTATCTTCCAATTGCCAAAACAATCACTGTAAAAAACAAAGTATAATACACATAAAGAGAGCATTCCTTGTAAAAGATTTAGCAGAACATCCTCTTATTTGTTATCTCTATTACTAGTACTTTTGTAGTTTGTTTATTATTTTTGTCAATCTTAATCTGTTTTAGCCAAAAAATTATTAAGACAAAAGTTTCCTGGTATTTTGATTCTCTTAATATGTCTGATGAGACTTGGTATTGATTAATGTATTCAAAGATGACGCTCAAAAATTGGGACAGATTTCAGTCTCTCAGTTTTTTAAATTTAAAATCATTTATGTTTATCTTTACAGATGTAACTTTATGCACTGAATTGTAAATATCAAATAATATCATTAAAAAATAAAATGCAAGGGCAAATCTAATGTTACCTCCAGTGACAGAAAAAGCAGATGGCCATTTTAGAAAATATTAATGAATGCCTTCCACATTGTGAAAAGAAACTTTTTTATATACTTGAGGTTAATTATGTTATTATCTCTTAGTCTGCTGTGGATAATCTATCTGTTGGAATGACATATAATACTTTTTCTTACCATTAATATAACTTACTGATATTCAACACTATGAGATGCTTTGATGTAATCAATGAGATTGTACTTCGTTTTCTTATTTTATAAATAGACATCACATTTTTTTTAAAAATTAACATTCTCTGTAGTAGTAATAAAGCTGCAATTATGTGTGTATGTGTGTGTGTGTGTGAGAGAGAGAGAGAGGGAGAGAGAGAGACAGAGACTGTTTGAACCCTTAATAAAGAATGTATAAAACACTTTCAAATAGATATTCAAATTAGAAACATTTCAAAGCAATGATGGTTTAGCATGTACTTTGAAAGAAAATTAGCTGCAATATCCATGAAAGAGAACAGTTCTATGTAGCTTCGAAAATGTGAAAAGGTGTACCTAAAATGACATTAATAAAAACAGCTGGAATTACCAAAATAGAGGAAAATAATAACTTCAATTTATTTATGAATATAGTTAAATAGAACTGAAAAGTCCAACATACATAAATAGGAATTAAAGTAGGGTATGGACAGCTATAGCTCACACAGCAAAGTTATAATTAATCATTTCCCTTTCCTGTTTAAAATACTGCAGTACACCTCTTTGCCTCATGTTGCTGCCTCTGACAGTTTCTCTAAATTCCTCTCTATTCTCCTTCAAAAGAACCTTTTTCTCCTGTCATTTTAGGCCATTTGTTCTCCAAAAGTTCCAGATTCTTTTTTTTATGAGTCAAAATTTATCTTCTGCCTCTTGGAAACTATATCTTTTGTGTAATCCTTCTTTAGCACTGTTGTTTAATCTATTAACACACTTAAAACATAATTCTAGTCATTTATATATCTATTTCATCTACAAAAATATGAATTGTCAATTTCAGGAAACATATTCAATTATATCTATAGCCTTAAGATCTATTATAAAATCTGGATATAGCAAATGTTTAAGGTTAAAATAGCCATTTAAAAGGTTATTTCTTTTTTACAAAGGTTTAGCCAAAGGCAGTGTAAAATCTCACTAAAATAAGAGAATATTCAGAAATATTCATAAATATCTTGTTATTGAGAGTTGAAAAATCTTCATCATTCACAACATATAGCAAACATTCACTCTATTTGTGCCTTAAATCTGAACTTTACCTTTCAATATTTGAACATCATTCAGAAAAATTAAATGAAACTAAGCCTTTAGAAGAAAAAAGTTTAAATTCCTTCGTTATTCAACTGTGCTTCAAAACAAGTTTCTGCTAAATCTTTTATTTCTTATTTTGTTTTTACATTCCCAAAAAATATATTTATACTGCTTTTTCACAGTTAATTTAAGACACTGACTTTAACATACAATTTTGGAATATATCTCATTGTCATACCTTCTTCCTTCTAATATTTTATCACTATTTTTGGTTAAATCACCATTCTATTATTATTAGGGCTATAAATGCTGTTTATTTCTGAGCCATGCAATTTTCTCTTTTCATTTACATTTCATTTATTTTTAATATTTTGTTCTTTCTTGAATTAATATTTGCTTTATTTTTAATTGCTTGATTCTACTTAATTTAGTGTGAGATATGCATTTAATAATGTTTAAGTGAATAATCATTGACATATGTTGCTTCTGTGAGAGAGATATCCTGTCTTCAATTTAATAGCAAAAATATTGAAATGGTCACATTTCTAAACAGGTATCTCTGCTACATCTTCCAAGTTTTGCTAATAGTAGCATTATTCCACATGGCCATGTGACTTGACACTAAATTGTATTGCTTGTGTCAGATAGAAGGCTTTTTTTTTTTTATTTATATTTTTACGGTGACATTCATTGGTTAATGAAATCCAATAAGTTTCATCTGTACACTTTAACAGTAAGGCATATATATATTTACACTCAGTGTTCACCTCCCATAGTTAGATTTCTTTCTGTCACCGCATATTTGACCCCCTTAACCCTCTCTACCTCTCCCTCCCCACTTTGCCTTACCCTCTGTAGAAGGCTTTTTATAGAAAGTAACACAAACTCATCCCAAACTGGCTTAAGCAATACCAAAATTTACCAATCCTTATAAGATAAAACTGCATATCTGGACCATGATAGGATTATTTACTATATTAGTAGAGTAGTTATTTTATCCTGTGATGAAAAATGGTTGACATTTACTGATATCTCTGTCAAGTTTTATTAATACTTCCCAAACTTCTACACCACTCAGATGTGAGTTCAGAAAGGGGCTTGGCTGTGAGATATATCCTAGTGATAAATAATTGTATGCTGAGCTCAAAATTGTTTCCTTCTTCCCAGTCAAAGCTTCTCTAGTTTGGATTGCATAATTTGTATTTTCTATTAAAATAAAAACTTTCTAAATTTCTTACTAAAATACTCTTTTGATTCATTACACAATTTTACCAGAAATACTTAAACTTATCTCAAGTCCATAGTAACACAAAATAAAGAACACCTTCAGTTGCATCTGGAACAACTATACATACCCTAAACTGTGAACATCTTTGAGAAGTACTTTTGTTTCTTTTCTCATGGATGTAAAACATTAGGGATGTAATAGATATTTACTTAAAATGGTATAAAACAAAACTAGCAATTGAAACAGCTAATAATTTTACATATTTGACACCTCCAGTTCGTCCTTCACATACCTGCCAGACATTCCATGCACATCGAACATGCAATATCATTGCTTAAACAAAACCTTCTGTAACTGCCATTAGCTTAATATATCAGAAATGTCTTCTTAGGATCCCAATTGCTTCTCACAAAGATCGTTTCTACTTCTTAGAAAGTCAAGAGAACTTTCTATGTGCTATTTATATCATAATAATATATTGCTTTGTGTGATATTTATTTGGGTCTTTTTTTTTCCTTTCAAACTCAGTTGTAAATTTCTTGAGGTTGAGTACCACATTTTATCAATCTTTGTATGCCCTATAGAATAAAGACAATATCTTTAATGTATCAAATACTTAGTATTTGTTAAATAAATACCTTTTAAATATGAAAGAAGACAGGTAATATCTAATAATTATAATCAACTTTGGGAAAACCACTGACTTCTTAAAATCTTAAAGGTCATGTTTTCCTTCACTAGCTGTTTCTTGTACTTATCAATGCTTACTCACACGACACAGCTAAAGTGATTTTTGAAACAGTGGACTATAGTAAAGGTCACATGGACTGAATTAATTCAGATGTTCCAGGTATCAAACATATTGAATATGAAGTTATTTTTTAGCTTGTTTTAATTTAGTGCAAAATAGCTGTACATTTGACAACACTTCTTGACCCTGAAACTATCAGTGATGTATGGGGTTACAAACCTTCAGAATTATATGCTAAAGCTAGAGGCAGATGCAAATATCTTAAGTTTATACTTAGTCTTCATTGATTTGTTTGTTTGTTTGTTTGTTTGTTTGGCAGAGAGGGTTGTTTATTTCATGAGGTATATGAACCTTTGTTTGAATCATTATGACTTGTCTATGTCTTCCTGATATGAAACCTGAAATAATTCACATACCTAAGCTTAGAAGTACACATTTCTCCCTCTCTCCTCTCCTCTTCTCTTTTTCTCTCTCTAACTCCCCTCTTCTCCTTCTTCCTTCTCATTTCCAGTACTTCAAAACTATAGCACTTGATTAAAATTAATATAAAATCAATCTAAATGAAATCAAAGCGATTCACCAAAAATATGGACAGCCACCGTAGAGATTCAGAGATTCTGGGCATAACAATGAGTGACTCAAAGCCATGGGAGGGGGCCACTATTTGGCATAAGGCATGCCTTCGTACATTACAGGCTACTCCTGAGCATACATGCGTAACTATTTTCTTGCATATAAATTCTTCCAAAAAGGAATGTGTATATATAAAAACAAAGGAACCCATTGAAATTTTAAAAGGCCATTAATACAATATTGAAGACGTGGAATTTGTCCACATAATAATTCTAGTCCCATAGCCAGGTCAAAAATTCTACTTTCTATTTTTAAAGCATCCTAACAGACTATAAATAAGAGATCTCTTGAGAAACAAAATGCTGGCCTTGACGATATGGTATTTCCTTGTAGAACTCAGGAAATTAGTGCCTTCTTTTATAATTACCTAAGAAATAGGCTGTACATTCAAGGTTATGAAATTCTCTTGAAGTCTGACTGTTCCTTTGCTTTGACATTTGGGAATTAAAAAGATAAAAGGGCCTCTTTTGGCATTGGCTTTTGAACAGTGGTGCTAATCCCTTCACTTTGGCTTTAGAGCACTGTGCAGTTTAAGATAATACGGACAATTTTTCACATTTTATTGGCAATATTTTCAAAGATTCTGAGTATTTCCATAGTAGATATCATACATATACATATGCAGATAGATTAAATATAGAGCTTAAAATGCAAAAAGTCTATATCTTATGAATATGAATTTGATATAATTACAATAATCAGTGACTACTTTTACATTGCTAAAGGTCCTTATATTTTTATAAGATATTAACAATGCCTTGTAATGAATAGAATGGTTTGTGTGACTAAAATATATGGTTTGATAGAGGATACTGCTAAACTACATGACTTGAAAAACTGAGCTTGACACTTTTGATGGGACATGAACATTAATGATATTTTCATTTTTTAGGATGCTAAATTTTATATGCTTCTGATAGCAGTTGATGCCTGTCTGGAATAAGCTTTAACAAATAGTTATAAATTTCTGAAGTCAGTATGCATAACTAAATTCTGCAGAAAATCTCAAAAGAGATGATTAAAAAGTCCCAAATTGAAAAAATTACATTAGTGAAATTAAAGACATCTTTCAAAAATAAATATTCTCCCCTATTATAATAGAAACTGCTTCTAGTTTAGAAAAAGTTTGAAAGTTTATGCTGTTATAATTTAAATGGGTACAAAGTCTTTGGTTAAAGGAAATAAAAAATGTTTCTCTTTATCACCATCACCGTAGATCAGATGTATCCAGTGTTTACTGCAAACTTAGTACTATCAGACATGTTTATGTGTTTTACATAGATTGTGTTTAATTTCATAACATTCCTATTCCTACCTTATTTACAAGAAAACATTAAGGTTTAGGGCAGTTAAGTAACTAGCCCAGTTTCACAAGGCTCACGATAGGACAGGCTGAGACAAACTAGAATGTCCTGGATTTCTTCATAAGCTTCAGTTTTTGACTAATCTTCCACATTTATATCTTTACCAAGGCAGCAATCACAATGTCACCACAGGATATCATGAAGATATATCATTTTATGTTTTAACTGAACAAAATGATGAAAATTAAAATTAGTCTGTTTAATGTAAGGACAGAGGGAAAGTGGGGCTTTGTGGATGCTTTTAACCCAAAAAGTCTCATAAATATTTCACAACCTGCGATTGGTTTGGTAACAAATTTTCCCTAAAAATGCAAATGAGTCCTTTCTCTCAAGGGTTAACAGCTTGAGGTTAAGTTTCTTACATATTCACACGTCTGTCTAATAATGGCATTGCTTAACATTCAGGATAAATTGGGATTATTATGGAATGAGAGAGTGAGCTTTTGGTGAAGGGAGGGCAAAAAGCGTTAATCGCACAGATTGATTCAGGTGGGATGCCACTGTGGGGGACTTTAATCAAATTAATATAATATTCATATACCCCTGTCCCTTATTCCTTCTACATATGTTTAAATATTCCTTTGGCAATTATACAAATCATAAAATCTCTTCAATTTAAATAATTGCTAATACATTTTGGTTTGACTATATGTATAATCTTTATATATTTTGATAGGTACAAACCATAAAAATCTTACTTCGAAATAATAGGAAAACATTTTAGATCATCTAGTGTAAAGACCACATTCTTTCTTAAAAGGAACATACAAGAACAGATTACACAATTAACATAGCAAATCAAATTGCATTTGTATTCAGTCAGCAGTTTTCAGTTTGGAAAAAGTTTTTGTAATTTTTAGAACTATAGTCTTATCTCTTTTCTCCTATTCACAAATTTCTTGCAAAGAGTATATTTAGCAAGAATCACTCTTTAATCTATTAGAATATAATTTTTGCCCTAATTTTTTCACCACTGAAATTACTCAGTACACCAGTCTCTTCTCTATGGCAATGTCCATCAGGCACATTTGTCATCATCTTTGTAACCTCTCAACAGTGTTATGACATATTGTTTACTCACTTCCGCTTGAAAAACTGCTGCCCCCTCATCTTCTGCAACAATAGCTTTCTTCTTCATCACTCATTTTCCATCTTCCTTGCCAACTTGTCTTTTTCTACCTGTTCTCTAAGAAATACCAGGAAAAAAATTATTTTTCACTTTATGCTCTTTCTTCTTGAATTCGTATTGGTCCAAAGTTTAATTACTATCAGTATATGAATAATTTCCAAATTTTTTTCTCCAAACTACAGTTGTCTTATGAGTT
Source organism: Pteropus medius (assembly GCF_902729225.1). Taxonomy (NCBI): domain Eukaryota; kingdom Metazoa; phylum Chordata; class Mammalia; order Chiroptera; family Pteropodidae; genus Pteropus; species Pteropus medius. The sequence goes on along the minus strand of NW_024349800.1, from coordinate 21,097,181 downwards.
CCAGATAATCTAGATATCTATATCTAACCTGTGTGTGTGTGTGTGTGTGTGTGTGTAAGGGAAGAATGAGGGGAGAAGGGAAGAAAGAAATTTTTATACCCTAAAATTCACCATTTTAAAGTACACAGTTTGGAGTGACACATTTTATTTACAAATTGTACAACTATCATGACTATCCAGCTTTTATATTTCCATCATCTCACAACGAAAACCCATGCTTATTTACGGGAACCCCGCTCTCCTTTCCTTTCCTCCAGCTCCTGGAAATCATTACTATGCTTTCTGTCTTAATAAGTTTTGCTATTCTGAATATTTCATATAAAAAGAATAACACAATATGTAACTTTCACATAGCACTGTTTTCAAGGCTATCATATGGTTACATATATAAAAACATGATTTCTTTTTATGGCTGAATAATATTCTATTATGTGGAATACATTTTGTTTGACTATTCATTAGTCAATGGATTTGGAGATATTTTCACTTTTTACCTATTATGAATAAACATTCTTGCACAAATTTTAGTGTATTATCAATTCTCTTGGGTATATGCCCAGAAGTAAAATTGCTGGGTCATATGATAACACCATGTCTAATTTTTTTAGGAACAGCCAAACTATTTTATAGAGCAGCCTCACCATTTGATATTCCCAGTAGCAATCAATGAGGATTCCAATTTCTCCACAACTTTGCTAACATTTGTTATTATCTGTTTTATTATATTCATCTTAGTTTTTGTGATGTGGATACTCATTGACGTTTGAATTTGCATTTGTGATGATGCTCAACATCTATTCATGTGCTTGTTGTCCATTTATATATCATCGTTGAAGAAATATCCACTTAAAATCTTTGCCTATTTTTAAATTAGGTTTTTTTTGTCTTTATATGAATTCTTTACATATTCTCCATACTATACTTTTATCAGACATATAATTTGCATATATGTTCTCCTATATTCTGGGTAATTGTTTTTCCTTTCTTGATTGTCCTTTGAAGGCAGAAGTTTATTACTTTAATTATGTACAATTTACCTTTTTTCTTTTCACTTGTACTTTTGGTGTTATATTTAAGAAATCAGTGCCTAATCCAAGATCAAAAGATTTACTTATACCTTGGCATCTAAGAGTTGTATAATTTTAACTCTTACATTTATGTCTATAATCCATTTTATGTTGTTTGTATATGGTATGAATTTGTGGTCCAACTGGAAATGGGGTCCGACCCAGTTATCCTAACACTATTTGTAAAATAGACTATTTCTTCCCCATTAAATGTATTTGTCATCCTTGTGGAAAATAAATTGATATGAATGTAAGGATTTGTTTTTGGACTCTCAAATCTCTATCATTGGCCTGCATCTTTTTCCCTACGCCAGTACCACACAGTCTCGATTACTATAGCTCTTTAATAAGTTTTGAAGTCTAGTAGAGTGAGTCCTCCTATATTCTTCTGCAAGATTGTTTTGGTTATTTTTGGTTCCTTTATTTTCCATATGAATTTTAGAATTAGTTTGTCATTTTGCAATATATACATACATTAAATCATTACATTTTACACTTTAAAAAGTCACATCATATCAGCTAAATATATAAAATTTTTACTTTTCAATAAAGCTAGAAATAAAAACATAGCAAAGCCAGCTGGTAATTTGATAAGGATTTTTTTAACTATAGATAAATGTATTGATCATTGCCGTCTTAACAATACTGTCTCTTAATGCATGAACATGGGATGTCTTTTAATTTCTTTGTCTTTAATTTCTTTTAATGCTCTTTAGATTTTAGTGTAGCATTTTTCTACTTTTTTGTTGAGTTTATTCCTAAATGTTTTATTCTTTTGAGGCTATTGTAAATGTAATTGTTTTCTGAATTTTACTTCATAGTTGTTCATTGCTAGTGCATAGAAATACTGTTGATTTGTGTATATGAATCTGTATCTACAACTTTGCTTAACTTATTTATTAGCTCTAATTCTTTTTGAGAGGGAGAAAGATGTGTATTCCTTAGAATTTTCTATATACAAGATGTTATCTACAAATAGAAATTGTTTTATTTCTTCCTTTCCAATCAGGATGCCTTTGATTTTTTTTTCTTGCTTAGTTTGCACATTTTAGACCTTTCAGTACACTATTTAATAGAAATGCCCTGAGCAGACATCTTGTCTTGATCCTAATCTTAGTCTGAAATTTTTCCGTCTTTCCCATTTAAGTCTACTGTTAACTATGGGTTTTTCTTAGCTGCCCTTTATGGCATCTAAGGAATTGAGGAAGATCTCTTCTATTCTTATTTATTGAATATTTTATTATTGAAGAGTGTTGCATTTCATCAATTTTTTCTGCGTCTATTGAAATAGCATTGCAGCTTTTGTCTTTTATTCTATTAATCTGATATAAAACATTAATCAATTTTTGTATTTTGAACAACTCAGATTCCTGCAATGATTGCACTTTGGTCATTATATCTATTCCTCTTTATGTTTTGGTGGATTTAGTTTGCTGGTGTATTGTTGAGCATCTTTGCGTTTATATTCATAAAATATATTGGTCCATAATTTTCTCTTGTAGTATCTTTTCTAACTGGTATCAGGGTAATATTAACTGCATAGAATGAGTTGGGAAATCATCCCTTCTCTTCTTCTATATTTGGGGAAGGGTTTGGAATATATCAATGTTAATTTTTATAATATTTGGTAGATTCGCCAATGAAACCATCTGGCTCTGAGGTTTTTTTTGTGGGAATTTTTGCGATTACTCACAATTTATTCTGATTTTCTGTTAATTAAATCATTTTCAGTAGTTTGCCTCTTTCTAGATTTTGTCAGTTTTGTGTAGATTATCTAATTTGTTGCCATGCACCTTTTCATGATATTCCTTTATGGTCATTTTTATTTCTCTAAGGCAGGCAGTGATGTTTCCTCTTTCTTGATTTTAGTAATTTGAGTTTTCTCTTTTATTTCTTGGTTAATCTGGCTAATGTTTTGTCAATTTTATCTTTTTAAGAATTAATTTTTGGTTTTATTTATTTTGTCTTGTTTTACTATTCTTTTATGCATTTATGCTTAAACTTTTATTATTTATTTCTTTTTGCTTGCTTTGAGTTTAGTTTCTCTTGTTTTTCTGTTTGTGTGTATACGTATGTGTTTTAGTTTCTTAAGGTATTTATTTGCTGTTATTGTAACTTGATAGTTAGTTTTATGCATGAAATGTGTAAAGTCTGTTCTTTTTCATGTGTGGCCACTGAAGTCTGTCATTTGCAGTTCAGTGGTTACCTATAAATATACAGAAATGTATTCAAATGCCTAGAAACACTAAGTTTCCAAATCTTTGTCAAGGGGCTCTGTATGCACATTGTAGCATGCTTTGAAAACTCAGCCAAGTATTTTTTAACTCTGCCCTAACCTATGCTTTTTACTTGTACAAAGTCTCAAAGTTTTTCCAAAGTTGTGATGTCAGTGCCTTTTCAGATCTTTCCTGAGCATCTGCATGACTACACATGCACATTGTCTAGAGTTTTTTAGAGACCCCTACGGACATCTCATTGTTCAGATGTTCCGTTTAAACTTTATGGTTTGTTTCACCTAAGTGTCATCCACCATCTTGAATAATGGTAATATTAACCAATTATATCTGCATTTTCAAAATAATATCTTCAGGAAAAAGTTTGTCCACCTTGTGAAGCTCTGAGTTCAGTCAAGTTTAGACAGTTTAACAAGTTATGACTTCTTGGAACCAACATACAAGTCAAATAATGACAAATCTCTGGGAATGAGGATTAAAGTGGCTAATAGCATTTTGCCCTCTTCGGTATCCACTAGCCATCTACTTTTTATCATGATTGCAAACTGTTGGTTTTAAAGGCCATTGTAGTGCTGGAGACAGAGAGATGGGGATAAGGCATGTGAAATTGTCACATGCTCATTATTTTTACCAAGTTTTAGCTGTTTTTTCTTGGGGAAAAAAAAATGCTCTCCAGATTTTTTCAAGACTATGGTTAATATACAGATTTATGAATAACTGAATCCTCACAATTTCTGCCAGTGTTGTTATTACTTTTAAAGAGATGATATTTTTTTTCAGAAGTCCTTCTTTCATTTTCATTATCTTTTTTTTTAACTGTTAAGTGAAAATTGTTTTCTTAAGAAACTTATTCCTGCACCTTAGGTCTAAAATAGATACTCAAAACATATTCCTTCAGAAAGTTTAGTAATTATTATGTTCATAATATTTGTAATAATTTGTAAGATTAGGGCTTAATATTTGTATCCTTTATGATTGCAAGCTAGATAAAGACATCGCCTTTTATGCTCATTAATGTATTATCAGTACAAGTACAGTGCCATTCATATAATAGGACTATAGTAAATATATTAGTGATCTCTATTTGAATGACTATAATACATCAGGAGTTAAAATGACATGGGATCAATTCAACAAAAATTTACAAAACCAGAATGATAATTTAAAGAAAATAGTCAACATAGGCTAGATCTTATAGAAGTAACTAACAGCCCCAGAGATGTAATGAGAATATAACAATAAAGGCTTTTCTCACTTATGCCAAATATCCATCAGTGCTCACCTGGTCATCTTCATCTTAGAACTAAGTCAGACAAAGGAGCCTCTATCTTCAACATTGTTACTTTGTACCGAGGAAGGGAAAAGTCATTGCTAAACACATCTGACTCTTAAAGCTCCTCTTAGGAATGTCACATATCATTTTTGCTCACATTTAATTGACAAAGATAAATCACATAGGCGATCCCAATTCAAGTGGACAGGTAAGCATAATCCTCCAATAAGTAGGTGTACAAAAGTCACATGAGAAAGATGGCTCTTAACAAGACAGGGAAAAAAATATTCTGCCGAGAGGAAGAACATATATGTGTAAATGATGGTATAATCAACCACAATAATATTGGTTCACGGTCTAATGTTAATTCTAATAAAGTATGCTAAATCTGATCTTGATATTTTTACAAGTAGATAAAAAGAATTAAACTTCAGTAGAATTTTTTTAAACGATGGTACCATGTTTAAAAATTGTCTATATCATGCAAATTCCATTACTAGTAATGTTGGATAATTGAGCTTTAAAGTACATATATACACAGTGACTCCACTATATATAAAAACAATTCACTGCAGAGATTGGTTCACAGTTCATTAAATAGCTGTTTAAAACTGGTTTGAAACTTTCTAAAGTATGTTTCAGATTTGTAGAAATGACACCTTTGATATAAAAGTAAAATAAAACATTACTTTGACTCCTGACATATCTGGAATGGAAACACATCAATCACCCATAGCCTGAAATACAAGATGATGTTTAGTGCTGAGAAAATCTGCTTAAAAATATTGTGTGACAGGCAGATCATAATCTTTTTTTCTTTTTTGAAAAAAAAAAATGTTTCCAATTAACATCTGCACTATATTCCTTGAAATGCATATTTTAATGCAGTCAAAAAAATCAGAGTAGGACACACTCTGGACAATAACATAATGTTCCATCTATAAATGACAATTTTTATATAAGCATTTCTAAACCTCATTTTTCATGTTCTTGGAAAAAAGAAATAGTCAGATCAATAAATTTTTTTGTGGGTCTTGTATTGGGTCTTACATTATGCTAGGTGATTTGAAGGATACAGATGAAATATATAAAATAATTTCTGCCCTGAGGTAGATTACTTGTAAGATAGTAACATAAGACAAAATTAAATAATCAAGAATAAATAAATTCTAAAAACCACAGCACAGATTTTTGGTTGGAGGAGAGTTTCAATTCAGGTCTCAAAATTTTTTTACCCCAAACTTAAAGATGAGAAAACAAACAAAGAGGTTACATTAAAACAATAATACAAATATATATGTGCATATATATTATTATATCTGTATATATAATATGTAATATATGGTATGTTATTAAGTGCATACCACATGCATATATAATATATTTTACTTCTTATTTTTAATCCAAACTGTTTTCCCATATATTAAATATCATCTATATATATGTATGTCACATATAACATACATATATAAAAGATACCAACATCAGTGACACATAGGCATGGAAAACTTTAGTGTATAGTTTACAACACATTCTGAAGCTTCCATTTTATCCTCAGAAGGGTTCTAGTTAAATAATTCCAACTTGGGACAGGAAGCCAATGGAAGAGAATAACTTCAAATAAATAAAATACTACATAAGGAACTGGACAGTAGATGTACTGAAAGCAGTACTTAGAGTGAATTTACATTGAACAAGAAGGAAAACTAAAAAGCAATAAGCTAAAGATCAAATTCAGGAAGTTATAAAACAAACAGTAGAATAAAACCATGGAAATAAGAAAGAGAATAATAACAATCAGAGCAAAGCATAATGATGTAGAAAAGAGAGAGATCAAAAAAAAAAAATCTCAAAGTTGGTATTTATAAACATAAAAAAAAAATGACCTACTTTAGACAAATTGATTAAGGGGAATTGAGAAGGCACAGATGAAAATTATTAGTAGTAAAAAGAGACATACAATATAGATTTTAATGAAGTAAAAATTCGTAAGAGGATATGGTGTCTACTTTTAGGCCAAACTTTTTAATTAGAAACAATTTTGCAGAATTCTAGAAAATATGTTTCTAATAATTGGTTTAAGAGATTAGAGAACACAAATAATTCTAGAACAATGGAAAAGAATGAATAGTTCTTTTTTTTCTAAATAGAAAACTCCAGGCCTAAAATTCTTAATTAGTCAAACATGCAAAGAATAAATAATTCCATTTCTATGATAACTATTCCAGTGTATGAGAAAAGAGAAAACTATGCAACTTATATTGGTAAGATTCTAAAATATTGACACCAACACATGATAAAAACTATATATAAGGGCTATAACATTTCATAGATTAAAGGATTCAAATAATATAATGAACTCAACACATATAAAAAAGTCATTGATAAACATCTACATACACTAACAAGGATTCCTACCAAACCATAAATAGGAGATTTAACTCAGCAAAGAGAATTCTCAAAAAAAAAAATATATATATATATATGTATATATATGTAATATATGTCAAATAGCAACATTATTTATGAAACACTGAAAACATGCCATTTAAAAAAGCAAGAGATGGATGCTCACTATAGCCAATGTTAGTCGATATTGTATGCAAGTACTAGCTAGAGCAATAGATATTTAAAAAGAAGTAAACAAAAAATTAAAAAGCTAAAAGGAATGAGAAAAAAAATTCTGTCATTTTTTTCAAGTGACTTACTGCCTGCTTTAGAAAAGAAAATCACTGATAATTTGTTAGGGTGAACAATGCAATTTTCAAAGTAGTTGAAAAGAAATTCAATAAACAAAATTTAATTGAATTTCTGAAACCATAAGAGTTCAAATATAATTGACAAAGATATATAAAATAAAAATATCACACATAATAATAATTATAAGAAAAATTATAGAAGACATTATGGAATAAGCTATGAAACTTTATCAAAAGACATTAAAGAAGTCTGAAATAAATTTAGAAATATATGATGGTCATGGGTTGGAATACAATGTCTTAAAGATATCTAGACTCTCCAAGAGAATGTATAGTGTTGATGAAATTCCAATCACAATAAAAAATGCATCATTCTGTGTGTACAACTCTACTTGCAGACTAAAATGTCTATCAGCATTGAATGTTCAAAGAACAGCAAAAATACTATTGAATAAGAAAAAACTTTGTAGTCATATGAAGAATTGTCTTAAAATATTATTGTAGAAATAGATGCATGAATGGCACACATAGCCCAGTAAACAGACACAGGTTTAAATGCACACTTACAGAAGGACACTAGTGGACTGGCAGATCAGTGTCCAAAAGAAAAAAAATATTTGAATAAAAGATGCTGGGATAGTTGATTATCCATGCCAAATGAGAGAATAAGAATAAAGAGAGAGAGAAAGAATGAGAGAGGAAGGGAAGAAGAAAAACAGATCTTGAATTCATACCATAAACAAAAGCAGTTCTAAATGCATTAATGACCAAAATATAAAGATAAATCAATAACATTTTAGAAGATAATCTAATAAACACATTTTTGAATTAAATGTGACTGTGTATTTTAAGTCAGATACCAAATGCAAAATAAAAATGGAATTTATATATTTCACTACATTAAAAATTAAGTACATCTATTTGTCAAAATATATTTGCCACCTAGATAATAAGTAAATATTAATATCCAGAACATATTTTAAAATCCTATAATTTAATAAGATGGAGGAAAAAACTCAATAGAAAACTAGGTAAATGTAATATACTAATTTTATAGAGAGTAGAGAGAGAAAAATGATACATATAAACACAAAAATATCTTCTATCTCCATAGTAATGTGTAAAACAAATTTTAAAATATCTTTGAAATATCTACTTAACGAATACTAAAAGTCAATACCAAGTTTCGATGACCCATTCATGGCCATTTAGATTGTTTACTTGTGCAGCCACTTTTAAAAATAATTTGGCATTCTCAAGTATTTGAAATTTTCATGTCCTCTGACCCAGTGATTTAATTATTAGATAAATTACCTAAGTAACACTTGAATTTATGTGTAAGGAAACATGTACAGAAATGTTAAAATCATTATTTTTAAAAACAAAAAGTTAGAAATAGTCCAAATATCTAGTACAATAGACTAGATAAATATGTTTTGACATAGTTGCATAATAGCACAAAGCAATGGAATTGAACTGTGGCTCCTATCATCAATATTGACAACTCTTAGAAACATAATATTGAGTGAAGGAAGTAGGTCATCAAGAAATAAATAAATATTGTTTTCTTCCAATTATATAACTAGTGGTAAACTGTGGTATAGAAGCTAGAGGATATAGTCAGTGAGGGATGAAACCAGGGCTACTGGGATGTTAGTCTTTTTTTTTAAGTGGGAGGTATCTATACACACCCATATATACACATGTGTGTAACTTTATATGTGTGTGATCATTTTATTACTGATTTTTAATGTATATATACTGTTCAAAACCCTTTGAATATATTTTATATGAATATTTTACTAGAAAATAGTTAAGAGTGAAGAAAAAATAAAAAATTTTTAGAAGACCAGAGGAAAATAGCTTTATGAAACTGGAGTAGAAAAATATGTTAAGTAACGCAGAGCACAAAATAAAAAGGAAAATATTAACACATACAAATACGCTATATTCAAGAAGTAATGCTTTTCAAAAAAACATTAAAAATTAAAATACAAACAAAATATATTTATAAAAGTACATTTCAATGGGTTTAGTATATAGAATATATAAGCAGTACCTAAAATATATTTTAAAAATAAGCAAACATCTAACTATAAAAATTGGCCAAGATGCCAGTCCCTTCAAAATAAAATATGATGCAGCCAATAAGCAAATTATATGTTCTTTATAAGCAGTGCATCTAAAACAAAGCAACCAAGAAAGTTTTAAATTAAAAGATAAGCATAGATGTAAAAGGAAAGTGCTAGCCTCTTCAAGATGGAAAATAGGGGAAAAAATGAAACATTCCATGATAAAATGTATATACAGAAAATAAAACAAAACTTTTTATCTATTTCCTGATTAAAGCTTGGTTACTTTTAGAGTGAGACAATGCTTAAAACATTCAAAGACAAATATCAGGATTTCTCAACAAAGTGACTTATTTTTAATCAGAATAATCTTATATATACATTAGATATTATTTTGTTTTCACAGTCCTGTGAAAGTGAGAATCCTTTTTTTTGTATAAACTATCTGAACAGTCGTCCACTACTCTGCCCCCAACTTAAAAAGATTGTTCTTTTTTTTAAGGATCTGATTATTAGACAATGATTACAACCAATAGCACCATTTTTCTTTTTAAGTATGATTCTTAAGGGTAGCTCTTCCTAATCTCCCTCCGCCTTTTTAATTCACCCCCACCCACTTCCACCCCTGACATATGGATGTTGCCATTTCCCCTTAAGTGGATCTCTGAGGCGTCTCCTCCCACGTGCACCTACCCACACCCCGCCCCCCTGACCGTGGCACCCCTGGCGCACTCAGGGCCCTGGCGCACCTGGAGTATGGTTCTTGGCTCCACTTGGGACATGAACCCAGGACTTTCTGCGTGTAAAGCAGGTGTGCTAACCACTACGCTATGGAGCCATCTCCAGCTTTTCTAATCTTAATAGGTTAAGCTTGCATAATATTTATATAACTATATAAATATTTATATAACTATATAAATATTTATATAACATATCACATTCTGAAGAGAGAAAAAGATAATTTTGCAGAGTATTACATGCTTTTTGTTGCATCATACACAAATACCTCTTAGGATTTAAATATCAAGGCTTAGGGTACCCAGATATAGGACAAAAGGTATAGTTTATTAATTTCAGTTTGCTTTGGTTTTCCTTTGTTTTCTCTAAGGAAGAATAATAATCTATAAAACAAATATGAGCCCCAGGACAGGACTCTGCAAAGTTCTCCTTGCTTAGTTGGTTTCAGGGACTTTTCTAAGAAGAATATAGTACACACGTCAGAAGACATGTTTGCCTATATAAACATTTAAAATACTACATAAAAATAATTCATTATACAACAGAAAAATGACAGAATTCTTATTTTTTAATCTAATACAGAGTTTGCATAAATAAAATAAAATATACCACAAAGAACTCATTTGGAAAACAGACAAAAAATTTTAAAAATTGAATATAAAGAATAAAAAAAATTAAAAATACTAAGAGATTTTGGACATAAAATTTTAAGAATGTAAATAGTTTTAGTTTGGGTTGCTCTAATAAGTTATCATAGACCTGAAAGCTTAAACAATAAACACATATTTTGCACATTTCTGGAACCTGAAAGTCCCAGATCTGGGTACCAGTATAGTTGGGTTCTTGATGATCTTCTTACTGATTTACAGACAGAAAGCCATTCTTGCTGTGTCCTCGCATAGCTGAAAGAGATCTAGCTAGCTCTTTGGCCTCTGCTTACAAGGGCACTAAAACACATTCATGAAGGCTCCACCCTCTTGACATAATCATATTACATAGGGCCCATCTCCAGACACCATCACAACAGGATTAGTGTTTCAAGTATAAATTTGGTAGGGGCAGAGGGGGGGCGGGGGGGGGGCGGGGAGACTTAAGCATTCAGTCCACAACAGAAATAAAAAACATTTTTGCTTATTATATTACTAAAACAGCTAATTTGACAAGCCAAGAGTTGTTGGGTGTATACGTCTTCATAAACTTATTTGCTCAATTCCAGTTAATTGTGGAGGTTATTGTTTGTAAGGAACAAAACTTGAAATCAAAGTGACCATTAACAAAAAAACTGATAAAAATATAGTACATTCACATGATAAAAAGTTATTATAAAAATGGCTTTGTTGTGGAAAGATTATTAACATATTTAAACATGCCAAAAATGAAAAAGGCAAGATAAAAAACAATGTATATACTATCACCCATTATTTGTAAATAAAATTGGTGAATAGATAGATTGTTACATAGATATCAAATTGATGGCTAGATACATAGATTCAAGTCCCTGTTATCCAAAAGTAGAGCATTTCAATGAAACCCTTAGTAAGCTAAAATGACAGAGTGAAGAGTATCCCCCTCCTTCCAAAGTTCATATTATGCCACTTCATTTTCACAAAAGATCTATATTAATACCCATTTTCAATAACAAAAAAATCCGAAGAGGATTTTCATTTTTACAAAAGCATTTACTGTAGAAATGTAGGTCTTTCATAAACAGGCAGTGGCATAACACAAACTTTAGGGAAGTGGGGATACCTGTATTTAGATATACAAGAGTTGGATGAAATTGTCCTCTTTGTGAAATAAGCCACAATTTTTAAAAACATATCACATTTGAAGAGAATATTGATATGGGACGAAGATATAAGCCTTTCACTTTTCATTTTGTCTTTATTATATTTTAAAAAATTAACCATGTTACATAGAGCAAGTCATAGGAACTGCTTATTGAACATTTTATTTAAAACAGCATACAAAGATAAAAGGGCAGAATTCATAAGGTTTAGTATTATGAACCCTCTGACCATAATTACACACATTTAACCAACACCCAGACTAAGAAAAAGACTTTCAGCATCACTCCAGAAATACCCTTTCTGTATTCCACAGTCTGTTTCTGGTTTTAATATGACTGATATTATTTAATGCTGGGATAGAATTCCAAAACCATTGCTTTTATTTGTTAAAAGAATGTAAATTTAGTTGATAAAGAATTGAGCATTTATATGTAGTAACCTCCTTAAATATGATTAGCCAGCATTTTATTATTTCAAGAAGCACATACTAAACTATCATTCTTAGAAACCAGAAAAGGGTAAATGAGAGTTCTTGGTTTTTGTTTTTGTTTTGCTTTATTTTCAAAATACGTTTCTCTAGAAAAAGAAGGGATGGGCCATCTCTACTCCATGATGTTTGAGACCTCAAATAACATGGCCTAGATGACTGGAGAGGGCTGGAGCACGTCAGCTTGGCCTGACATCTAGACATTTTTTTCTTTACATGATTTATACGGAGGCCTGTATGTTCAATATGGCTCCTTCATTCACAGGTCCGGTCCCAGGCTGGAATGACTGGAATGTCCGGTAGTGTGACTGGAACAGCTAATAGCTAACATTGCTTTCCTTGCAGTCTCTTCACATGGCTAGATCGAGCTTCCACACAGGTTGGGAGTCTCAGGGAAGTTGAACATGTTACATGGTGGCTGGATTCCCACAGCGTGAACATTCAAATCGGCTAATGAGAAATCTCCAAAGCTTCTTATTATCTAGTTCCTGAAGTCCCAGAATATACTGGTCCTACATTGGACTGATCAAGCTAGTTAGTAAGACCAGCCTCAGATTTAGGGAGAGAAAAACTAAGCCCCACCTCTCCATGGAGAATTAACATAGAATCTGAACCCATTTGTAATCTAGCATGAATGGTTTTAAAAATAGAATACAAAAATATCTTACCTTTGCAAATTTTACATTAACATAGGATCAGAGGAACGCGTTTTCATGTATACTCATAAAACCCCACACAAGTGAAGAGCCTCAGGCATAAGCTTCATAGTTTAAGATATATATCATTCGGCCAGAATCCTAGTTCATAAGCCTTTGGACACAAACTCAATATATTTGGTAGAAAAATTAAGTTTGTTAAATATTCAATATACTCTACCTTTTGCCTCTTTTCATATTAAACTATTAGATGTGAAATATATTTCTGTTTTTTTTTTAATTAGTTTTATATGCACAATACATTGGTTAGAACTTTATATAGTTTATGACGTGATCCCCCTGATTACTCTATCACCCATCTGGCTCTGTGCATAGCTATTACAATACTATTGACTGTATCCCCTATGCTGTACTCTACATCCCCGTGACTATATTTTAACTACTAATTTGTACTTCATCCTTTCACCTTTCCTTCCAGCTTCCCAACTGCCCCCACCCCCAACTCTGGCTGTCACCAGATTGTCTTCTGTATTTGTGAGTCTGTTTTCATTTAGTTCGTTTCTTTTATTCCTTAGATTTCCACATATAAGTGAAATCATATGATATTTATCTTTCTCTGACTTATTTCACTCAGCATAATAACTTCTAGGTCCATCCATGTCTTCACAAATGATAGTATTTCATTTTTTTGGCAAAGTAATATTCCATTGTAAATTATGAACCATAATTTCTTTATTCAATCATCTATTGATGGGCATTTAGGTCACTTTCATATCTTGGCTATTGTGAATAGTGTTGCCATGAACATAGGGGTGCATAGATCTTTATGAATTATTGTTTTGATTCTCTTTGGATAAATAGCCAGAAGTGCAATTGTTGTGTCAAAAAGTAATACTCTTTTTAATTTCTTGAGGAAACTCCAGACTGTTTTCCATAGTGACTGTACCAATTTGCAATCCTACCAAGAATGTATGAGGGTTCCCTTTTCTCCACATCCTCACCAATATTTGTTGTTCTTTGATTTATTGATAATAGCCATTCTGACAGGTGTGAGGTAATATCTTGTTGTGATTTTAATTTGCATTTCCTTGATGATTAGTGACCTTAGCATGTTTTCACATATGACTATTGGCCATCTGTATTTCCTCGTTAGAGAAATATCTATTCAGGTTGTCTGCCTATTTTTTTAATTGGAGTATTTGGACTTTTTGTTATTGAGTTGTATGAGTTCTTTATATATTTTAGATATTAATCCCTTATCAGATGTATCATAGGTGAATATTTTCTCCCATTCTATAGGTTGTCTTTTCTTTTTTCCTGGTGATTTCCTTTGCTGTGCAAAAACTTTTTAGTTTGATGTAGTACCATTTCTTTATTTTTTTCTTTTGTTTCACTTACCTGAGGAGATATATCTGAAAAGAAATTAGTAATAGCAATATCGGAGAGTTACTGCCACTGTTTCCTATTATTGTTTCAGGTCTTACATTTAAGTCTTTAATTTATATTGAGTTTATTCTTGTATATGTTGTGATAAGTTGGTCCAGTTTCATTTTTTTGCATATCGCTGTCCGGTTTTCACAGCGCCATTTATTGAAGAGACTGACTTATTTGAAATATATTTTCTATAGTTTTAATTAGAGTCTATATTTCTGAATGCATTGATACAGTGAAAGAATGCTAATATGATCATGCCTTCCAGTTATAATATTACATCTCATATTTAGATGATGAGATAATAGGTTAAATGCATCGAATTTTCTTGTCTTTGCATTTGTACATACATAATTTGCATATAGTCAACCTAAGGCATCAATCAGCCCTGGGATGGGTTGAGAACATTGGAAAGGGATAAGGATTATTCTAGCAAGCTTACAAAGAGAGTTATAATTTTTGATATTCAAAAAGGACATCTCAGTTATGCAAGAATACAATAGGCTTTAAAACAGAATTTTTAAAATAAAATTATTTTTGTGATTTTTCACTACATTGCAAAGTACCACAAAACAGATTTTCCAGAAAAGAAAAGGGAAATATGATGAAGATAAAATATAATGCCCCCAATTCACCATTTTTGGATTAGAAACTTGTGCCAGGAAGAAAGAGTGGTAAGAGAGGCAGGTACTTGGAGAGGCGCTTCCTAGAAGAAATTCCCAGTTTTTTCTGCCTGATCCCAAACTTGGTGGACTGTCAAATAAATTTAGTGTAGGTTCTTCTTTCTTTTCTTGTGTATGGAAGGAATTTGAAGATCTCACACGACCTGGGAGGTCATGCAGAACATATCTAAATTGAGAGCACGGTAAGAGTTAAGTGAACTGAAGTCATGTTCCAAATGAACTATAAGACAAAACTCAAAGAGATCTCAGAACTGTAGATATGTGTGATGAGGCCCATCAGCCGAGAATACCACAGAGCCCAGCAAAAATGAGGGTTA
Organism: Pteropus medius; assembly: GCF_902729225.1. Classification (NCBI taxonomy): domain Eukaryota; kingdom Metazoa; phylum Chordata; class Mammalia; order Chiroptera; family Pteropodidae; genus Pteropus; species Pteropus medius. The sequence goes on along the minus strand of NW_024349800.1, from coordinate 21,081,734 downwards.
TCAAAACAGGTGAACACATGTTATGTTAGTCACAGATTTCAGAAGCAGACACAAGGAGAGTGGCCAAAGGCAGGATTAGTTGCATAGCAGGCCTATCCCTAAATAAATATTCTGCATCAGAGACCAAAAGAATGTCTGGGTATATCACATAGATCCAGTGATTATGAGCCTCATAAATTGTTCAAGTTCACATCCCTTCTCCAGACAGGGAAATATTATTTAGAAAGGATCATTGAAAGGAGGCATATGATTTAAAAGATCTGGAATTTTTATATAAAGAGATTGAAAGTTGAGAAGACTGAATTAATATGTCATATAGGATCAAAATTCAATTCTTTCCTTACTATATGTAGGAGAGTGGCTAATTAGGCTCTTTATATCAATTTTAGGGAAAATAAAGGAAGATTTTGCATGTATAAAAATTTTTAAATATGTTATTCTATTATGCATACATTTTCTTATCATTCTTCACACACTATTATCTGTTTTGCTATTATATTTATCATGCAATTTCCATAGTTCAGCTACTTCCTAAGTTAAGGCACTTAAATTTGATTGCTTTTATTGAATCCCTTAAAACAATGATTTTCTGTTTGGCCACTGTGCTAACAGTATCAGCATCCCCTAGGAAATGGTTGAAAAAGCAAAATATCAGGCTGCCCTCTGTACTGCTGAATCAGAAACTCGCCCTGAAACTCCAACTACATTCCACTTAATTTTTTTAAATTTTCCAGTGTCTTACTGAAATGATAAACCAATATACCAATATATTTTTTTCCCTAGATTTATTCAGCTTCTATATGGTATTTGATATTTTCCCCATATTCTTCAAAGAACACTTTTCCTAGGCTTTCCCTTACATTTTGGACTGCTCTTTCTTAGTGTCTTAGATGAGTTCTCTTTCTAGCTCCATTTATATAATGGTGCTATTTCCTCAGGCTATCTTCTTTTTTATACTGACACCATTGAGTAATCTCATACATACTATAGTTTTATAATTTATTCTATGATTACAAAGTCTATATTTCCAAAACTGTTCTTGCTTCTGAGACCCACATCCAAATATCCAAAACCTACTGTATATTTTTTATGAAATATCCATAGATTTTCTCAATTATCCTAAAAATATCTATATAATATCTCTGATTTTAAAAGTACCACATTCTTATTGTAGAAATACATACTAAGAAAATAACATACAAATGAAAGCATGAGACATTTGTAATACTACCACCCAGAAATAACCATAGCATTATGACACACACACACACACACACACACACACACACACACACCCCTCTGTTTCCCTTGCTTTGAAAGCATAATGTTATATTTTCTTTACCTGAACTGTTTAGAACCCCGGAGTTGTTTATTACCCACATGCAAAATACTGTAACTACTTGTATATAAGCTTCAATCCAATCCATTTTCGCACAAGAATCTACTCCTTTGACTGTTATATACACTTGATTGAATTTAAATTACAACAGGGAATGTTCAGCGAAATAGAGGTTTTTCAGGTTCAAAGCTGGCACAACATTACCCTTGAGTTACTGGATATGTTTTTCCATAAATATATATTTCCTTCTGGGAACCAATATACTTACTCTAGAAAAAGAGCAGAGAGCTGCACTGTGACATTTAGTGAAAATTCAGTTTTGAAATGGACATGTGGCTTCGAACTATTATCTCACTTCCATGCATCTTAGATCAAGACCATTGAAAATCTATTCAAAGTCCAAATGTCGGCATAAATTGTCCTAGGATTAATGTTATTTTGTATGTGAGTTTGTATGTGTGTGCGTGTGTGTGTATGTGCGTGTATGCATATGTTTACATAGTCTTTAAGAAATAAATTGTAAAAATATTTTAACTATGAAGTAGGTATTTTTATTATTTCTAAATTTTTAACTTAGCAGAAAATTTATGTCCAAATATAAATCATCTCAATGTATTAGGTGACTTCTAAAAGCAAAATGTCAAAATGTAACTGAATAACTTGATATATGAAGGTAAATGCCAAAAGATTCAGCTAAATGAAGTGTGGGTCATTGAAGAAGGGAAGGCATTCTGGAGACTGCTGTTGATTTTAAAAGCTTTCATAGAAGTAGGTGTTTCTTTAAAGTACGTGCATGAAAAACTTGGATTTAAAAATTAAAGTCACCCTTTAAATAGAGAAAAATTTTAAATAAGGAAAAATAGTATCTTATAATCTGTCTTCTACCTAATTCAGTACAAAAATTCTTTTATGCATGCTTCTAGAAGAGCAAGCAAAATGCAAAGCAGAAAGAAAAATATGCCTGGTCCCTGTCCTAATGAAGTCCTATACTCTCTGGAGGAGTTGAGATAAGTGTAAGACAAATAGACTGATAGAATGTAATAATTGACAAGAAAGCAAGACTAGCTTCTCTCTGTCACACAACTCCATATTGCCCAAAGAAGGAGCCTCCTGGATGTCACTATTATATGAAGCAAATCATTAGCATGTATGGATCCAGGGCTGACTGCCCAGCTTCAATGCAGAACAGGACCAGTCCTGTGAAGTTACATATTCCTGCTTCCCTAAGCCTCGAAATATCCATTATGACCTGAATTCTCATCTTGCTTTTCTCTGCCTGTCCTAATCTGATCCAGTTCCTAATCCCTACCTTCTAAATTATGGTTCTTTGTTCTTTGGAACTTCATGTCAATGATAAGCAAAGTTTTTAGCGTCCTGAAACTTCTCAGAATGTTTGCTTTACCTCTTTGCCTTGAAAGAAACTTGAATATGCCCTGAATTCTCCACTTGCTTTGTGGTCATCTCAAACTGGTGGCACTTTTTTTTCTTTCATACTGCAGTTCCATAAAAAATAAAATAGCTATTATTTTTTACCCTATTATTACCATCAGATGATTAAGTCCCTCTTCCAAAGCTAATACCCTTCAAATGAATCACTTACTCATCTTCCTTATTTCCATGATATATCAAGCTCTTGCTGACTCCCATTCATTCAATGAAAACTTAGCTCTTGACTCAAAGTTTTGCTTTGTCACAGTTGCTGTTATACTTCTTGAAAACATAAATATTCACATAGGTATTTGAGACAACATTTAATTATTCCATTTCTTCACTGTCTTATCTCTGTTAAAAGTTTCCCCAAATTTTCTTCACCTAGCCTAACTTATAACAACACTCTGGACAATTATCATTAAAAATCTTGACCTCATTTTCAAATTTAAAATATAAAATTTCCAGCCTTCAAAAAAAAATCTTTCTTTTTAGTTTGCATTTTTAAATATTCTCAGTTCAACTCTCTTACCATTTCTTTCACATTATATCCTCCCATCCATTAATCTTACTATTTTCTCATAATCCATCTATAATCCATTTCTTTACTTGACTTTATTGAGCAGCTTAGAGTCTATGGTACATCAATATAATTAACCCTTGATACGTTTTCTGGAATCTATCTCCTACCCTCTCCCCATCATCCTGTCTCTATAATGTTTGCCTTCTAAAATCCTAACTCTGAATGGTTGTGAAGGAAACAAGAATATGTCACTTAAAATATGCCTCTTCGTCTTATTGATTATTTTGAATTAAAGGCACTAAGAAACAGCAAATGCAAGAAGGACTCTCCCAACTCCCTTTTACTGAAAGCAGAAGATAAAACTCATGTGTGAAAAAGTATTCTCCTTGTACCTAGCAGAAGACATTCTTATTATCAGAAATGGAGAATTGGGGGCAGAGAAATCTATCTGAAAAACCTTGATAAACTAACCCTTATCTTCCTAGATACTTCTTCACCATTTACCACTTTTAGCCTAAAACCTCATTTTTTCACTTCTTCACCAATTTATTATTTCTTTGTCTAAAAGGTATAAAAGTTTCCTGCTCTGGTCACTTCTTTGGGTCTTCATTATCTTGGTAAGGCTCTCATGTACATGTAAAAATTACATAAAAATTTGTGTACTCTTTTCCTACTAATTTGCCTTGGTTTAATTCTTAGGCTAGAGCCTATAAGATGATAGAGCATAATTTTTTCCTCCCCTATAAACTCAATACGTGCCTTCCTTGGGTGTCTGACTAAGCAGCCGAATTACACATCCAAGCAAACACACTAGTACTTCTTACCACTCAACATCTCAAGATTCAGATAAGCTTGTAACATTGATCAGTCTACTAGTTCAGTAATATACTTGACTTCTCATTTCTGAGAAAATTACATCTTCTTTTCCCCTCAAATACCTATTATCATACCCTCTTCTGCAATCTGAGCTGATGAGCTTGCCTCGCACATTATTGAGGAAAGGGAAATTATTAGATGCTAAACCTTTTATCCTCCATCTATGAAAATCAATTCAGGCAAAGCTACCAGTGACCTTCAAGTTGCCAAATCCAGTGTTCTTCTTTCTACCTACACATTGTACATAATACAAATGCTGTATTCTGTTCTAGGTACCTATAACTCTGGAAAACATTTCTTCTCTCTTGAATTTTGTACTGCCAGACTCTCCTTGTGCTTCTCTGAGTTTTTTCCTTCCCCTTTTTACAACTCTGTATATTGAAATTCTGTCCCATATCACCACCATGTTTTTTATTGTGTTCATAGCACATAGTTTGCAAACATATTTGTGTAATTTTTGCCTGTTTAATGTCTGCTCCCATGATGTTAGATACTGGTGTTGTATGTATTTCACTTAAGATAGTTCTCATCTTTTTACGTATTCTAGTCACTTTGTCTCTATTACATTGTATCATACAGAGCATTACACACAATGATATATTTGTTAGTTAAATGAAAGAATGCAGAACTACTGTGACCTTATTATGATAGTGATATTTGTTTCTACATGGGCAAAAGAATAGAAAAGAGGTCGATGATTTGCTATTTCCTCTGTGTTTTCACAATTTTTAGAAACAGCTGCTTTTAGCTGCTGCTTTTTCTCATTGAAAGTAATCATATCCCACTATTATACTCTTGTTCTTACTTGAAAGTTGTGACTGGTAGCTTTTTGTTCTCTTCTCGAGATATTGTGCCTATGCTAAAGCTAAAGACATCTTTACCTGCTTGCAGCTAAATGTGGGAGGCTCTGCCCCAAGAAAGAACCTGCTTTCATTTTGGTGCCTACGGGGCATCTAACATCATTCATTTTGATCAGACTACTTTCTACCTTATTAGTCATGCTACATGCTTCATGATGCAGGTTAACTTCTTCTTAACAGATCTGCATATATTGTTAACATTACCCTGTATCTCAACTACATATTCCTTCTGGGAATTGATCAGCATACCTTCTCCCACCTGAATACTTCATTTAAATTCCCTACATATCTATATTAGAATATGCCGGAAAAAAATACAGTATCTAGTATATGCCTGGTTATAGGTATTACTTGAAGTATCGTTAAATATCATTTTATGTATTAATAATGAAAATTTTGGCTTTGTTGGAACAACATGTTGGCAGCCTTCTGTTGTTTAAACAGGATTTTTCTTCTGCTATACCTTTGCTGTCACTATGAAATATACTATGTAAAGTCAGGCATAGATCAATAGGAATTAATTTTATTTAATTTCTAATTTTATATTCTGGACGTTTAAGCTTCTAAGTATTATACCCTATGTTAATATCAACATGGAGATACTTTCTGTTTGGTAAAGTATACATAATCTGGCATAACCACTCTCTAAGAAACAAGGAAAATACAAAGATAGATCAACTAAAATAAAATGAATTCCTCGTATAAACAAACTCCCAGATTCACAGCTTAAATCAATTTCTCCTGCAGGTAGAACCACTTCAAATGTGTTTTGTTTGTCTCTGTTATTGATCTTCATTGAACTGGTGTGTGTACTAATATTTTTGTCAAGGAATTGTTTCCTAGGTCTTGATTTATAGCAATATACCAGGTTGAGTTGATGTAAGAAACATAAACCACTGTGAGAGAATTTGAGAAGAGGGTATTTTAATATGAAGGATGACACGCATATGAAACTGTTGAGAGGTCTGGAGGAACTGATAAAAGAATAGGCTTCTCAGATAGACATTCAGGACAGACCCCACTTTCCAAAGGAGCTATGACCTCTGTTCAATCAGAATGCAGGTTGTTAGAAAGCTGTTGTTGGATTTACTGTATTCCAAAGCATATCTTCTATCTACTTTTTGGGAAGCTGGGATCAGAAAGCCACTGCTACCACAGACACAAAGTATATCTTGACACACACAAGCTGGTGATAGACACCAGACACTGATTCTGGCACACTAACTGACACAATTGCCTCTTAATACCTGCAACCTAGACATAGTACAGTGGAAAACTGCTTCAGAGAAAACTGACTCCATATTCTTGCTTTCCAGAAAAAAATAGCTAACATAGCAAGAGGATATCTTGTTTCCGGTTCTGCCTTCCAAGGCTCAAGTGAAAATGCTGGTTTTAGCTTCACAGAATTCGGAGTAGAAAATGAGAATAGATGTTTCATGACTTTGACCAAATTCACATTAAAAATTTTTGTGAAGAAAACCAATACTAAAAGGGAGTATCTGTAAAAAAATCCATTAAACGAGTTGATCACAAATATTCTGCTTCACAGATATTATGATTTGGAAATAATTAGCTACACCATGTGAACTATAAAATTAGTTCTCTATTCTTTGAACTGTCCCTATATTAAAATATTTGAATTTCCTGAACTCCCTAGGCTTTCTCTTGCCTCATATCTTGCACATTAAACTTTTAAAACCAACACTGTCTTTCTCTTCCTACATCTTATTTGTTGGCTTACCTATCTGCTTCAGGAAGCCTTTTTACCACCAACTTCACTTGCATTTACTCCCTCCAATATGCTTCCAAAGCTCTTAATGAAAATTCCTATCATAAAATGATCACCTATTAACCTATCTTTATATTCTAATAGATCTTAAAGCTTTTAAAGACAGTCTTCTTCTGTACCCAGTGTGCATTATAAAGATTATTTGAACCTGTGTTCAAATGCCATTTTCAGGCTTTTGGGTACCATTTAAATATTAGTTATTTTTAACATACATTAGTTATATTCAAAGTGCTAGATTGCTAATTACTTAATATACCAAATATACCTCAGTTTTATGTTTAAGTGTGTTGACTTATTAGGTAGATCCAATTATGTATTTTTCCTTCATAAATTTAAGAAACTTATAAGATAAAGATTTTGTCCTCTCCCATCTCAAATTATTAAGTTAATTATTGTTTTTGAAATGTAGATTTTTTTTATATTTAAAGAAAGTTAATGATTCAGGGCAAAAATAGAAATTGTCTTCCACCCAGAAGACTACCACCATCACCACCTCTCCTGCCCACCACTAAAAATTAATTTAAGCAGCAAATAACATGAGAGATCAAGTCTCTGGGTGAGTTTGGAAGTCCTGAAATAGTTAAAAACAGAAAAAACATATATTTTATTAGAATTTATGATATTGCATTTCCTTTACCAGAAATTCTACCCCAACTCAACTACTCTAACTCCTACTCTTTGAGGAAACATCAACAAAACTAATTTTACTTTGTATGTAGTAAAATTCCATTGATGTCAAGTTTTTATTTTTCGCATGATGAGATGTTCTTAACAAAATTATAGGACTTTTAGAAAAATTTCAGACGTTCATGGCAGGTTTTATATTCTGAGTTTTCAAAACTAAAATATTTATAGTGAACTGTTTGTATTTAGGAATTGCTTATCTTTATGTTTGCTAAGAATTCTAAAACCTTAAGAAAAAGTATTGGAAGATAAGTTATATAGTATTGGTATCTGGAGAAAGAACATCATAATAATTATGATATCATTATGGTTTTATGCATCAGAATCCCAAAACAATTGTTACTATAGGGAATCAAAAGCTAAGTTGAGATAGCAAAAATCTTTACATTAGAGAATAGAACAAAAATCAGACAACCATTCTATGAGCTAATTATACCTAAACATAGCTTTTGTTAATATTTGAAGGACATTAAGGAAAGAAAGTAAACTAAATTATCTCTCTTTCTGCTATTAATAACTAATTAAAATAGCAAAAAATCTTGTTTACTGAAAATGAGAAGCTCTTGGGAGACTGAGAAAAGGGGTCCTCAGAAGAAAGAATAAAAGAAAATACATATAAATTAAATTGGTATAAGAGTAGTTTTTTTTTTTCCTTTTTCATTACAAATATCCTGTTTTTTTCTAGTTTAAATAAATGCAAACGAGAACTCTTTACAAATAAAGCCATGTTATTAAGTGGTTTAAATTATTTAAAGATTAGAAAATTTCAGAAGTATGTTTTTCAAAGTAAACTGAAAGAGGCCAGCCTCTAGAAATTTCACCTATGAAAATACTCACAAAACCTCACCTGGATCCTCTGAAAAAAGTAGACGTAAAATTTAAAAAGAAAGTAATGCAGAGGATCCCATAATAATTATAAATATATGGTATCATTCATGCTGGTGATTGTTTTTTAAGTCACAGATTTATTTAAGACAAAAAAAGGAATGCAATTTCATGCAGCTAAGTGTTGCACAGCAAATTAAGGCCTCTTACGTACAGATACAGTCATCTTGAAGAGTCTCACTTCTCTTTCTTGCTGTCCCTTTCCCACCTTTCCCCTTCTTACATTATTTATCTGTGAAAGTAAACAGCTGTTTTGAAGAGGTAAATACTATTGCTGCAAACCACTGTTATCATATTTAATTGACATCCTAATTCTGCATATTCCAGGAAGTTGGCATATGTTTCCTATTCCCTTGGTTCTGATACCAAGTTACACTACTGTACAGTACCTGATACTTTTATGATTTTTAGTAAAAATGTTGATTGAATAAATGAGTATGTGTGCATCAGGAAACAATGGCCTTTCTCCTTATGAAACTTTACCATCACATTCATTTTCTTTTTCTGCCTTAGCAATTTCCTACAAATTGAGCAACTTAAAATAACACAGATTTATTATCTTGAAGGACTTGAGTCCGGAAGTTCAACACATGTCTTACTGGGCTAAAATAAAGTTGTTAGTAAGACTGTATTTATTCCTGGAGCACTTGCTTGCAGTTATAAGACTTATGTCCCTGTTTCCCTAAAGGCTAACAGTTCTCAGCTGTCCTTAGCTCTTAGAGACCTCTCTTCTGCCCTTGAATGTGGATGCCTTCATCTTAGAGCCAGCAACAGACCATTGAACCCTTTTGTTCTACTGCTTCTCTTTTCTGTTTGCAAATAGAGAAGGTTATTTGTTTTTTATGACCTTGTGATTACTTTGAACATGCCTAGGTAATACAGGGTAATCACCCTATTGTAAGGTATGCAGACTATACTTGTTAAGTCTCTTTTGCCATGTAATGTAACATATTCCCAGGTTCTAGAGATTAGGCCACAGGCATCTTAGTGGTTCTGTTATTCAGCCAACAAAACCAATGCTTTCTTTACTATTCATTTTATTATTTGTGTGACAAATTTCAAAACAATATATAGATCAAAATCTGTGTTTTAGAATATTTGAAACAGCCAAAATGATTTTTGAAATCTTAGGAGGAACATTTTACTCCTCAAATATTTTATTTTCTCATAGATATCACCAAATGTTTATCTAACTTGAAGTAATAAATTAAGTACTTCACAGTCACTTCCTAAAGTCACATGAATGTATCCTTTTGACCATCATTTCCTCAATGTAATTTGGTAGGAATATCACACAGGGGAGTGGAACTAACCATGCTCAGTATCAGAATGGTCCACAAACAAGAATTAATATTGATAAACACAGGGCATGAAGCTCTCTGTGAATATTAGGCTTCAATAATGTGAATCAGCTTGTAAGTAACTAGCAAGTTCATCCATACTCAGTTAATATATAATTGTCGTATTCCATGGCTTGGTTTGCATATATTAAAGTTAATAATCATATATTCATAAACATAGGAGATTAGTATAAAGATTCTAATTTAGAAGTTTATGTTTAGTAAATTCAACTTTAATAATAACGCCTTATGTTTACACAGTGCTTATACAGTTCAGAAAGTTTTTCTTCATATTAACAAATATAATTTTTACAAACAAACTGTAACGTTGTTATGACAACATATATAATTTCTATTCATTGACAGATTCAACATGTGGCAATGATCATTAAACTAGATCTTTCAGTTCCTTATTTTAGTTTCTAGTTTTTTGTGTATTTGTGTGTATGTTAGTAAAAATATTTAAAGAGATGATATTAGACTGGATAAGACTATATGTGTGATAAAGATGGTATGAATTTCTTTTAAAGGCAAAAAATTAGAGTAAATGAATTCCTGAAGATCTCCCTCTCTAGCTCTTTTTTCAAACCTCTCTGCAGAGTAGAGGAGAGATTAAGTATATTTTAGATAAGATGAGAATTACCTCAAACTTCAGTTACTTAACAGTTTTACAAACATCTTACAACTTAAAAACAGTTTTATTTGTTTTTTTTTTTTTTTCAAGATAATGTTTTTTGATGCCTATATCCATACAGGCATCAAAAACAGTTAAAATAATTAAAGTCAATAATACATTTAAGGGTAAAGATTTGTCAGTCACTATGTGATACTCCTGAATATGAGTTATTGCTTATTTACTTACAGCAACCTGAGGTAGAATTTCCTTAAATTATAGCTACCCGAACTCTAAAAATTCTAATTATTCTTGTTATTTCATCAACCTAAGTAGTGAAAGAGTAGTCAGATTAAAAAAAAAAAAAAAAAAAAACTACCAAAAGATTTGGAGAACATTCCTCTAACATAGATGTTGAGCATCTATTCCAAATCTAAATCTTTAAATGACTTCCATGACTTCCTGCTAGTTTGTTATCTGATTTTATGTTTTTAAAAATTAATCTCTTGTGCCAATAAATCATTACTTAATTTATACTTCACATGAACTATCTCAACATTCCACTAAATATTAGAAACTTAATGTGCTAATTATTCCCTATTGTCTTTTTGTTTAGTAATTCTCAACCGTTGAGATTCTAATTGATATTGAATTTACATTTTATTATAATTTACTAGATCTTGTGAATAGCAATGAATTGTAGTAGCCCATAAAATGCTCTATATAGCCTTGTTTATTGAAACAAGGACATTTCTCTAATACAGAACAAAATAAAATTGAGTGAAAACCAGCCGAATATTAAAAAGAATACTGTTTAGTTTTCTGAACTGCATTTTTCATTGTTGCAAGTGAAATGAATGTCTAGGGTGTAACAAATACAATAAATTAGAAAAGATGACTTAGTCTTTAGGATTTTCTACAAAATAATTTTTTTAATCATTAAATACTGACCTAATTTTGGAGAGAAGTTAATGAAATCTAGCTGAAAAGCTATTACACTTGACCAAAATGGCCTTAATATTCCCCTTAGCTTGACAAAGCTTTAGACAGTCTTTATTCTGATTCTTGGCCCCTGACCTCCCTTTTCTTGGAGCATTTACTTTAGAAAACTTGTACTGTTAAGTGCTTTCTCTCTTTGAAATATATATAAACATTTTTAAGAGCTAAATAAACCTCCTTCCAGGACTGAAAAATGTCTTTTTCAGGAACCCAGGCGCCATCTCTTGAAATGTAACCATCAAAGAAGATAGAACCCTTACCCTGCAGAAGACTAGGAGCCTAATAGGTAGGCCTCTTCTTCAAGTTGTAAAACCACCTCTTGTCACGAAGTTATGACAAGGTCGTTTTTTCTTTGGGTAAAAGCAGTTAATAAACTCAGATAGCCATCTCAATTACCAGGTGAATCTGGGATGTCATGTGTGACAAATGTTGCTATGAATCCTTTTACTTGAGAACTAGCTATTAATAATTTGAGAACATGTGTGTAATGGGTTGTGTCTGCTTGGCTACCTAAAAGGATGAGATTCTTTTCTAATTTTCCAGTCTCTTATTGGATTGCCTGTGGTATGCATGACATTCTGGTTTAATGCATATTCAATAATAAGATCGTTTTCTTTCATTAATACCTGGGTAGAGAGGTTTTCTGGGTTGGCAAGTGATTTTTTCTTTTTATTTCTCCAATAACCTCCTCTGGATTTGTAATCTTCTATTTTCTGAACAAAAAGTTTCTGGATGTGCGTTACATAAAATTTAGAAGATGTTACAACTCAATACAAATGGTAAAATTTTTCTTTGTGGGCATTTTGTATAGATCGAGAAAACACTGATCAAGAAGAAGAAATTTGGAAGGCCTCTTCTGCCATTTGGTTATGATATCAGGGCTTGAGTGAGTTACAGAATTTCAACCTGTGTCCATTATCAGTGGTTCAGGAATAGATACATGTGAAACTAATGAGAGCCTTGCTCTTGACTTTTGTTGCCACTATTAGGAATGATGCTAGGTTTGTGCACTTCTGTTCCATAAAACTTCCAAGTACCACTTGCCACTAGAGAGCCTGAGAGAATGAAGTTAAGGAGAGGCAAACAGCAGAGAAAGCAGAAGTAGGAAGAAAGAGACTTAGAGTTCTGAGAACATCCTTGGAGTATTTCAGTCTAACTCTTTAGTCTTAAAATATTCTAATTCGTGCTTATATCATTTTCAAGAGAAAAATCTGAATTGTGTCACCTATAATGTTATCACATGAAAGGAGTAAATCTTGAAATATTAAAAAGCTATATTTTTATATTTACTCTTTTGCGAATATCTGTTGAACACTTATCATGGGTCACACACTCTTTTAGTAGAAAGGATTCGTCAGTGAACATATCAGAGAAAAATATCTGGATTCAGCACCTTATACTCTAGTGAGAAAGTTAGTTAAGAAACTAAGTAAGCAAAATACATAGAGTGCAAAGGAAACAAAATATTCCAGGAAATGAAAAGATGAAGTATGTGAGTCAAAACTTAGATAAGGAAGCCAGGCAGACCTTGTAAAGTAGGTGAGTTTTTATTTAAAGACCTGAAGGAAGTAAGAGAGCATGCCAGGAAGGAGTATGTCTGGGGAAGCAGCATCTCAGGCAGCAGGAACAGTACCAGTGCTCTGAAGGAGGAATGTGCTAACCTTGTTTGAAGAGCATTGACTAGACCAGTATAGCTAGACTGAGTGAAAGTGTGAGGGAGTAGAAGATGGCCTGGGACAGTTATCTGAATGAGGCATTGTTCTCCTAGTAAGGACTTTACTCTGTATGAAATGTAAAGGCAACTGATGAATGTATCAGAGGACTGGCATTAGATTTATATATTAAAATGTATTATTTGGATTTTTCAGTATATACTATTTTAATAATAATATACTTGGTTATAGTAACTAATATGTTTCTACCATACTTACTTTGTACCATGATTATTCATTCTGATAGCTTAGGATTCAGTTCTATAGACTCAGAGATTGGGTTGGCATCTCAGAAAGGAATACCTATTAAAAAGCAAGGATTGGGACTGGTAGACCTAGCTTTCTTTAGCCTTATTGGTGATACTTTTTCTTGTTAAAAGGAGAAAATACTGTGAATTAATTTTAAAAACTAAAATTAATTTGAAATGTAGTAGAAAAAATAGGTTGTAACCACTATAAACTTTCAGAACTCTTTATTTTCCCTTTGCTGACCGATCTTATCTTTTTTACACACACACAAAAACTCGTCAAAGCACAGAACGCTGAAACACTTAGTTAGTGAGATAAGATTGACCCAGAAAATTACCAGCCTCCAACTCTTCCAAAAAAAAAAGGAAAAAAGAAACAAAGATATTGTGTTAGATTTGAAAAAAATGCTTACTATAATGCAAAATCAAAAAAAATTGATTTTAGTTTGTGTGCTTTTTATCTTTTAGCCCTTTAAAAATCAATTATTTTTATTGTAATTTTTATAGTAGCATAATTATTTTTTAATGTACATGTGTAAGTAATGAAAGTCTCAAGTATGCTGCTTAAGTAGAATTACCAAAGGACATCTTATCTGGTACCTAGGGCCATCAAATCTTGCTTTAAAGGTAAAGCCTTGTTTTTAAGGTCTAAGTCAGTCTCACACAATTAAACTGGGTGTTTAGCTGCAAATCAGAAAGTTATCTTTCAGTTAAAAATATTTGAGTCATGTGTCCTTCCTTCTCTTTCTAAATGTATTGCTCATATTTTTAATCTTAATTTTCTAAAGTTTATAATTTAAACATGTTGCAGAGTACCTATTTTGTTTACACTTATAGAACCAATTGAGAAATAGTTCTTATCCTGTTAGATGTACTCTCTAATCTCAAAAAATATGATGTGGAGATTATGTTTTATTGCTGCTTATAAAACGCATTAGTGAATTATTTAATTCCAACAATTTATGTTTTAATCCTCCCAAAGCTCTTCATTCTAAAAGAAATATCTGGAGGTAGGGAACTCTCAAAATTGTTTGCTGATTACTAGTAGCAAAACCTGCTAACATTAAAATAAAAAAAGCAGAAATTGATACAGTTTAAAATCTCATTGTGATGGTATATCCTATCTCCCCCTAAGTGTTTCTACTTTATATTATTAAATGAAAAATTAAATTCTTTCATATGCAGGTCTAAAATGATGATTTGATTGTATTAATATATACTAACATATATATATAAATATACGATTCACATAAATACAAATAATACATACGTTATATAAATTATGTAACTAATTTATATATATATACATATACATATATAATATGTTATACCATCTGTTCCAGTGAAAAGTCTGAATAAGAAGCATCATGGTTAACTTTCCTGAATCTATTCAATCCATCGCCCCACTGGCTAATGACAATGTGGTTTTAGGAACTGTATCTAGCTCCAGAGTGGGTCTGATTAGGTTAAGCCAGAGGTTAGAAAACTTATTATTTTTTCTATAAAGGGCCAATTAGTTAATATTTCAGGCTTTGCTAGCCAAGAGACATTATCAAGGATATTATATAGGTACTTATATAACAACAGAAGACAAATTTCCACGCATTTTATATTGCCAAGATTGAAAACTTTATTTATGAACACTGGAATTTGAATTTCCCATATCTTTCTTTTTTTTATATATTAAATTTATCGAGGTGACCTAGGTTAATAAAATTATATAGGTTTCAAGTATATAATTCAATTATACATCATCTGCTGTCACATAGCGTTGAGTGTGTGGCATGGTGATATAGTGGTGAGTATAGCTGCCATCCTATACTCTTCATGGGTCAAAAATATTATATTCTTTTTTTATTTTTTTGTAACATTTCAAAATACAAAAATAATTCTTATTTCCTGAGAAGTACAAAAGCAGGCTGTGGGCCAGATTTGGCCCAGGGATGGAGTTTCCTGAGGACTTTAACCCTTTTCTCCCTTTGTTTTTTGGTCACTAAAAGCTTCAGGAACCCAGACTTAAACTAAGCTACACTGTTTTAAATTTCATTCAAACATATAAACTTCTTTGTTAACCTCCCATTTTAGTCACAGTAGTCTCTCTTCTTTTTTTCACTATCTGGGTGTTTTGTTTATTTTAAATTACCATGGCTAAAATATTAATTCTCATTTTATGCATAAGGATTAACTGAATTTTCTGTTTTTGACATACAGCACAGTAT
Source organism: Pteropus medius (assembly GCF_902729225.1). Lineage (NCBI taxonomy): Eukaryota > Metazoa > Chordata > Mammalia > Chiroptera > Pteropodidae > Pteropus > Pteropus medius. Next base: position 21,066,219 of record NW_024349800.1, on the reverse strand, counting down.
GGTTCATCTTGATAACACTACATATTTATCTTCTGCTTGTTCCTTTCACTCCAGAACAACTCTCTTCTTCCATCTCTTTCCCTCTCTAAGGGCTTCCTTTACTCGTTTCTCATACTATATGTGTATCTTCACACCTCTTTGGAAAAAAAAAAAAAATCCCTTCCTTTAAAGTAAAGCTTGTTATTATGTAAGATGAATTAAAGGGTAAGATTATGTGGCCATAGAATACTGAGGTGATGATGACATGGCATAATTTATGTTAAAATTACAAAAATTACTGTCATTGCTTTCTCTCTGAGCTCCTGTAAAAAAAAAAGAAAAGAAAAATGCAAATACTGCAGTTTTTCTACTAGGCCCTTAGGCAACTGTATTTTTATAACTGCTTGCTAGCACACTAACTGTAAGGAGACAAAGTGGGGGAAAGAGAATTAAAACTTGGATGCAGAGGAGTTCTAGGTGGTCAAAGGGATCTGAATACAAAAAGAAACAGGATCATTAATTTTTTATATACAAATTTGCTAACGATTGCCTCATAAGGTAATTGTTTTGGGAGGTAAACAATTTTCAACAATGAATTTTAAATAGAGAAGTAAAGATGATCTTGTAGGTGTCTGTATAGGGAAAGGTTGATTGTTAATAAGATTTTCTGAGTTCAATATCAAAATCCCTACCTTTGTTTTCATCACCTAAGGCTAATAATATTAAATACAGAAACTGGAATTAATTGTCATTCATGTTTAAAAACAGCAAAAGGTATGCATCATCAGAGGAAAACTGAGAAAATATTGACCATTAGAGCAGCCTCATTAAGAGATTAACCTGAAAGCCCTAGAATGAGATAATTTAGGATGAAAATCTGGCTCAAAGTTCAACATGCTGTATCACCATGGACAAGTTAGTTACCTTTCATGACTTATTTTATGCATCTCTAAAGTAATGGACTTGTTTAGAGAATAATAGAGATTATTTCTGTGTTTATAATTCCTATATACAATATTTGTTCATTAAATGTTCTTTATATACCTAGAGATGTTCAGCTTCTCAGTTCTTGCAGTTTCTGAATTTTAGAAATAGCAAAAAGATACCAAAAAACTTAGACATTAATAATAAAGAGTTCCTTTCCTTTTATAACTATGGTTGGATTTAGCAGACAGATCTAAGCATACTAGCAACCTCCTCTAAAAGTCACCCTCCCCTTAATAATGTGGGAGGTTTGTAAAATGATTACAGATAAAGCCAAATATTTTATTTAAATTGAGATGATTAACTCTGATATTATTTATTTTTATGTGTGTGTATTTTAAAAACTGATATTTTATTACTACCAGCAGGAGTAGCTGCATGAGATGGTGTCGTCTGTGAGGAGATGATGATGGGGAGACTGGAAGGAAATGGGTTGGGTCTGGAGGCCAGCTCCAATGGCTCCTCAAATATACTTCTGGGAACAGATAAAGGAGACATGGAAAACTATTGCTGTGCTGCCATAAAATTAAGACATTCTTGGAAATCTAGCTGCCCAGCATACTTGATGTCCAGTTTCTTTGTCATGCGATCAAAGACACCGGGATCCTTCCGGTTCTTTGTGAAGGCAGCCAGTTCTGTATTCATGAACGTTAGGAATTCAGTCTTGACAGGACTGTACTTGTTATCCTTTCCAGCATACTTCTGGAAACACTAATCAGAGACTGCACAATTTGGAGTGGAGCGAGGTTCAGAGGCTGTGCGCAAGGAGCTCTCAAGATTAATTCTGATTTTATTTTTTTACTTTTATTTTTTATTAAATCTATTTGGGTTACATTAGTTAATATATTTAAGTTATATAGGTTTCAAGTGTATAATTCAATAATATGTCTTATGTATACTGCATTGTGTGTTCGCCATCTAAAGTTAAATTTCCTTCTGTCAACATATATTTGACCCCCTTTACCCTTTTCTACCTCTGATTTTAAATTGCAACAAATGCCTGACGCAAGGAGAATCCAGATGAGAAAAATGATTATAAGTTAATTTCGGTTTATTTTTTGAGATTTGAAAATGATAGTTACTTATACTTGGTTGAAAATAGCCATAAGCATGGGGGTGAAAGTCCACTAATTAAGGAAATTAAATAAACTTCATAAATTTTACCAATCGAAAATTTTTTATTTCTCATTTGTTAATTAATTTCTAATCAATAATAAACTTATCAAATTGTTATGCTCAAGATGTTTGTGTTCACTTGGTGAATGGTTCTCCACGACGTCTCGTTGTACAATGATTATTCTTACAAGTGTGTCAGATTTCCTCGATAATTTCCTGCACTTCTCAGTTGTCATCGCTGCCAACAGAAATTTAAACTGCTTCTGAGATTATTGCTTTGGGAAGAACCACTCCTCAAATTTCATATCTATAATTTAAGGTTCATTATGTCATAATTCACCATTTTATATAGAAAGCCTTGTGTTTTTACTGCAAAACATTTTGACAATTTAAAGGAAAGATAATTTAACATTTTAGAGAAGAATTTTAGATAAGCAATTTTTACCAAGAGACATAGAGAGGAGTCTGTATAATGCTGTATTGTATAATTCATCATATTTGGGACATGTTTGAAAAATATATAAAAAGACATAAGTGCAAAATTTTATTTATATTTCAAACCCTATTTAATATAAAACTTGCATAAAATGTAATGATAAATAATATTTTACCATTTGTACATTATCATTTATGTTCATACAAAAGCATCTTTTGACAATTCAATTTTTACAAAGTTCAAAGTAGCCCCTGTAACTTTCTCAACATTAAGAGAGTGGGCAATAAGATAAGGCCAATAGTAGAAAACCCTGACATTTGTGATTCCTAGTCTGAGCATCTACAAATGTTAACTGTGTTTCTGACGGCAGATTAATGCTGCTGCAGAGTGTATCCTACTGATAGATTCACAAAATGACTTTAGCAATTAGGTGTGCTATTTCTGACTTTAATGGTTTGTGCCAAATGCATTAATTTTTGGAAAGGTGCATTAAAAAATAAATTGTAACATGTCTATCTGCAGAACCAATAACAAATATACAGTCTATATGTTAAAATATTAGAAATGCTTGATGTTGATCTTCAAAATAAGTAGGTAAATTTACATTTTAATTACTTGGAAGAATTTTCTATAATGATGCCAGGATTTTTTATGATATTGAAAGATGAATTCAACTTTTTCTCAAAGTATATAACTAGATTATACAGCAAAAAGAAGACAATATATAACAAAAGTTTTTATATTTAAAAATATTTTTTCCTTTTTGTTCCTGCAAATTTGTGGTTAAAAACTATTTGGCATTATCCTGCCATTCTTAGGTCATATTTGGCATTAGTTTTGAATTGTGATATAAAAGGTTCTGGGTCACTAGAGCAAGAGCAGCCACTTTAGGAGAAGTGAAAAAAAAAATAGATTTAAGGGGCAGGGCTAATGGAGGATTGCTATTTTGGCAGGAAATCCTGACATTGATAGAACTGTGTTATTACATACTTATAAATATAGCATTCAGTAAGAAAAGCTCAGTGTTAGCTCAAAGTAGTTAGGAAATCAGAACTATTGACATGGACAATTGTGTGAAAGCATCAGATTACTTTTTAAAGATTTAGAGCAAGTAAAAGTTTCCCTAATTTGAGACAAAATTGATGACTTGTATGTCCTATGTGACCTTGAAGAAGTTGATTAATCTTATCGCCCTCAATTTCCTTACAAGTCAAGTGAGAATTACATGAGATTATATAAAGCTAGAGCCTGGAACAGCATGCACTCAATACTAAAACCATTATTCTTACTGGAGAATGGACTACTTTATTCAAATATTGTGGCTAATTGAGAAATATCACATATAACTGCACAGAATTTATTTTTATACAATATAAATTTAAATTAGAAGTCACAAAATAAATTAGAAAAGAAGCAAAATAGAAATTTGATGTTTCAATTCAAAATAACCGTTTATTTTTTTAAATGTTATTTTTAGTTTTAAGTATACAGTACATTGGCTAGACATTTATATAGTTTTTAAAACTATCCCTCTGATTACTTTTTCTCTCCTCTGGCTCTCCACCTAGCCATTACATTAATGCTAACTGCATCCCCTATCCCCATGATCATCTATCAACTACTAATTTGTATTTCTTTAACCCTTCACTCCATTCTCCTAGCCCCTCAGCCTCCCTCCCCTCTGGCTATCACCAGATTGTCCTCTATTTTTGTGAATCTGTTTTTGATTAGTTTGTTCTTTTTGTTCCTTAGATTCTGCATATAAGTGAAATCATCTGGTATTTATCTTTCTCTGAGTTATTTCACTCAGCATAATAACCTCTGAGTCCATCCATTGTTGCAAGTGGTAGGATTTCATTTTTTTAATGGCTGAGTAATATTCCATTGTATATATGAACCATAATTTCTTTATCCAATTGTCTGTTGATGGGCATTTAGGTTGCTTCCATATCTTGGCTCAAAATAATCATTTATTAATATAAATTACCATTTTACTCTAGAAATTTAGATGTTTCATTTAATAATTTATGCTCTATTTGGATTAAATACTCTTTGCCCATGCAACATAATCCTTCTTTAAAAATTTTCAATTTGATTAATATGTGCATTGAACTTTGTATACATATTATTTTACAACCTACTTAATAACTGAATGTACAAACACATTCTCTAATTATTTCCTGTATTTATTATAATTCCTGATGGAATATGAGCCACTTGTAGTGAGGCACTGGGTCCACATTATAGTTTTTATACCTTCAATGATATGACACAATTTTGAAATATAAATGTTTTATAAATAATTGACAACCAATTATACTATATATGTATACAATACATATATTTTCAAATTTTGATCAAAGCAGGGTTATTGTGAAAAAAAACTTACCTTTTTATGCCATTTTTCATTGCTATCAGACTTTACCTTTCCTATCTATCATTGGAAAACATGAAATTGCCAGAGGTATTTCTGGGAGGTAATATACATAGAGAATCAAGCAACTAGGGATCTGAAACTTGTCCCAAGTTTTTTTAAATACTGGAACTGAGATGCCAGCAGGTAGGACTGATGGGATCTTTACTTCAAACCTCTGGAAGAACATTCTGAAGGAATATGAGAGTTCATTCTGAGCCAGGAAAGAGTGCAGCAGAAGGGCAAGATTCAAATACCTTTAGGTGGGTAGTGTTTTTCTTCGAGGGAAGTTGAAGATATTTATACTTGCCTTTTATAGAGAGATATGAATCATTATAATGATAGTTCTGGGCTTACCTACACAGGACTTCCATGAAAGTCCTTTGGATATAACGTAGAATAAACTGGGGCAGCAGATCACTGAATCATAGGGCTTATTTCTGAAGACTGAAGCAGATACAAAAATAAAGCTTCTGAGAATGGAAACTCTCTTTAAGAGATAAAACATAATTATAGGAAGCTGTTTTCACAAGAAGAACAAGGAGATCTTTAGTCCAAAATACCATTAATATGCAATGCACTTCAGAGAAAAATAGACAATCAGATAGTCACTTTCCACAGCATTCCCTGAAAGAACATTGGTATTTCTCATTAAGAAAAAGAGAATAAAACATTGTGGCAGGAAAACCAAAAAAAATGAATGATCTACAAATCGGGGGCAAGAGTCAGAGGCAGTTATATAGCCCTTTAACCAAAAATTATTTTCTGATTTCAGTAAAAGAAATGACACAGGAAAATACAGGTCTTACCTAAGAACTCACGAAGATAAATCAGTTGAGAAATAGTTAAAAACCCAGTGACCTGAATACCTGGGTGGCATATTCCAAATCATAACCAAAAACCCTGTAAGTTAATCCTCATCTTACCAGGAATATCATTCTTTAATACCTCTGAGTTACAGAGTTAATATTTCAGTGATTCTTTTTACCAAAATGATTGTTTCCTAAACTTGTCATAATCAGATTTTGAAATGTGCTATTATTCTCCAATAAATTTCTTAATTATATTATTTTCCAATGAAATTATGTTGCATGTGTCTTTTAAAAAGAGAAAGAAGACACCTTATCAGACTGAATTGTCTGATAAGTCTGTCTGTATACAACACGTAGACAGAGGCTTTAGAATGAAGGGGTTTTTTTACTTATTTATTGAGTTTAATATAGAAATAACACATGCCATTTGATATATCTTTAATTTTAACCTAACTTCTTATATCTTCAAGTGGCCTTCTCAGGAACTCTGCTGAATTTTCAATGACCATAACAACAATAATTATACACCTGTTTGAAGGATAATTTTATATACATATAAATTTTAATGTACAAGAAAATAAAATTTTTTCCTTTAAATGATAGCATTAGCTTGGCCTTTATTAGTATTATTTTTTGAGTCCATCTACTATTTGGATTTCCACTATATTTGCTCTTTGATATCCCCTCTTCTTTAGCCTATCCAGAAGAAATGCTGGGAGAGTTTCTATAATATTAACAGGGTCTGTCTGGGCATGTCTGTAATATACATTTTTTTTCTTCTTTTACTATATATAATCAGTAGAAGAAATATTATTGGCTTTAAGCATGAGCCCAAAGTTGATCATTTATTCTTTCTTTCTCACTTATATTGAAATGTGCTTTTTTTTAATGATCTTTTTTTATTTAACTGTTAAAGTCCTTACATTGGGATTATTTTTGCCAGTATTCTCCCTTTCCTTTTTCTGAATATACAATTCAAGCAATCATAAAAAGATATATTAATCTTTCCTTTATTTTTCTCCTTTTCCCCCATTTTTCATTGCATAACCATTATTATTCTAGATGGTTAAGAACCTAGTAGATAAAATTTTCAGTAAAATTCCCAATTAAAAAAAATAGCAAACTCATACACATGACTTAAGACATTTCTCTAAAATAAATATTTATTGAAATAGTTAACTAGGAAAAACATCACCAAAAGTCTGTGAGGATTATTTTGTTGTCAATTTTCTGGCAAACTTAAACTCAATCAACTTTGATTTAAATCATAACAAATCTAAAATATTTGGATATCGCATGTCATAATAGATCATGTTAAATCAGTGCTATCTCAATAGCAAATAATTCGTAAGTCATTTGATTGAATTTCTTAATATATTAGTAGATGTAGTTCACCTACAGCCCCTAATAAAAGTGTAACAACTCTCCTACATTTTTATTCCTAGGATAATGATTGAGAATATTTCTAAACTTAATCAGTGAATTATAATCATTTGGTAGCCAGACTATTTGATTATCATTTTTCCATGTATCTACATTTATCTACTTCTAAAAAAGGATTGAAAAGTTTTGTTAAAGTTAGTGATGTTAGCATCTCCTTTTGTAATTCAGTTCTGAAAGTAAGCCAGAAATCTCATATTTGAAGAGATGTATGTATTCTCTGTTTTCTTTAAGCAATATTTTTGAGTGTCTACTATATCTTAGAAACTGTCATTAGTATTAAGGCCCATACAAATAACATGTTTTTAAATTGCCCCATCACTGCCCTAAAAGAATTCACAGCCTAGTACAGTGCTCTTCAGACTTGTTATTGACATTATCTGGAAAGGCTTAAAGATGCCTGTGTTCCACTCCCAATGCCCAAGATTCTGATATAATTGGAATTGGATTTGGTCTGAGCTTCAAGTTTTTTTATAATCTCTAAATGATTCTAATGTGCAGGTTAGATGTAGAACCACTGATAATGAAATATATGAAACTGATACAGAGTTCTAATAGAAGTAATTACAATTGACAAACTCGACAATTTCTTCCGACGGAATTGAAAAGGACTTAACTAAAACGGTTGATTGAATCTTGAGGGAAGAGTAGTCTCTACTAGTTATCTTGCAGAGGAATACTGAGAAGCTATTCAGGCAATTTTAGTGAGAGGACAGTAAGTGCATTAACGGGTGTGCTGTTCTGAGCAGACTGTGTGTACATAAACAGAGGGAAAACATGAAGCTGTAGAATTAGGTTGAAAACAGATAACAATCATACCTATAAGTAAAAAACAAAGTATCCTATTAGTAAAAACTTTGTCATTTTATATATTTTCTTTTAATAAAGGCCAGTATAATTGCAGGTGGAATGGGGGAGAGACTGGGGCAAGAATAGTTAGCTAACTTAAAGGGAGGTGCTAATTGCCTAAGTATGGTCAGTGACAGAAATATTTCTAAAAATAGACCATTCATTGATTTAATATCAAAACATTTATTAAAGGACTATGTTTGCTGAGTAATGTGCCTGGAGATATGCCAATATATAAAACACAAGATTTACTAATAAAGAACTTATTGTATAATGGGAGAGAAAGACTCTGTCAGGACTATGTCAAGAATTCTATGTGAGTTCTTAATAGGTGGATGGCATTTTTAAACTCTCTAAAACTATCCAGAGCTATTGGTTGAAATAAATGGCAGTGAGAATTTAGTAGCCAATATTTATTCAATGCTTGCTTATATTTTTAACCTCTTAAATGTTATGTTGACCACTTTGTTTGTTCTCAGATACATTCTATGTCCTTTCTTGCTCTGTTCTGTATTATAATGGGATGCCTACTGAAAATTACATTTCTCAGGCTCTCTTGCTAACTGCTTTCTAGGTAGACTCAGGCAAGAGAGGTTTTGGAGAGAGCTTGAAGGATAAGAAGTGGAACAAAATCAGTGTGTCTTCCTTTTTTATTCTCTGTGATCTGACAGGGCTAGCTAGCATCATGATTCCAAGTTCCTGCCTGGAAGCTAATCTTTCTGTGTTCCCAACCCCAGATGGGTAGTTGCAGCTTTAGAAGGACCATATCCACCTTTTTTTCTTTAGCCTTACAAAAGATATTATCTCCTCTATATTAATTTCTGGGTTATTTTACCATCTTGTTTATCCTTTCAATTCCCACAATACCTTTGTAATCATCACCCCATCTTAAATTCCTCTGTTCTACTTGGGTTAGTTTTTATTTATTTTATTTTTTTGTAGAACTTCAACTAACCCAAATGTATTATATGATTTCATTCTCACAACAGACTTAAGAAGTAGAGACTATTCTATCCCCACTTATAAATGAGGAAGTATTGAGTGATTAAATATATTGCTCAAGGTCACACAGCAGTAACAGGGCTACTCATAGAATCCAAGTTGTCAGGTTTCAAATTCTGTGTTCTTCACTACTACTCTAATGGCTTCTAAACTTTGTTTATTGAGATCCACAAAAATGAATAATTTTTATATCACACCTCAAGACTAGTGCACACACCCACACACATATGCTTTTTTGTTTTGTTTTATTTTTCCTTTTTTTTTTAAATTTTATTGGTTTCAAGTACACAGTACATTCGTTAGACATTTATATAGTTTATAAAATGATTCCTCTAATTACTCCTTCTCTACTCTGGTTTTATACCTAGCCAATATATTAATGCTAACTGCATTCCTTGTGCCATGCTCCCCAACTCCATCACCGTCTATCAACTACTAATTTGTACTTCTCTAACTCTTCACTCCATTCTCCCAGCCCCCAAACCCACCTCCCCTCTGTCCGTCACCAAATTGTCCTCTATATTTGTGAGTCTATCTTTGTTTAATTTGTTCTTTTTGTTCCTTAGATTCTATATATAAGTGAATCATATGATATTTATCTTTCTCTGTATGGCTTATTTCACTCAGCATAATAACCTCTAGGTCCATCCATGTCATTATAAATGGTAGGATTTCATTTTTTTTAAGGACTGAGTAATATACCATTGTATATATGAACCATAATTTCTTTATTTAATTTTCTGTTGATGAGCATTTAGGTTGCTTTCAATTCTTGGCTATTGTAAATTGTACTGCTAGAATATTGGGTGCATAGATCTTTATGAATTATTGTTTTGATTTTCTTAGATAAATACCCAGAAGTGAAATTGCTAGGTCAAAAGGTATATCCATTTTTAATTTCTTGAGAAACCTCCAGACTATTTTCCATAGCGGCTGTACCAATTTGCAATCTTACCAACACTGTATGAGGGTTCCCTTTTCTCCGCATCTTGACCAACAATTGTTATTCTTTGATTTATTGATGATAGCCATTCTGACAGGTGTGAGGTAATATCTCGTTGTAGTTTTAATTTGCATTTCTCTGATGATTAGTGACCTTTAGCATTGTTCCATATGTCTGTTGGCCATCTATATTTCCTCTTTGGCGAAGTATCTGTTCAGGTCTTCTGCCTATTTTTTAATTGGAGTATTTGGTTTTTTGTTGTTGTTGTTGAGTTGTATGAGTTCTTTATATATTTTAGTTATTAATCTCTTATCAGATGTATTAGAAGTGAATATCTTCTCCCAATCAGTTGATTGTCTTTTTGTTTTGTTGATGGTTTCCTTTGCGTACAAAAACATTTTAGTTTGATGTAGTCCGATTTCTTTATTTTTTCTTTTGTTTCCCATGCCCAGAAAGACATATCTGAAAAGAAATTACTGTTAGCAATATCAGAGAGTTTACTGCCTATGTTTTCTTCTAGAAGTTTTATGGTTCAGATCTTACATTTAAATCTTTAATCCATTTTGAGTCTATTCATGTATACAGTATAAAAAGATGGTCCAGCTTTTTTTGCATATATCTGTCCAATTTTCCCATCACCATTTATTGAGGAGACTGTCTTTACTTCATTGTATATTCTTACCTTCTTTGTCATATAGTAAGTGAGTGTATATGCGTGGGTTTATTTCCAGGCTCTCTATTCTGTTCCATTGATCAATGTATTGGTTTTTATGCCAGTACCATGCTGTTTTGATTACTGTCTCCTTGCAATATCAGGCAGTGTGATTTTGTTCTTTCTCAAGATTGCCATGGCTATTCAGGGTATTTTATGGTTCAATATAAATTTTAGGATTATTTGTTCTAGCTCTCTGAGAAAATGCCATTAGTATTTTGATAAGGATTGCATTGAATCTCTAGGGTAATATGGCTATTGTAATGATGTTGATTTTTCCTTCCTATGAGCATGATATATGCTTCCATTTACTTGTACCTTCTGACCTGCAAAGTTTCCACTGAAAAATCAGCAAACATTCTTATGGGAGTACCTTTGTAAGCATCTAATTGCCTTTCTATTGCTGCTTTTAAGATTCTCTCTTTGTCTATAACTTTTAGCATTTTAATTATGATGTGTCTTGGTGTGAGTCTGTTTGAATTCTTCTTGTTTAGGACTGTATGTGCTTTCTGAATTTGTGTGTCTAATATCTTTGCCAGGTAAGGGAAGTTTTTTGTCATTATTTCTTCAAATAGATTCTCAATTCCTTGCTCTCTCTCTTCTCCTTCAGGTGCTCCTATGATCCGGATTTTGTTATGCTTCATGTTGCCCCAGAGGTTTCTTAAACTATCCTCTTTTTTTTTTTTAATTATTCTTTTTTTTTGTTGTTGTTCTTATTGGGTGTATTCTGCTTCCTTGTCTTCCAGTTCGCTGATTCAATCTCTGCTTCATCCAATTACTGTTGAATACTTCTAGTGTATTCTTCATTTCAGTTATTATATTCTTCATTTCTGTCTGGTTCTTTTTTATGATTTCTATATCCTTTTTTTATGCTTACTATCTCTCTGTTGAGGTTCTCATTTTGCTCATCTATTCTCCCCCTACGCTTGTTGAACATCCTTATAACCATTATTTTGAACTCTGTCTCTGGTAGGTTGCTTGCCTCCATTTTGTTTAGCTTTTTTTCTGAAGTTTTCTTCTGTTGTTTCATTTGTGACATGTTTCTTTGTTTTCTCATTTTATTAGCCTCTCTGCGTTTGTTTCTATGTGTCAGGAATATTTGTTTTGTCTCTCAGTCTTGGCCAGATGGCCTAATGTAGAAAGTGTCCTGTGTGGCCCAGTGGCACACTCTCCCTGGTTCCCTTTGCTGGGGGCTCTGGAAGTAACATTTGTGTGGAGTGTGTGTGATCTGTTGTCACTAAGCCTATATTGTTGTTAATAGATCAATGGATGAGATTAACACTCAGGCTGACTGATTGTGGGAACTGGCTGCACTCACAGGGTAAGAATTGCTGTGTGAGTGCTGACCTCAGGGAGTGAGATTTGCCCTAGCAGGTTCGTGTACTTCTTGCAACCACCCTTTGTGTGTACCGCTAATGGAGCTAGTCAGGAGTTGCTCAGTTGTGGTCTGGTTCCCAACTCTGGGTTCATTGATTTTGTGGCCCCTTGGGAGGGGCTCCCCAGTAGGCCAAAGAAGGAGCTACAAAGTGATCCACAGATGATTATTGCCTATGTTCGATCTATAGATAAGTGGAAGAGACAACACCGTAGGCAGCAGTCCTGTTATCCCCCATCCCTCACCTAGGGCAGTTCAAAAGAAGGGCCAGTGCTCCTCCATGTCTGACACTGCCTGTCAATTGCCCATAAGTCTCTGAAACTGGAAAAGCCTCTGGGTGCTTTAAGTGTTGGCTGACACAGGGACCCCGGGAGTCTCCTAGGTCTGTTGATTAAATTTCCCCTTCCACTGCAGTGTCAGTTTACATGCCAGCACTATCTCTGTGGCTCCTTCTACAAGTTTCTACTTGTAGCAAGGTCAGCTACTGCCCACCTTGGTCCTGAATGTGCCACCTCAGGGTAGCACATTCAGTGGGCACTTTGAATGGGGCAGGAGCTCAGGGAGTCAAGGGTCATCAGGCCAGTACAGAACCCTGCAGTCTTCTGAAGAGATATTGCAGCTCGTACAGGCAACAGTGTTCTGCCCACAACTGTTTTCCCCAAAATGCGCTCACTGAGCTAGCCAAGGTCTGTTGCCTGTGCAGAATGCGCAGCCCCAGAGCCAAGCAAGACGGGGGAGGCTGGCTGTCAATGGACTGCAGGCACTTTGCAGCTTCAGTGAAGTGGGGTCTCAGGGAGACAAGGCCTATAAGAACAATACAGCCTCAGTTTTGCAGCAACTTCTATGCCTGGGCATTCCTGCTGTAGTCTCAGATCACAGTAAGAACAGCTGTTGTCTGGGGTGGTCCCACAGACTCCTGAGCTCCCTAGATGCAATACTGTAACTCTTGCAGGCAGCAGAGGTCTGCCTGAAACTGCTTTCCTTGCTGTGCCCACCCTGTGCTAGCCAAAGTTTGTTGCCTGTGTGGATTGGGAGACCCAGGGGGAGGGGCAGGACAATGGCAGTTCACTGTCAGTGAGCAGAATGGGGCAATTTGTGGGTAGCTTGGGGCAGGGTCTCAGGGAGACAAAGGCAATCAGTTGCAGCCTCAGTATTGCTGCAACTTTGGTAACCGTTTTCATGTTTCCGCAAAAGTCCCAGAGCACAGCAAGACCAGCTGCTGTCTGGGACTGGCCCACAGATCCCTGAGATCCACCCAATTTCCTGTTGGCAGCAGTAATCTGCCTGAAACTATCCCCACAACACGTGCTCACAGTGCAGGTTGCCAGCTGTGAATGTTTGGATCTGAATCTGCACAGAGCGTGGCGGCCATCCAGTAACAAATGCTCTGGGCAATTTGCATGTTGGGTGGGGTGGCCCAGTGCCCTCTGGCCAGAACTTCTTATGGCTCTGTGGGAGGGATCTGCAGAGTCAAGCTGGTAAGATCTATAGATTGACCTGTAGGGATTCTGGATTAAGGTTCAATGGTAGCTGCCCTTCCAGCCCAGTTCTGGCACCATGTAATGTAGACTTTCTCAGTATGAATCCCACGTGAGACTCTGACCCACTCCCTGTGTCCTGCGTGAGTGTTCGCAGGTCAGAAAGCCTGTGCGTGTTTCCTTCAAAGGGGCATCTAGGGTTTAAGTCTCCTTATCTCTCACCCAGATGGCCGGAACCCCCTCTGGTTGTTACAGTCTGAGTTATCGGAATCTCTTCTTCCTTGCGCTAAGGAGCCCCCAATGAAGCCAGGACCCCCCTCTCCTTCAGGGGAACCTCTGCAGACTCTCTCTCCCTCCCAGTAATCCCCACCACCCACAGGTGCCAGTCCAGCCCAAAACACGACTTTGCCCCTCCTACCAGCTTCGATATGGCTCCTTCTTTATACTATAATTTATAATTTGGTTGTAATTTCAATGCGGATCTGAGAGGAGGCAAACCCTGTTTTTACCTAGTCTGCCATCTTACATCAGGGCCTCCCATACGCATATGCTTTTCATAAAAAGTTTTACTAAAGAACATCTCTTCTTATGTATAAATTATTGTAAATAATATTAGATGCTTTAACAACAGTTAGAATCTATAACCTAAGAGAGGTTTATTTTTCACTTTCCTCATTTTGCTTCAAGTAGTCAATTAGGGACCTAGTAGATGAACATCTCCGAGAACCTCCATGTCCTTCATTGGATTCTTCTAATCAATCCAGGATCAAAGAAAGACTGCAGTGTAAGGTTGTACACATTTTCTTAAGCTTCAGTTTGCAGAAAATCATTATTTCTGCTCACATTCTAATGACTAGAAGTAGTTACCATCTCACCTAGATGCAAAGAGACTTGGGTTTATAGTCTATCATGGTGCCCTGAATAAAAACAAAATGGATTTGTCTATCCATATGTTGTCTGTGATAGAGTGAGCCCTGTCAATAACTCGTATAGATTAAAAGCACCTTAAGTTCTTTGCCACTCCTTCAATTAAAAAGTAAAGAATATTTTCCTCTGCCTTTGCATCTCGACTGCTCATGATGTTTGTTTTAACTAGTAGAATATGGGGGAAGTGATTCTTTGATATACAGTCTTAGAGGTTGTAAGGATGTCCCCTTTATTCTTCTGGAGAGAGAAGCCATGGAAAATGAGACACCATGAGGAGGCAGAGACAATATAAAACTTCATCCTTCAGTCAATGCCAATGATGTAGACATATGAGAAGCTGAATGCATCTGAGCTGATGAATCCAACTGACATCATGTAGAACAGAACTGCCTGTTCAACCCACAGAATTATAATAAATAATAAATTGTTGCTTTTCAAGCCATAAAATTTAGAGATAGTCTGCTATGAAGCAATAGAAAACTGAAACACCAAATATGGATTTCACTTTTTCTCACATACATAGAACACACTCACTACCTCCCTGAGAGATAAAGAACCCCATTCAATCATTGCCTCCTACTAAAATTCTATCTCCAGATAATACAGAATACTCTCCATCTTGTCTATATGTAGCTCTTTGTGGTTCATCATTGTTCTCCAAGGCATTGCATCTGCCATGAGTTTAGTAATTGTGTGTGCTGTGTTATTTTCTATCCTGCTATATCATAGTCTATTAAATTTTATTTTAGTAAAACTGAGGGTCACATGACTCACTAAATAGATTTCATGACTTGCTGTGAAGAGATTCCTGAGAAAAGCAGCATATTCTGTTTTAATGACAGAACATGGACTATTTCTAATAATTTTCTTAAGCAATAGAGTATAAGCTGTATAAGCAATAGAGTTCTATTAAGATAACTGATAAAGGAATGATGATCACAAATATGAAATGAAAATAAGCAAAACTGATAAACTGTCAAGTATATTTTGAGGTTGTAAGTGGAACATCAAGTGTGTGTGTGTGTGTGTGTGTGTGTGTGTGTGTATGCCTATATAGTAACCTTTCAATAAGAAAACTAAATTTACCAAAACTTTTAGAAAATGTTCTTTGTTTTTTTCTGGGCTACCCTTTCAGGATAATAAAAATGAAACAAATTTCTTGGTTTGTGGGGTAGGTAAACTTTGTACAGTCTCCTTTGCTTCCACCAAATATTCTGCTATTCAGTAAGAATTAGTTTTTCTTATGGTGACTTAGGGGCCAAAACACATGGTCGCCAAAGAATTATGAAATATGCCATTCACCCTATGTCCTTTTATAAAAGGTATGACACGATTACATTTTTAAAAGATTTTTAATAAGGATTCTTTCCGTTGAACCTCCTTTAATCATGCCTCTGGAATCTTATTTAGTCAAGATTTTATGGCAGCAAGAGGAGAAGAGCAGGATTTTATGAAGGGAAATGGCCTGAACGATAATAATATTTTGAACAGAATGCATCATTTAAGGTAATATAAAAATGATACGATTAATCCCAAACTCTCTGCACACCACACTGAGCTACACCAGGACATTTTGCATAAGATAGTCAACATTATTACACCCCCTCCTTATTGCTATCATGATGATTTATGTACTGGAACCTGCTAGGCTTAGTTTGCTATTTTTGCTTTTCGAAAGAATATGCTATGAATCATTTAAAATACTTTGAAATGTATTTTATAGTAAATGATTGCCTTATTTTTTTTCTATATATTGAAGAGGAAAAGTAATAGAAATTTAAACTTTTACTAAATTTTCAAAGATGTTGGGGTAAATGACATTTCAAGCCAATTAGTGGAAATAAAGAGTGGAACACATGTTCTTTTAGCAATCTACTTGATGAGTGTGGAAATTTATTTTAATTGTGATTCCTCAAATTGACTGCAGTTTGACCCTTTTTTCTCATCATGTTCTCTACATTTACATGAGTCAAATACATTTTTAAAATATTATTGCTAAGTAATTCAATTAAATATTTATTTCTATAAAATATCAAATGTGATGCATATTTAATTTACTTATTACAATTTTTCAGAGTTTGATTTCATCATTTTGTATATTTCCTGACAAACGTGATCTGGGATATTTGTTGACCCTGAATGCAATCTAATGCTACGTTCTAAGGTTCAGTAGCAATTTCTTCTACATTTACGAAAAAAATCTTTCTAAAGTATCTCAAAATAGAAATATATTGTGATATATAATGAAATTCAGCTAAAGGCCTATTTCTCAGTTTAAATACTATGTGCAGTACAGAGATTGCACAATTACTATGTATCAGAAAATTGTGTGGAGGAGTTTGAGTAATCTGGAGTATATAATCCAAAAGGTCTATCTTTTACTTGACAAGCTGGATATGAAAGTATAGAATCACAAAAACTTAGAGATTCTAGAGATGTTGTCTTAATTTGGGTCAGAAGTAAGAACTCGAAGTGATGAAAGATATAAAAACTTGTTCCACGTCAATTTAAAATGTTTGGTGCCCTTAGATTTATAACTAATATTCTGGGGATGGTATTAAATAAAAATGATCATAACAATTAACATTTATTGAACACTGACTATATTCCCAATATATAACATTATTTAATCTTCACAAATACTACCTGAGATAAAGGCTCTTATAATCCTTATTTTACAAATGAATAGATGGAAGACCTGAGCAGAAACAATCCCCAGAGGACAGAAAGAAAAGTTGCAGGACCAGGATACAAATTCAGGTATTCTAGCCCTGCAAAAGTGCCTCTTAATAGCCAATGTTCAGGTTTGTAATAAGTCCCATGACTCTACAAATGACATAGAAGTCCTAACCTGATGTTGTTTTCAATGATTTACAGTCCAGTTTGAAAGAAAATGATTAACACATACAGAAAAAAAAAATCATTGTGTGTGTGTGTGTGTGTGTGTGTGTGTGTGTACGCATCTCAAGAGGAAAATAGAACTAGTTAGATTCCTTCTACACAGACTTGAAGAAAATTCAAGGAAGGAATAGAACAGTGCCCTTCAAGCTAGACTGCGTCAAACCAAGATGCATAAATTTTTCCTAGGTACAGAAGGAATTAATGTCCAGAAACTCAGTTCCAAATATGTTCTTTTCTAAAAGTCAGCTGTGTGAAATTAATCCTGGTGTCAAAGACTTGTATTATTTTTTCCTGCCTCTCCTTAAAATTCAGACTCCCAGTTGATATGCAGTAAAACTTCCTAAACACCAAATAAAATAGCAGTTTGTATTATCTGTATCTGCATTAACAAAGTGAATGACGCTAATATCTGGGCAATAAATTTCTATGAAAGTCAGGATGTTTCTCATTTTTTTGTAATTCCAAAACATTAAAGGGAGATCTAATGATGATAGCTGATTTAAAAAAAAAATTAATGTTTCTAAAATATTGAAAGGGGATCTAATGCTCATAAATGATTAAAAACAAAATTTAAACGTTGTTCAGTATGTGATCTTTGGCATTAAAACTGGGAGAAAGTCCAAGAATTTAATGATACAGATAAAATATTTTTCCTTCATATATATATTTCCTTTTATAAATAAAAATAATTTTAAGGTTTTATTTTATTAAAATTAGAAATAAAATTGCATTTTAATAATTTTAAATTCTGTATTTTTAACATATAATAGTAATAAAGATACATATAATAATTACTAAAAAAGCCCAATTTATCCTATTTAAGTAGGCATTTCTAATAAAATCTTAGTTATCATATTTAATAATTATTCATCAAAATCTATAATGTATTAATAAATGGTTTCGATCAGTTGTGCACTAGTGAAAATTAACACAGGGTCTTGGAGTCTACTGAAATAAAAAGTAATCTCAATTTGTACACATATTTTTACTGCAGATACACATATTTTACTTCAACTGAGGCAGACGTCTCATAAGGAAACACTTGTCATCCTCAAGATCAGATTCCCCCTCCTCCCATTGTCTCCAGGCTGATATCCAGAATCTGGTCTCAGAAGAATCTTAGGGAAGTACAGTCTCTGCTCTGTAAGGAAATAAAATACACAAAGGAGAAATTATAGGATTTTACTAATGAAGACCTTCAAGAACCAAGAGAGCATTTTGTAAAGATCAATGAGGCCCATATTTTGTTGTTTGGAGTTAACAGTGAGCATTTAGCTAAAGGAGGCAAATTAGAAGTAATTAGTGCAGGAGAGGGAAGCAATGCTAAACTGGCAACCAGGGCTCTCTGGGAATATAAACTGAAAAGATCATACTCTTTGATAAAAGAAAGTTTATAAAAATATAGAGAATGAAATGTGGGGTGTAGATGGGGAGTAAATGAAAAATAACCAGCAGAGTGCACCACTCTGCTATTTAGTGTCTACGTATGTACTTTGGTTAGGTGAAGAAACATCCAAACACAGGGAAACACAAATTCCTGCCAGCCACTATTTTGCTGTGGCCTGATGTCAACTCTTTTATATACAATATGGAAACTAAACTGTGATATTAGCTACCATCATTACTCTTCATAGAAGATAGCACCAAATGGTGGGTGGGGAGAGGTGGGGTTAAAGTGTTAATTTAGCTAAAACAGCAATTATAGTCCCCACGGGGATAGCACATTGTATGTCTATTGGATAGACTTTGCTTCCCTTTTCTATCATGCATTTTGTGTTCTCTCATCCTATGCTAGCACCCAAATTGTTTTTTTTTTTTCATTTAATTTAATTTTTTGTATTCTCTTGAGATTATTATAAATTACCAAAATAGCTATTTCTGTCTTTATAGAGTTGTTGTCATTTTTATTGTCTACTGGTGATGAATATGGTGTACTAAGTACTGCCACTATGATTCCCAAAATTTTCAGATTTATCCTCCTTAGGCCCCACTGTGCAGAAGCAGTTCCCATGGATTTCGGAATACTGTTGGGTGGGGACAAATTTGCAGCAGCTGAAAAACCTGTGTTACATTGATAACTTTATGGGAAGAATCAAAGGAAGGCAGCAGGGCTACTTACAAAATTGAGAGCTAGAAAATAATTTATCAACAGGTGTTTTCCCCATAGCTTGACAATCCAATATGAGAATATGTTCATAATTTGAAAGGGAAAAAGCTAAAGGGAAAAATGATACTGGAGTAGTCTGGGTAATATATATTCTTTGCTTTGTTAGCAAATCTTTCCAAAATGAAACTATTCTCGGAAGAGAATTAGTGTTGAATCCAAAATGAGCAGGATAGAGGAAACAGGGGAGAAAAAAAGAGCAGTGAGGAAGTTCTCAGAGAATGCAGACTTTTAAAGTAAAATACCATATATTAACTATTTCTAAAAATAACAGAAAAAGAGTCTAGAGCCATAAATCTAGAGAAGCTTCCTAACCCTGTTGTCTCTTGCAAAAATATAGGAAAATCCACATCGCATAAACATGAACAACAGGAAAGAGTTGCTGTCAAATTCTATAAAAGCCTTAAGAGGAAAGAGAATCAGAAATAGAATATCATCCCTATAGGCAATAAAATCCCACCAAAAATATACAGAAGAAAGGAAAAATATCACCTAATGTTTCAAAATAATCTGAAATAACTTCTAAAATAAAAAAAGATGTGAAAAAAACAGCATCAATCTGTTTTGGAAAACTTTAGAGGAAATGTCATTGAAAATTAAATTTTAAAAAAAGACCAGTAAAGAATGAGAAGTCAAAAAAAAAAAAAAGGATGAAAAAAAGTTCAACTGAAGAAGAAAATAGAAGGCACACAAATGAATAATTATTGAAATATAGTAGATATTACCTTAAGAGAAAAAGGAGGTGAACAGGAGAATAATTTTTGTAATCCAAAGGAAATTTTTAGAAATTTGAGATAAGGAATAGATATGAAGACAGACAAAATCCAGCGCACATACAATAGGAACTTACAAAAAAGAGAACCAAAGTAATTGAGCAGTACACATTCTAAAAGCTATTCAAGAAAACTTCTGTGGAAAAAAAAATGTAAAAGTATATGTTAGAAAGACACTATGACTCCTGGGAAAATAAACCAGATAATCTAATAAATAATAAACTAATAATTAACAAATAT
Organism: Pteropus medius; assembly: GCF_902729225.1. Taxonomy (NCBI): domain Eukaryota; kingdom Metazoa; phylum Chordata; class Mammalia; order Chiroptera; family Pteropodidae; genus Pteropus; species Pteropus medius. The sequence goes on along the minus strand of NW_024349800.1, from coordinate 21,045,675 downwards.
TAAAAAATAATAATTAGAATGGCCAACACCAGAATATATTCTAGTAAAATTATTAGATTTGAAAAAAACATAAAAAATTTTTTGATGATTCAAGTGAAACAACAAAGTCCCTTAGAAAGAAAATTAAATTGTCTTAGCCATTTTGAAAGCAGTACTTTATGCCATAAGATAAAGAAGTATTATACTTAAAATGATCAAAGAAGAAAATATGAACCAAAATGATCTTGAAATGTAAAAGCAATTATGAATATATAAGAACTCAGAGGATGTGATTCCCATCAGTTATTCTTGAGTAATAAACTTTAGAATGAGGTATTAGAACAAAAAAATTATTAGAGAGACAGTAATGTAAGAACTGGGTGAGCATTAAATACATATTTGTCAAGAAACCTAAAAATAAATGATGGCTATAAAACAAAAAGTATTGTATACAGTAGCCATATGACTTCCCAATGTTAGATTCGGTATATTCGTCAAAAGTAAGCAAGAAATTGAGGAGGATATGTGAAATACATTCCAACAGGGAGACTATTTTCCCCAATGGGAAAAAATTTTGTTCTTAGTGAACAAAGATATTTTAGATACTACGACGTCTTTTGGTCCTCTAATGGCCACAATACATAAACAGTTATAATAGCTATCGGTGGTAGTAAAGTATGGGGCGGGGGAGGCGAATGGGAAGAAAATGTCTAAAAATACACCTTTAAGGAGAGAGAACACAAAAAGGTTGAGATACACTGCCTGATAGATATCAATTGAGGAGAAAGAACTATTATTTGAAGTTACATGATGGGAGACAGTAAGGAGAAGGGAAGAAGTTATAGACCATTGACAAGACCAAATATTTGATGATATGGAGAAATTTTATTTTAGAGTGACATTGTATTGTGGTTATGTTTTTTTTAAAGAAAATACATATATATGTATATATTAAATGATATTTGCAATGTTTGTAATTTAAACAAAATCTTGGATGGGGCAGGGTTGTGTTGTAGACATGAAATACTATTGGTAATGATTTGATAATTCGCTTCAGTTTTTTGATGAATCTATGGGGGATCATTATGCTATTCTTTTCTATTTTGCATATGTTTGAAATATATCATGGAAATTATTAAAAATAAATGCACTAACCTTTAAACATACACTTCAGAATGTCAAATTGAGCCCACCAGATATGCGTGTTTCTGAACACCAAAGCAGCAATCTAAAACCTACTAATTATTTTGTACTTCTAAGTATATAAATATGTAATGTTAAAGTGATATTTTTTAATATTTGCATCTAGATTTATTTTTTAAAATATATTGCTTCAGAAAAAAATTATATTAAGCAATAATGGCAATATAAGGAGGATACTTTGATTCTTATTCCATCGGCAAAATCCTTAAACTGTACATTTGTTGTTGTTTTGTCTTTAGAGAAAATATCTTTAATAATTAATACATTAAAAATTGTTTTCCAAACTTTAATAATAGTGAATGTTTTCTTAAAACAAAATGTTATGTGGAAGTCCAAAATGTAAATGAGAAATTGGTGGCATTAATATGGCTGTAGTTTTCACAAAGGACCAAGATGTGCTATCATAGCTGATCCTTTGCCACTCAAGGCACCTCTGATCATGAGATTCAGTAAAGTCAGTTTGCATGCCTTAATCCCAAATATGTCCTCTAGGCTATGAGTGAAAGGACAGTTTTATCTCTAAATTTTGGGGATAATATATTAAAATTTATAATAGAAAAATTATTTTATAAAGGTTTTATGTTGTACACAAAAGTAAATATACTAAGTAGTTAAGAAGGTAAGCTGTGAAGACAATTTAATTCCTATCATAATCATTATCAGTGTGCCTCTTCATTTATTCAGGCCTTTATGTTATGAAGTAATGTCTTTATATATTCTGAAATTATTCTAAAATATATTCCTAGAAGCTTTAATAATTTTTGGTAATCATTATTATATTATTTATTTTTATGGTATCGCAAAGCGTTTTGCATGCATTAATTGCAAAAAATCCCTGTGTACTCCTACTATCTCTAGCTTATTAATAATGGACCTGAGGTAGAGAAAGGCAAAGTAACTTCCCCAAAGATAACCTGTTATTAAGTGACAGAGTTCAATTTTGAGCCTATATTAATCTGACTTCAAACATATACTTTTTAAAAAAATTATTGGGGTAATATTGGTTGATAAAATCATATAGGTTTCAAATATAAAATTTTAAAAAAATCATATGTGTATTGCATTGTGTGTTTACTGCCAAAAGATAAATTCCCATTTGTCATCATGTTTTTGACACTCTCTATCCCTACCTACCTCCTCCCCCTGCTTCTTTCTGTGAACCACTAAACTGTTGTCTGAGTCATGAGTCTGCTTGTTTGTCACGTTTGTTTGTTTCTTTCAGTTATATATCCCACATATGAGTGAAATTATATGGTTCTCAACTTGTTCTGTCTGACATATTTTACTTAGCATGAAAATCTCAAGATCTATCCATGATGTTGCAAGTGGCAGTATCTTATCCTTTCTTATGACTGAGTAATATTCCATTGTACATATGTACCACATCTTCTTTATCCAATCATTTGTCAAAGGACACTTTGGTTGTCACCCATATGCTCTTAATGACTATACTATTTAACTTCTCTAAATTTCTGTTTGTTTGTTTGTTTGTTTGTTTTTAACTGAAAAAGCAGTACATTCAGGTTATTTGAAGGAATAAATGATATTATATTCTTACAGTAAGTTGTTAACACAGTAACAGTAATAGAAATAATCTCCATCCATTTCTATTGACTATGGTGTGTTCAATTTTAGTAAATACTGCCAAACAGTTCTTTAAAGTGTTTTATACTTTACATCCCCAACCCCAAAGTGATAGGCTTCCCATCTCACATCCACACCAACTCTTGATATATTTTGTATTTTCATTTCTAGCCTTTCAGTGGTGGTGTAGGTGTAAACCTTTGTGGTTTTAATCTAAGTTTGCCTGATTGCTAATGACATTGAGTACCTTTCCTTTGGCTTTTTGCTTATTGTCTATTTGAATATCCTCTTTTGGTGAAAGGCCTATTCACTTTTTTTTTTTCCATTTATACTAAATTGGATTGCTTACGTTTTTCTTATTGATCTGTAGGAATTCTTTATATTCTGGATGCAAGATTCTTGTAAGACATGAGTATATGGGAGCAGAATACACACATTCTCCTTACTCTTACAAAATTTTAATGTGAAATAAGCAAAAACAAACCCACTTATTGTGTTAATTTTTATTGTTTGTTTTGTTTTAACAGCAGTAAGCCTGAAATTGATTATTATACTTTGCACAGATAGTATTTTTGTACAGATATGCTGGGTTGATTGTCCACATCATCACTTCCATGTTACTATGTTTCCCAGATTACTGTGATTACAAACTCTTTGCTTATTTATTCACCTGAGTTTCTTAATATATTAATATCTTCAAGAGGTGTTTGTTATACTTATATACTGCATTTGTTTTATTTTAGGACAAATCTAGGACATAACAGCTACTGTATAAATATTAGTCTGCTTAGTTAATTAACTTCTTTGAAATTTGTGGTATATAAGAAATATACATCCTAGTTTCCTGTTATTATGCCATTTTTCCCCTCTTTGTATATTTTATACTTCATTTCAATGAACATTCTGGAAGGAATAAGATAGATATTACTGAGATATCATTTTGCCTATAAAGCCTTCTGATCCTGACTTTCTTTTGTCTTTCCTATTATTTTTCTCTATACACTTTATATTCAAAAAAGTTATTTTCTGTTTTCTCTTGCCAAGCACAAATTTCAATTCATTAGCACTGCATAGCATATTCTCATAATCTGATCCCTGCTTATCTCTCCTTAGATTAATAGGGAATTGCTTAGAATTTCTCTCCCCCATCCTGTGCTCATTTCCACCTTCTTACCTTGGCATATCCTGCTTCCTTAAGGTAGAATGCCCTCTTCTTACCTTTCTAGTGGGCAAACCACTAATCATGATTCACCTTCCTAGTGCCTCTTCTGTTTTACAACATTTGTGATCTTTCCAGGAAAAGAAGCCAAATCTTCCACTATGCCTTTATAGGAGTTTATATACGTCTTTATCATGGAACATATCGTGTTCAACAAATTGTTATTAAGTATGTCAGTCGTTTAGTTAATAGCTTATAAGAATACCTAAAATGTATTTATTTTATATCTTCTAACTACTCAAAATGAGGCATTTTAATCATTTAAGATATTTTAAAAAATTGTTTTTATACAGGGAAGTTTATCATTATGACTATCATCTTTTGCAGATGTTTTTCTAAGAAGTGGCATGGAATGTGTGAAATTGTGGAAACACATAAGTTACTTTTATGGAATCTCTCTCTATTCTTAAAAATATATACTTATTTTATGTTTTAAAAATCTTTACATAAAAATGGTCAATATGTCTCTGCTCTTATCAGTGTGATATCTTTAACATCAGAATTTTCTCTATTAACCATGTATTCAAATACTGGAAGACATATCTTTCTATAGCTAGTATATAATGCTTTTATAGGGGTTGGCATAGTTTTATTCTCTTCTTAATCTCAGAAAAAAATTACATAATACATAATACATATTATATATATAATATACATATATATCAGCTAAGATTATCCAGATTAAATGAAAGATTAAAAGAACTCTATTAATGAAAGGAGTGGTTTTCTCCAATTTATAGAAAAACAGTTTTAGCTCACTGTTATTTTACTTTAATCTAACAAATCCTGTTTCACTTTCCCCAAATAAGTCTACAACTTTTATCTCAACTTATTTATCGCACATTACTCCTTAAAAGATTAGGTGGCTATAAATTAGGAACAACACTTTCTACCCAATTGTATTAATTTTGTAGTTTACATGAAAGGCTATTTCTTCATCAAATCAGAAAAAAAAAACTATTTCATGAACAAAACAACAGCATTATAAATTAGAGCCCTATGATCTGCACTGTTTTCTCCAGGCTCAAAGGTCTTTTAAGGCAATGATGATTCTCTTAGGAATGCCTGTGTTTATGAGCCCCGATAGTGTTTTTGAAGGGGATATGCCTCTCTTTTAGTGTGGTAAAAATACTATCAACATGTACCTGCAGCAGTTCTCAGCCAGCTCTAAATAGTTTATTCACTGACTCTCACTCCATCTGGCTGAGGACAGCTGGCAATTCTGCAAGCTATGTTTGGTTGCACATATTAGTGATGCTTGTGTTGTCAGTGATTCTGAAATGTCCTATAACTCTAATTTATATTTTCCTCTTCATGGATGTGTGTGGCAAATCATTTCAATAAACATTTATTTTGAATAGGTAAAAGATTTTGCTAAATATTAATAATGTGTTTAGGTAGCAATCCAAAAACAATTAAATTGTTACATATTTTACCTATGTATAGCCTGATATTTAAATTTAATTTTAGAATTTCTAATGGACATTATTTAATAATATGTGAATCAATTATTTTACTTTTATTTGAATATTGTATTAAATGGTCATTAAAATCATTTTGTTTCTTTGTGTATGTTTTTGCTATGTAAGAAAATATGGATATTAACTTTCTTTAAATTTTTAACCCAAATGCTCTTATTTAACTTTCAGTAATCAGAACAAGCTAAAATACAATATAACACAACAGAATCAATACAATAAAATGCATTACTACTAGTTTAGTTAGAGTGATAGAATAATAAAAGCAATAATAATAAATTACTATTTAAATAAAAATTCGAACTTTAAGTATTTCAAATAAGACTGACACAGACCTGTCCTTCTCTGTTGTATTTCATGAGTTGCATTTTATTCATTTACATTGCTTGCCTGAAGTATTCTGGCTTATGCTCTTTAGCATAGCTCTATAAAGCAACAACGTTGTAATGAAGCTAATATAAGTAGCCCAGATCTATAAATAAATATGGGACATTTCAGAAGTTAAGGAATTTTTTAAGTTCATGTATTCTGTAAGTGAAGACATAAGACTAGAATTTAGAAAACACATTTCTAACCACTTTTCATTATTGCTCCAAACTTGATGATAAAATTTGAGATGCTTATTTGAATAAATCTTCAGTGGCTTTAAAATATAAGCAAAGGAAATGTGTTTTTGTCACTATAGATTATAGTTTCCACTAAAACTAGAAAAAAATCATTTTTAATGAAAACAAAATAAAAAAGGTATGGTCTTTTAAAATTTCACTTCTCTAGGATGTTTTATTCATGAAAAGTATGTTATTGTGCTACAAAACTAACTGAAAGCATTTTTAAATTTAGATTTCTTTATTCAGCACACCCTTTTGATATACAATAAGTACTTCATAATGCAATGAATGTTAATAATTGCATATATAACAGTCTGACCAGATGTTTATATTAGATGCAAGGTAATACAAAATAAAAATGTGATAACACATTATTCCAAATATGATTTAAAATAAGCCATGCTAGTTATTTTATGAATGAATAAGATTTCTGTATGAAGTTAAGAAAGGGAAGATTGTCTATCTCCTACCAGTTTCTTAGGCGATATTAAGTTTTGCACTCTAAATGATTCAGTTTTAGACATAGAGAAATTCTGGAAAGAGTAGGGACGAAATTACTAAATGAATACTAACTTGTGTCTGTGTGTCTGTGAATGTGAGTTTATATAATACTTCTTTTCCTTCAAAGCTGTTGCTAGCTTTTTAAAAAGTTTTTAAAAATTTGAAAAATAATATAGAACAGATGAAGAATAACAAAAGTAAAAAAATCTATGTTAGAAAGTCAAAAGGGCATAAAACAAGAGAGTACACAATTATGATATAAATGCTTATTTGGTTAAGCAGAATGCTTATATTAAAATTTTATCATACTACAAAAAAACAGTATAATTTCCTTTTTCATATAATCAGCCAGTATTTACTGATGTGAGCCATGTGCCAGGTTCTATGCTTGATGCTGAAGAGACAAAGCTGAATTAAATATGACACTCTCCCTCAGAGAGCCCACAATAAAATGAGAGGCAGGTGTGAACAAATTGTTGTAAATAAAATATGGTGAGTAGAGGTATAAACTAAGTATTATGAAAACACTGAGCATGGATATTCACAGAAAGATTCAGCAAGAAATGAGCATTTGAGCTAGATTTTGAATTTGAGTAGGAGTTTATCATATGGGTCAGGGAATAAGGCAATTTCCAGGGAAAGGAAGAAGCATAGACTGAGAGAAATATGAAAGAAAAGGTGAGGAGTAATGAGGAGATTTCATTTAGCAGATCACATTGTGCTGAGAGGATGAGGAGAAGATGGGCACAAGAAAAGAAAACTAGACCAGGGAGAGAATAAGACTGAGATATGCTATGAGCACAAGCTTTATCTTTAGGCAATAAAGGCCAATAAAGATTTTTAAAAAGGAAGCAACATGACCATATTTGCTTAATTCGGAAGATCCCTCTGGAAATGATAGTGGAATTCCTGCTTTTCTGCCTTAATGCAAAAATTGCTTCTTAGCTCATTCTATATACTGTATCCTTTGATACACATAGCTGGCTCAATTGCACCATTTCCTGAAAGGGTAGTAGGAAGATAGAAGGGAGTTAATGGAGTATAATGGGTGGTGAAAATGATATAGATAGAAAATGTGTTAGCCCTGCCCTTTTAAACCTCTAATAACTTCTACATTATTCTTTCACAATCACTGAGGCAGGCTACAGGCAGTCAATCTCAGTCTTCCTCTTCATTCTTAAATAATTCTAGCATCCTGGGTAACTTCAATGTTCTTATGAATGACTGAGATAGTAACATAGCCTGACAGCTCTCGCCTAAAGTCTTTGGAGACCTTCATCCCCACCCTTCTTCAGGGATCACTCTATGATTATAATAGATACTGACAGCACAGAATCAAATTCCCAACAGCCTTCTCACTGGCCAACCCATTATATGACATTTACTTTTCCTCTTTAAAAAATAATCTCATCATGCCCATTGATTATTGTCACTTTGATATTTTTCAAGGACATTGCCCTCAAGAGGATTAGTCTCAGTGTGGAATGGTTATATAAATGACAATTAAAATGTAATAAGAAAATCTCTATAATGGGAAGTGATATAAAACTTAGTGGAGGCACTGATGAAAAAAAGAACTAAATCTTTTAAAGTCAGAGAAGTCCCCATTATACAGACTTTGAATTGAAATTTTAGGAATGAGCAGGTATTTGTAGAAGAAATAGTACCTATACAAATTAAAACATTGTAAGAGTGGATAACCTAATCAAGGGAATTCCAGATATTCCCTATCTAGTCTATGTATTTCAAAAATGTCCGCAGCTGGATATATGTTTAATATATCAAAAGCCAGAATACAATGTATTTCAATGCGATGTGAAGAAGCTAAAATATTCTATAGGCTGTTCGAATCCATAGAATAATTTTGAGTATAAAGAAATTCTACCATTTTTGCATATGATAAAACATTCTTGTTTTTAATATACTTCTTAGACCTTTCCATCTTTGTCTTTTATGTGTCATTTAAATGTAAAATGTCTTAAAAATGTGTTCTATACACTAATGTCTGAAATCTGGATCTTCAATCTTGCACTTTATCCAGAATTCCAAAATAATTGATCCTATTACTTTCAGAATATCCCCATTTAGATGCTACACAGAGGTGTCTCTGAAACTGCCAACACTCTTTCTATACTTTCTTGACCCTTTCACCTTTATTGGTGACAAACAACTTACTAGATCACACTCAAGTCAAACTCCTAGAGATCATACTTAACTGTTTCACTTATTATTCATTCTTAATCACTTAAATTCTACCATTTTATCTTTTAAATATCTCTCAGCTCCAGCCTTTCCACTGTAACCTAAATAAAGTGGCTTATTTTAGGCTTTCATTCCTATCTTCCTTAACTAATATCTGCTTTAATTATTTCTCACTACTACTAGTGGACCCTTAATAAATACTAAAAGATAAATAACAAGCAAACGACATGAGTGGAAATTTAATTAGTATTATCAATCATTGATTGTATAATCAAACCCTAACTTTTATAAGTAAACGCCTAAAGTAAGTAATCAATTTGACTGAATTTAGGATGTATGCTAGGAGTATTTGTATAGAGACAGAAACACTTTGTGATATGCTTGGTTTTAGTAATTAATGATGATTTTAAATTGTAATCATGTTGAAGTATCCATCGACTAAGTATAACTGTCTTAATATGCAAATGTGATATATGGTTATATATAATCATATGTATATTTTCTACAAAGTAATATAAGTAGGTAAAAATTCATACAACTAAAATATGATTAAGTTAAATATGTTTAAGTTAAAAACCTAAATAAAAACTCTACAAATTCAAACCAAACAAACATATAGAATATTCAAAGTTAATTTCATTTGTGTGATATAATGCTAAAGGACAAGTAATAATGCAAGAATTGATCTTTGGCGTGGGTTCCTAAAGTCAATTCTGCCACCTATAAACCAGAGAAATCTTATAGATGCCTCTGAAATAATCTAGGAACAGAACAACTCTTCTAGCACCTATACTGGATACGTATTGTAGAACTATATCCTTAAGAAAAGTATAAACAGTACTCTGATTTTAATCCATGATAAGAAATCTTTCTAAATTGCATAAGCCTCTGAATATTAAAAGTAGTAGATTAAACAAAACCACAAATGATGTTCGTACTTTCAGATTAAAATGCACATTTATTGTTTATGGGCAAATAAAAATATTAAGTGACTGTGTACATATGAATAGATATATAAATTTCTATGAATATATCATACATTATATAAAAGCCCTTAAAACTTCATGAAGAATTACCCACATTTTAATAGAGGCAAAAGGAATTCACATAAGTTAAGTTACTCATATAAAATCAAGGCAGTAGTAAATAAAAGATCCCAGACTCAATCTGATGTCTGACTGATTTCAAAGGTTATATTCTTTCCAAGAGATTACACTGAAAATGGAAAATACTATTTTCTTAAAATTTTCTGTTATTTACGGGCATCATTGAAAATACCTTTTTATATTATCTATTATATTTTACAAATTAACAAAATGAATGTTATAGAAAAAATAAAGCAAAGATTGGCAAACTTGTTCTGCAAAAGGCAAAGTAATAAATATTTTGGGCCATACTGTATAGCAACTACTCAATTTTGTTGTAGCATAAAAACAGCTATAAAAATACATAAACAAATGTGTGGGTATTTCTAATAAAATTACATTTATGGATACCAACATTTAATTTTTAAATGAGTTTCAAGTGTCATGAAATATTTTTCTTGTTTTGTTTTCAATAATTTGAAAATGTAAAAGCCATTCTCAGCTTGCAGGCCATACAAAAACAGGTGGTAGACTAGATTCAGGACATGGTCTGTTAATGTCTGAATTAAAGGGTAGTTTAGCTAACACAATTAATATATAAAATATAGAACAATATAAAAATATAGAAAAAACCTTTTCTTGGATTTTCATCTGAAATTAGGACTAAAATTTTCTTTATAGTTTAGCTCTCATCCCTTATAGGAAAACAATGAACAGAAATCATTAGAAAATAATGACTTCTGAAATATCAACGTGCTGTTCACTGCATTTCCTTGTTAAATTGGTTCCTCTTTTTACTCTGCACAACCTCCACCCTGTCTACTTGCAAATCTTAACTCATATAAAACTTTGAAATCTGTGTCTTCTCTTATTGATATACCCACAAAGAATATTGCAATCTTGAAAATTGTGTTGAAATTAATATCCAATGGACACGTTTAGCATTTTAATATTTTCTACTGCTTTCATTTTATCTTGTTATTTCATGATTTAGTACCATAAAAATAATAGTAGCTAATATTACTTAATGCTAGAATAATACTTCATTGTAGAAACAACATATAATTTTTTTCCCCAATAATTCTCACAATGTGTTGAGCTTGTAGTAGTTTCTAAAACAATCCTTTTCAAAAACTTTGTCAATATAAACAACAAATTTGGGATCTCACATCTTAGAACTAGTAGACAGGTTTCTCAGGAGTTAAACTGGTCTAGCTCCTTGTGCCACATAAAGCTTTGTTATTCCAATTTCTCTAAATAATGAAACTAAAACCCAAAGTTATATGACTTGCACATGACTGTCTGGCTAGTGGCAGAATGAGGTTACATTTTTTTTTTTTTTTTTTTTTTACAGTAGCATAGCAATTAACTGATTGATTGGAAAATGTATTACAATGATTTTATTAGTTTAATTGAAAGTATCTAATGAAACAATCCCCAAATCACAGAATATAACAGTAGTTTATTTTTCATTCATGCAACAATCCAATTCAGTCAAATGTCTCTCTGGATAGTTCATCACTAAACAATGACTTAGGGATTTTTAATGTTGTGCCTGCATCATCCTCTAGTAATGTCTTCAGAATCTTCCACTGGATCTGGCAGATCAAGTGAAGAAAAGAAATGTGAATTCTTATGCAGAGCATTTTACAGCTGAGCATGAAAGTGGAATTCATCACTTCTACTTACATTCCTATAGCTTGAACCCAAATAACTACATGGTTGATGAGAAATGTGACCTACCAAGGAAAACCTGCTGCTTAGGTTAAGAGTCTTCCCTAACTAAAGGTTGACATAATTGATGCCAGTTATAAGTCTTTTGTAAAAATTTTTAAATGTAAAACTTTTAATGTAATGAAATCTCTTTAAAGCTAACAATAAAGGCATGTACTCTATATTAAAGCTAAAAAAAGTCGCTTGTTTTTACTTGTAAAGCAAAAAGTAAGAATTTATTAGCTATTAATATTAAAGACATTTTTGCAACTATCTATATGTCATTATTTTTAAATCTAAAATGTAATATGTTTTAAGGCCAAATCAGTAAATGATAAATCTTTGCTTCACTAACTTTCAGCTCTGACAAAGTGTGGGACTCTAAATTTTATCATCTTTAATGACTGTAATTAACGTATTAAGATTCCTTGAAAATAAAATCTGAAGCTCTTATTTTTCTTTTGTAGGAAAGCTTCAGACAAAAAGACTTTGAAAAAGAACTGTATCTTTGATTCTTCTCAGCAAATAAGTCCTACCTTTCTTTCTGATTGTTTGTACTTCTCATTAACACAAAACATTAACACAGAAAAGTTACAAGAGTTCCTAAGAGATGCAAAATCTTTGACTGACTGAATTGCAAAGCTTTTAATTTTAAAAGAATGTGTTTTTCATTTTATGTTTGGTAGACTTACTGATGTTTAACTAAATTTAAACATATTTATGTGTACTTTTAGATTTGCTTAAATATGTAACTACTGGTTTTACTAATTTGCATATCCAAGGTATAGAATTGGCCGTGGTATTGAATAGTCCAGCAGTATAACAAAGGGCTCGTCTAAAAGTTCTGTGTATACTGAGTGCTGATTTCACTTTTGAGATAGTTTTTTATTATGTGACAACCTTTTAATCCTGTAAGCTGCTCCACATTGCTCTTGGGAAGGACAAATACAAATTTCTTTGAGAATGGCTTGCCAGAGCAGAGTGAACCCTTTTCTATGACCCTAATTCTTCAGTGGCTCTTTGTTGCATTTGAGGGCTGATACCTTTCTATTGTGATTCACTTAGAGACTAGGACTCATTAAAACCTTTCAAGAGGTTGGAATTTGGACACCTGACTGTGAATTAAAAGCTTGATGATCTTTCTTATATCATAGCACCATCACTCAAATAAACCCCTTGTAATTTTTTCAAAGTCTATCGAGGTACTCTAGAAATATGTTGTAGCGTTTTTACTAAAATTTATAACCATATATATATAAACTAGATTGTAAAAGATCATAATTTGTGTAGAAAAATGTTAACATTTGGAACAGATATTCAATATTTCAGGTGGAATTTTTTTTTTTAATCTCCTCTAGTTTATTTTTAGTTGTCAAACTTTCATCTAATATGCCATGTAAAATACCCTAAACTTAGTTTGTCTGACTTCTTTCAAGGTTTTCTGTTTGTTTTTGACTTTCTGTAGTCTAGATATGATATGCCTAGGTATAGTTTTTTTGGTATTTACACCACTCCTTAATATCTGAGCTTTTTGGATCTGTGGTTTGGAGTCTGATATTAATTTTGGAAAATTCTCAGATATTGTTAATTTAAATATTTCTTCTGTCTTGTTCTCTTTTTCTTCTCTGGTTTCCAATTAAAGATATGCTATGTCTTTTGAAATTGTTCCACAGTTCTTGGATATCATTTCCTGATTGGGAGGGGGGGGCTGTTTTTTTTTTTTATAATTTTTCTCTGTATTTCAGTTTCATAAGTTTCTATTGGCATATATTTAAGCTCACTAATTCTGTCATTGGCCGTGTTCAGTCTACCGATGAGTCCGTTAAAGGCATTGTTTATTTTTGTTAAAGTTCTTTTACATTTACTTTTTTGATTTTTTTTTTTCGAATTTTCATCTCTCTGCTTACATTTCTCATCTTTTCTTTCTTGTTGTCTATTTTTTTCATTAAAGCCTTGATGTAGTTATTTTAAATTGCTTGTCTGGTGATTCCAAAATCTGCCATATCTGAATCTGGTTCTAATGCCTATTTTGTCTCCAGAATGTGTTTTTCTTGCCTTTTAACATGTCTTATAATTTTTGATGAAAGCTAGACATAATGTAACAGGTAATAGGAACAAAGGTAAAAGATTTTTAGTGTGAGGCTTTATGTTAGTCTGGCTAGAAGTTGAGCTGTTTGTAGTGTCTGCCGTAACTATAGATGCCAGATGCTTCAAATTCCTCTAGTGTCCAATTGGGAATAATAAATTCTGTGGCTTCTAGATTATTCACCTATAATCTACTATTAGTATTATTAGACTGGAGTCCTGCTGTATGGGTGGGGTAAGAAAATTCATTCTGTAGTTTTATGATTATTAATTTTCAGTATTTTAATGAACTTGTGTCCCTTAGCTATAATTTTCTCAATGTTTCTTACCATTTTTTCCCTCAATATTAAGTATGGCAGGAGGGCTAGATGGGGCTGAATTTGGCTAAATGTGGTTCTGTTAAATCTTTATCCTCTGGAGAAGGATTTGAGCACATTTCAAATGGTTATTATCCCTTCTTCCTGCCAGATCCAGGAATGGATTTTTCTTGGCTCTTCACCATGAGAACCTGGTGGGTTTCCCAGAGACAATATGTGCAAAAGTGTTGGGCCCCTACTAAGACTTAAGGCCTCCAGGTGTTTCTGATTCTTAACATTAGCTCACACCCACCTCATACAACTTGTCAAAATTATCATTTAGGAGTATCTAATAGTCACAATGCCAGCAGTTTCTATTTTAAGTAAAGCAGATCTCTATTGTGATTATCTGTAATCACCTGCCTCTCTAGATTTTGGGGTAGTGGTTACCCTGCAACCACAATTCTCTAATGGGTATAAGAAAAGTCATTGATTTTTAGTTTGTTTAGATGTTTTCTTGTTGTAAGAATGGAAATGATAACTTCCAAGCTCTTATTAGAAATGAAATAGGAAGTCTCATATTCTTAACTTGAATAATACCATTTGATATATTTTTTCTCATTAGAACAAATAACTCTTCATATACTAACTTTATATTTTTATAATCTTACTTCTACACTCCATGCAGATAAAATTCATTCAAAATGAATCACTACCCAAAATTATGTCATGTAATCATTTCACAATATATGTAAATCAAACCATCATGCTATAAACTTTAAATAATAATAATAATAATAATAAATCTAAGTGGATCACAATTTTCTGTAATAAAATCACATAGAACTAAATACAATACACATACAAATCAGTGGATATTTATATACATATTTATAAGATTGATGAATTATATCGGAGTAACTCTCTGGGTTGTGATATTGTGCTATAGTTAAACAAGATATTACCATAGGAGAATACTGGGTAAAGGTGTCTATAGGATCTCTGTATATTATTCCTTACAACTGCATGTGAGTCTAAAATTATTTGAAATTAAAAAGTCTTTAAAAAGAGAAAAAAGATGAGTGGCTCAACTTTCAATAATATTATATGGCTTTGGAAACATGATTTTAATAATTTATATGCCTCTAGAAGAAAAAATAAATGTTATTTGCTTTTTGAAAGGAAATAAAAAAAATAAAATTTCCACTGCTTATAAGAAAGTGCTCCAAGTAATTATGTTTAAAAATCCACTTTGCTATTTTCTATTACTTTACTGTCTAAATATAAAAATAAGATAGTATTGTGAAAATGACTATAAAACAACCTAACATGAGGCTTTTGGGGATAGCTGAACTGATGTGTCAGAATGCTTTTCTAATGTCTTTAAAAATAAAACTTGAATGTTGGAGTAAAGAGGTTTTTTTTAAGTTATAACATTTTAAATACATAATAAATACCAGTGTACTTGCTATTCAGTTTTATCAAACCTCAACATTTTCTCTATTTGTTTTAGTTTTTTTTGTAAAAAAGAATGAAACACTTGAAGTTTTCCATGTCTCCCTTTCCATACTTCCCGAAAATAACACAATTGTAAATGTAATATTCATTTCCAAAAATGTCTTTATAATTTAATAAATAAATATCCATAAGGATGAATCAATCACTAACTATATGTTCTGAAATTATGAGTGAATCTCATCACTAAGAAATAAATAATAAATAATTTACTAATAAATAAATTATAGCTAAAACTATACTCTCAGTAGCTACTTTAAATTAGATACAAAAAAACAAGCTTAAAGACTGCAACTTGAAATTTGGCTGCTCATAAAAGTGAGCATCTGGAAACTTGAAGAATTTGAGTAGCATTGGGTAGATCTGTAAATACTGTGTCATTTAGAGAAAAGTGACATGAAATAAAGTAGCCTCATGTGTTTTTATTTTCAATGACAGCATCTGCCAATAGAATACTTATAAAATACCTAAAATTGTCAGTACATTCTAAGCTAAGTGGTAGACAGTAGGTATCAAGAAGCAGTGTCTGTAGTCCATAAAATGGAATCACAGTATGGATGATATTCTTGTCAAAATCCAAGGAGGCAAAAGATTTCTATTTCTCATTTTGAAGTGTTAAGCTGCATAATCCACAAAGAAAATGCATTTGTGTACTGTAAAACATTTCTTTTGCTCACTTGGGAATCTATAGTTAGGCAGACCTCATACTGATTAATTTTTGTCATTGGAACTTTTTGGTTTATTAAATTTTTTTTATATTTTAATCTATTTTGTTTCCTGAATAGTATATTGCTATTAACTACAAATTAAAATGGAAAATACAAGGAAAAAGTTAAAGACAGTGTTCAATATGATTTAGAAACTGTAGACCAAATAGTTTAAAGGTCTAGGACTATTTATTAAATATTAGTATGTATTTTAAGAGTCTCGGTATAATTATTTAAACGGCATACTTTTTACAAGTTCATTATGTTATAACATTGTAAATCTTTTCATTTAAAACTTATGCAACAAAAGTAAATAGAGAACATTTCTAAAGAGCTCTTTCCTTTTTAAAAGCTCAAAATGTAATATCATGGTTTTGGTTAAAAACAAACACTAAAAAATAAATGGCTTCCACTCATAAAAATTAAGTTAAAATGGATTCAAGGCTTCAGTGTGAAAACTAAAACCATAAAATCCTATGACAAAACATAGAGAAAAATTCCTTGATACTGATCTTGAAAATGGTTTTATAAATATGGCACCAATAGCACAAGCAACAATAGCAGAAATAAACAAGTAGGAGTACATCAAACTAAAAAGCTTTTGCATAGCAAAAGAAACAACCAAAAACAGGAAAAGGCAACCTATAGAATGAGAGAAAATATATGCAAACTCTACGTCCAATAAGGGGTTGTTATCCAATATATGTAAGAAACACATGCAACTCAATAGCAAAAATAAATAAATAAATAAACAAACAAACGAATGAATGAATGAATGAATGAATAAAATCCAATTAAAAGCGGGCAAAAGATCTAAGTAGACATTTTTCCAAAGAAGATAGCCAATCGATATGAAAAGTACTCAACATCACTAATGGTCAGGGAAATGTAAATCAAAACCAAAATGAGATATTAACTCATGCCTATTAGAAAAAGAAAAGAGATAACAAGTTCTGGCAAGGATGTGGAGAAAAGAGAACTCTTGTGCGCCATTGGTGAAAATGTAAATTGGTAGAGCCACTATGGCAAACAGTATGGAGCTTCCTCAAGATAGTAAAATTAGATCTACCATATGATCCAGTAATTCCACTTGTGGGTATATATCTGAAGAAAATGAAATCGCTATTTTGAAGAGAAATATATACCCTTATGTTCATTGCATCATTATTTATAATAGCCAAGACATGGAAACAACCTAAATGTTCATGAGTGGATAAACCATAAAAAGAAGAAAATTCTGTTATTTTCAGCAACATAGATGAAACTTGAGGGCATTATGCTTATGTTAATTGAATAGGTCACACAGAGAAAAACAAATACTGTATTATCTAACTTACACATAAACTCTAAAAAACAAGCAAACAAGCACACACACACACACACACACACACACACACACAGAGAGAGAAACAGAGACCAGATTTGTGGTTGCCAGGGGTAGGGATTGGGGGGTAAGGGAAATGGTTGAAAGTTGTAAAAGGATTGTAAAACTTCTAGTGATAAGGTGAATAATTTCTGGGGATGTAATATATAGCATGGGACTATAGATACAATGCTGTATCGTATATTGAGAGTTGCTAGAAAGTAGATCTTAAAAGTTCTCAATACATACACACACAAAAATGTTAACTGTATAAGGCAATGGATGTATAAACTAATCTTATTGTAGTAACCATTTTGCAATATATACATATATAGAATCACTACATTATACACCTTAAATTTATGCAATGTAATATGTCAATTGTGTCTCAATAAATCTGGAAAAATTTAAATAGGTGGTTTGGTTAGGTAGAATTTATAGAGCTAAAGGAAAAGAAGAAAAGGGTTAGATATTGGAGAAGCATCCTAGATAAAAACTAGAGAGTAGATTAATCATATGTGCTTTATGCTCTATTTAGTGATTAGAGTGACATATAAATAAGAAACAATTTATCACTTAACAATTAAAAAGCTTACAGTTGTGATTATCTGCAAGTCTTCTCAAGAGAAAAGCATTGCAAGTCTTATTTGAAGGTAATAATGAACATAAATTGGTAGAGCTAGCTATACAGAACGAGTGATATTGAAATTTGAGTTGAGGGGAATTACTTGAGAATAGGCATAGATAATTAAAATTAAGCAATCATATATTAGAAAAAGACTATTGAGCAAACTAGAATAAGACAAAATATTAGTGAATAAAGAAAGGTAATTTAGTTAGGGTGTATTTATATGACAGAGGAAACAAGATGATTGTTTAGATGTTAGAGAAATATATCAGATGAAGAACTAGAAAAAAGATTCTATTGACAAAATAAATTGTTTACCAAAGAAATATTGAGCACCGAATTCTAATTATTTGCCTAGTACCTAATAGTACATATAATATATATAACATAATTTCCAAAATCTAATTGGATTTTAATCCTTCAACATCATTGGAACTGAATACAGAATTCAATTTTTTTCACAAACTTATAATAAAATAATTTATGAAAAAGTCAATACTGTAGTGTAGTGGAGAAAGGACACATTTTCAATCAATAAAGCCTTTTCAATTGGCTATTAATTTTTTTTCAAGTATGAATTTTGGTTTCCCACTCCATAGACAAAAACAATTTCAAATGAATTGAAGATTTGTATGAAAAGTAAAACAATAAAGTTTCCAGAAGGTAGCAGATAAGAATATCTTTATAATTATAGTGTAGGCAGATTTTTTTAAAAAAAAGAACGCAAAGTCAATAATAAAAGGAAACATGGTGAATTTTGCTACATTAATAGTAAGAACATCTTTTCATCAAAATTCACCAATAAGTGAAAAGGCAACTCATGTTGTGAGAGAAGACATAAATCTACACAAAATGTTTATAATATTGGAAGAACTCTTGTAAATGAATAAGGAAACGATCATCCTAGCTAAAAGTGGTGAAAAGACTTAAACAAGCACGTCACAACAGAAAATACATAAATGGCCAATAAACATCAGAAAATGTGCTCAACGTTTTTAATCACCAGGGGGGAGGAGGGGAGACTTAAAAGCTCAAAGTGACACAACTACTTAATAAATTACATAAGATAAAAAAGAAAAAAATGTCAAGTATTGGTAGTTATATGGAGCAACTCTAACTCTCATATGTTATTTTTGGGAGTAAATTTGCATAAGCATTTGGGTAAACTTTTTAGCAGACTTTACTAAAACTGAATATACTAAATTCTTGACCCATCAATTGTGCTCCTCACTATATACCAAATAGAAATATGTCCTAAAGTTCACCAAATACAGGTATAAGACTGTTACAGAACTATTAAAAGTAGCCAAATATTGGAAATGACACAAATATTCCTTAATAATGGAATGGATAATTATGCTGTAGCATATTTATTCAATGAATGAATAAACTATACAGCAGTGAGAGTGAACATACTATACTTCTGCGCAGTAACTTGGTTGAGTTTTACAAACAAAATGTTGAACAAACTAAGACAGTTACAAAAAAGCAATGCTGTTCTATTTCTTTACCTGGTTCCTGTTTACATGAATGTGTTTACAAGAGCAAAGTCACCAAATTCTATAGTTCTGATTTGTTCAGTTTCCTGTATGTATGTGTTACTTGAATAAAAATTTTAACTAAAACAATTCTTATTGGCAGGGCTACAGATGTAAATCCCCAGGATTGCTTATATAAACTCTTATTTTAAAAGTTTCGAAATACAGTTTTTAAAATATTTAAGTCAATCGAAGATACATTTTGCTTGGTATTTTAGTTTAAAAATGAGTGAGTGGTCATATCTGTCCAAGATAATCATAAAAGGGGGGCACAGGGATAATTTAAGGTATATTTGAAGAGTAGTGAGTAGACTGGTGTGATTAACTCGTAAGTTTCAGAAAGAAATAATGCAAGTGACGAAGTGGTAAAAATGGAAAAATAATTTGATTTCAATTGATGAAAATAGAAAGGTAATTTAGATTCAAGTAACTGAGACCCTTGAATGTTATGCTAATAATTTGAACTGTATTTTGTAGATAATGAGGCATTAAAGGATTTCGAAAAAGAAAATGACAGAATTCTACCTTTTCTGAAAATAACTCAGCAGTATGAAGAACAAATTTAAAAGATTAGAATCCGGAGACCTGGAGATTAGTTGGTTAGGTAATGCAACAGATAAAACAAGAAATGAAAACTTGAACCAAGACATTAACAAGAGGAAACTAGAAGAGAAAGAGAATTTTTCAAGATGTAGTAGTAGAGAATTGTCAGAATTTAGCAGGTGGTTAGATATGGGGAATAGGAAAGAAAATACATGAAGAAAAATCTACTTTAATATTTCTAACCTGTAAGAAAAGCTAGTAAAGAATTTCATTCACAGAAATAATAAATAGAAAAGGAGAACTGTTAGAAACTAATAAATGTATCTTAGATTATTGGAGTTTGGTATAATGCCAGTATCAACTGGCAATGAAGAGTTAGAGTTTAGAAGTCAGGTTAGGATGAAGATGTATATTTGGTCGTTTTGGCACAAAGGTCATGTTTGAAAGCATTGAAATACTTCCTAGAATCTAACTGCCAGATTGAATCTTTATCACCAGTCTCTCATTATGTTGATTTGTAACATTGTTTTAGCACGTTTCAAGTGTGTGTTTCTGAATTCTTTATACTGAAAGTGATATTTCATAGTTATTTGTATATTCTCCGTCAGGACCAACTTGGCATTTGGCCCAGAGTGATCATTTATTACTAATTTTTTGGTGATTTGACCTTTTGAATATCTGATAGTCTCATACTTCTCTATTTATTACAAATTTTATAAATTTTAAATAGTAATGGTATAAAATATATCACACAACTCCTCACTTATATATGTATATATAACAGAATGATCTACATTTTATAATTTATTTTATATTAGCAAATATGTTTCAACAATAGCTTTGAAAAAATTATTAGATCCTATAGTCAAATAAAATGTGGTTCCCATCAATACTAGGGATACTGAGTTAATTTATGTCTTCATTATTTCGCACATAGATTATGCTTTAGCCTCCAACTATGTCTTCCTTTCTCCAATCTGATTCTTCATTTCCTTTTTCATTCTGCAACCAATATATATATGTGTATATATGTATATGTATGTATGTATGTATGTATATATGTATGTATGTATGTATTCTAAGAGATTTATTATAAGGAACACAATTAGGATGGCTGAGAAGTCTCATAACTGCCTTCTGTGAGCTGGATGCCCAGGAAAGTTTATGGTATAATTCGGTCTGAGTCTAAATGTCTGAAAACCAGGAGGGCAGGAGACCGATATTTCAGCTCAAGCAATCAGGCAGAAAGGGACAAATTCTTCCTTCCTCCATCTTTTTTCTATTATGGCATTCAAGGGATTGTGTGATGCCCACCCATATTGGGGAGGGGAAACGGCTTTGCTGAGTCCAATTCAATTAGCACCCAATTCACTGAGTTCTAATTTCACTCAGAAACACCCTCACAGACACACTCAGAAATAATGTTTAACCAAATATCTGGGCACCTTGTGGTTCAGTCAAGTAGACATATAAAATTAACCACCAAAGTGGCTGTGTGCCAAGAGGTTATTACCAGGGATATTGTTTTATTATTTGTAAATTCTCTTTTCCCATGATGTCAGATAATGTGCTAAGCTGTGTAAGTGGTTTTTCTCTGAATAGAAACCTACACTTTAAAATTAAACATTTCATGTGACCTTTACCATTTTTATGGAAATCTTTCCAAAATGGATTATGCATGTCCTTGTCTTTTAAATAATGTTTACTAAATATAAATTTCACTTCTATGTAATGATTCAGGACCTTTATTACCAATAGCAGTTGGCACTAACTAACTTCAAAATTGTCAATACCTCTTTCTATCACCCTTACCAGTAGTAATACTTTGGCCCACACAAATATCATGTATCATCTGACTTGCCTTAATTCCCGTTATCTGATTTCTCAACTGTTTGCCATGTTCACTGCTGTTTGTTGTCACAAAAACCAGAATGATCCTCTCAGAGTTTAAGTCAAATCATGTCGCTCCTCAGCTCAAAACACTCCAATAGGTCCAATTGATTCTTTTAATGACCTACAAAGCCTTACATGACTTGATTCCTCATTAAGGCTCTGAACTCACTTCTTACTACTCTATTTGAAGACATGAGTCATATGCCCACTTTAAGGCCTTTGCACTACCTGTGTCTACTTACAATTTCTTCTGACCTTAATAATACTTTAGTCTATCTCCTAACCTTTAACACACAGATAACTATACACACATATTTTCATATATACAGAAAGACCTCAAATTTGCTGCTTCTAATGAACTACAAACTCAAATAGCAGCTAAAAAAATCTCATCGAAATGATGTATAAAATTAGCATACATAGGTTCTAAATGGCAGCCTAAAGGACTTTTCATTAAGAAAATTTGATAATTTTTTTGCGCATGATTGATGAAATAAGTTTATTGCTTTCATGTTTTTAAATTTTCTAAATATCTGACATTACTGGAAAAGTAAAGGTATTATCTTCTATGCATATAAGTGGCACTAATAAAAACTGTTAATACAGCAGGTAAGAAGGGGAAAAGTTCATGTGTTGTTG
Source organism: Pteropus medius (assembly GCF_902729225.1). Taxonomy (NCBI): domain Eukaryota; kingdom Metazoa; phylum Chordata; class Mammalia; order Chiroptera; family Pteropodidae; genus Pteropus; species Pteropus medius. Next base: position 21,022,896 of record NW_024349800.1, on the reverse strand, counting down.
ATTTAATTTTCTAGTTACACTGTTTCCATTTTTATTTAAAAAGAAATAAGCTTGACGAACCAATAAAGAATGCATTTGAATTGCAACTCAAAGCATTTTATGATTACCAATGATTTAAAAAATAAAATTGAGAAAATAACAAAGGAAACACAATGGAAAATATTTATCTTTGCCTAAAGTTTCAAAATCAATCCCATTTAGAAAGATCAAAACTGAATTTTAAGACATAGTGACATTTAAGACATAAAGAACCAGGAAAAGATGGCCCTTTTCATAATGAACACTTTTATTCCCATATTACAATGTTAAATTTCAAAATTCAATTAGTTATCTTCTCTTCATTGGAACTTTAATGAAGTGTTAACAATGCCAAATGAGTACCATGATAATTTGTTGCATGGTTTAATGTAAGCAACATTTTATTATTCTAATTTATAATAATAATGATGATTCATTATATTTATCTACCTCCAACATCCAGGAAAAAATTCTTAACATAAGTGATATATGTATTTAGAAAGTTTTTCACTAACTATAGAATTAAAGACATGATAGCTGAACATACTACTGATTGAATAAAGAATGACAATACTGTGCGTTCATTGCTTGAATGGTCAATTTAATTATCCACATTTACTGCATAAGAAAACCCAGATGATAGTGGATGAGCCAAACAAACATTGAATTATATTGGATTCAAAGAGAAAGATAAAGTCTAAGAGGACAAGACTGACTTGTGGGAAATTTTCATATATAATGTTTGGTACTGAACGACCCAATGAGAAATATATTTCACGAGTAAAAATCAGGTTTCTACCAGAGCCATATGATATCAATCCATTGAGATATTGCATAAGAATCTCATTTATATATCACTTTCTCTTGACAGCAGTGTATGTAACATGAAATGAAATTCATCTTCAGCTCATCTGAAGAGATTGAATAACTGAAGGACTGAGAAAATCTAATTTTGTCTGAGTACACATATACTGGGACAGAATTCATACCTGGAGTTAGATTGCCATAGAGATTATAGCATGAGTCAAGTCCAAAATACAAAATTAAATGTTATTTATACTTTCATACTAAAGCATGAGTATTAATAAATAAGTAGAGTCAAATTTTCCCCCTATGGAAAAGACGATAGGAAAATCCAAAATAGAAATGATTATACAACCTCCAATTATTTCTCTTCCTTCTTCCTATCAATCAGTGTGACATTGAAATAATGTAAACACTGTGGAATTCTCATCAAAATGATCCCAAATTAAGAACGTGGACAGAAGCCCCTATCTGTGCCGGGTAGACCTTTAAGAATAAGACTTTATAACAGGTGTGAGGTGGTAACTCATTGTGGTTTTGATTTGCATTTCCCTTATAGCTAGTGATTAATCATCTTTTCATCGGGGAGAGAGAGAGAAGGAAGTAGATAGGTGTAAAAGGGGTCAAACATTTGGTGACAGAAGGAAATTTAACTTTGAGAGGTGAACACAATGCAATATATATATATATATATATATATATGATGTATTGTTGAATTGATCTGAAATGCAAGTTTCAAATATAAACATAGTTATTGCCTTTGTGATATTAGATCAGTACCTGTACCACAAAATGCTAATGATAGAGATATAGAAATCTGTGTCACAAAATCCAACATGCCTTTCAGATTCTATCATGGTCTATTTTTATCAGCTTAAAATCATTACCAAACCAAAGTTAAATTCTGTAAAAACTCTCATGACATCAAGATCTACCAAAGTCTGAGTTGTACATGTGATTTATGCGACTTAAATTAAGCCTAACTGCAAAAGTCATGGACAAAGAGGTGGCCAGAGCTTTTTGTGGAAGAGCAAAATGTCGATGCTTCACAAAACAGAATTCTGCTATGCAAAAGGAGTGTATGGCTTTAATAACTTCAAAACACTTCCAACAAATTGAAATGGCAAAGTATTATAAGTAAATGTATTAAAAATAAGCTTTAAATAGTTTACTATTACAATAAAGTCAGAAGGAAATACAGAAATGATATTTTACTAGTTCTGACTATATGACTAGTTTTCTGTGCTCAACCTTTTTTTTGCAAACGACGATGGAAACATATAGCAATTTACAATGGTTAATTTATTACTGCCACCTATGTGTTTCTATTCATCAACGTGTAACATATACTTTTAAACAAATGGAAAACAACTAATTTTTTTCTTTCTTGCGTCATACAAGAAGTATTCAGTGCTATATAAGTAGCCTTTTGTTTTAACTCAATATTATACCATGTGCTTTGGATATACAAAAAGGTAGTAAATTCAGTATGTACCATTAGAGAGCATATTTATAGGCAAACTTGATGTGATAAATCATTTTAACACTTAAAAATAAATTCTCTTGAGCTATTTTATGTCTTTGACTTGTATCTAATAAAATAATAACCATGTCTTTTAATTTATAACCATACAAAGCATAAAGTATTGTGTTAGGAAATTGTTTGATTTTGACTTAACAGGAAGAATTTCTTTTTGTTATCAATTCCTGGGTCACTGTAAATGATGCCTGCACAATTATTCAATCAATCAAAAAACATGTAGCTAAATCAGTTCATGATACAATTAAATATCGGCCCAAAATTTTGTAACAAGCGTTTTTTTTTTTTGTCTAGTAATTTATTACAATATATATATGGATTTGATCAAAATAAATTTAAATTTTGATTATTGGTTTAGAAGGTAAAAGTTATATTTTAAAACATACCTATTAAAATAACATTAATCCAGTCATAGAGATGATATAATTATAGTCATTTATTGAATCAACAAATGTTTATTGAGTCAAATTTTATTCCACTCCTATGCTCGACACTGAGCTGAGATTGGGAGGCCAGCCATCATTAAGAACCATAAGATTTCTTCTCTCTTAGAGCTTACTTTCAGATTTTGTTCTTGGTAACTCCTTTTGCCTCTGGGTCAATTCCAAATGACAATTTTCTCATGTATTTGCTCTCTTGTGAGTAAGGAGGGTGAGAGCAAAAATCTCCATTATTGTACTGATGTGAAGCCATTATGACGATGGCACACAAAATCAGACTTTTGTTCAAAACTTGACAGGAAAGTGGAAGTTTTACATTTGAGAGATATATATTCCACAAGAATTAGAAGTTAGGGACTATATAGAAAACATATTATTGTGCAGTAATTCAATGACTTAATTTGATTTGTTTTAAAATATTAGCATATTAATTATATGGTATTACTTTCTACAAATCTGAATTGCATATTTTTAATTATCTTCATATCAAAAATTTTGGCTTCTGCAAAATATTTTATGTATTTAATATGATGTTACAATTAATACATATCTAAAAAAACACATTTTCTTACACTTATGAGATGTTAAGAGCTCAAAGTAATTAGCATAATATAAATGTAAGATATATTAAAGAGTATAGACTGAGTATAAGTGTGTGGATTTTACAATTAAATAAATTTAGGTTTAAGTCAGTTGTCCATTAAGGACAACTGTATAAATTAGACCAGTGTCTTAGATAGTAGTTACTTCACAGATGTGGAGGAATACTAATAAGAGTGCCATGTTACCAATAAGCTTCAAAAATCTTTACTTACGTACACACATAAGCACACACAAATTTCAATACTTTGAAATTGATTAAAGCTTGCACGACAGAGAAGAATTTAAACAAAAAGAATTCTGAATAAAATTACTTGTCTTTGAGGCAAGGGAGGCCTCATTTTTCAACATGATACTCTTTTCTCAATACAGATATGTATTGAAAAATCAAAAGGCATAAGCAATTACAGAAGGGTATAACATTGATGTAATAATAAAGTAATATCCTGTTGCATTTTTATGATTATAATAAAATAGTTTAGTAGAGAGGTAAAGGACATGTGGATAAACTATTCTGATATGAATATTACTACAGCTCTTTTTAAAATTATATTTCTCCATCATCTAGTTGTAAGTCACTATTTACTGATAAAGGTTAGTGAGAACTTAGGTGAAGTGCTTATTTGTGGCTTTAAAAACCTAATAGAAATTTACCAGATCAAATGATAGCACACAGTTCTTTTTAAATAGTATGCAATTTTTGGTTTATATAACAATTATAAATCTTCCCACGATCTTTGTTATTCAGTGATAAAAATTCTATTATCAAATGTAAAATATGAAAGCATTTTTCTCTTAATATTTCTGAAAAGCAGCAATAGTATGTAGGTTAAAAACTCATTGAACTTTGATAACATAGCATTTAAAGACTGTTTAGAAATTTTCATTTATAATAGTATATACCAGAGATATCATATATCATGTACAGCAAAATTAACACTGTGAGAAGGAAGCCAGGGTCACAGAACTCTGTGTATATGTGCGTGTTTTTTTTTTAATCTTGAAATGACTCAAAAATCCATATATTTTTAATGCTACTCAAAACCTCAGCGTTTACTACTAGATTATAAGATTTCTCAGTTTCTCAATCTCTCACTCATATTCACACACACACACACCCCCCAATATATATTTATGTGCGTACACATATGTTACAAGATATCCTCATTATTCATGATAGGTAATAATCTTACATTCATGCAGTGAGTAAGCTTTAAATAACTAAAGCTTATCTATTAGAAAGAGAGTCATTGCAATTGTACTCGATAACATCAAAAATACAAATATCACTTTTTAGCATCACTAACTCATGATTATGTAATTTGCCTGCTGTGCACTAGACACTGTCATGAATACTGAGGATACTCTGTTCAATGAAAAGACAAGGTCCATGTCCTCATAAAACAACTGAGATTTAGTCTATTAACAAATTTCAAATATACAATACATTATTATTAACTGTAGTTACTATGCTGTACATTTGGTCTCCAAAACTTATTCATCTTTTAACTGATAGTTTGTACTCTTTGACAAACATCTTTTCTTCCATAACCCACCCATGGTAACCACTACTATACATTCTTTTTTTTTTTTTTTTTTTTTTTCAGATTTCACAAGTAAGTGAGATCATGCAGTATTCATATTTCTGTGACTGGCTTATTTCACTTAGTGCATTATCTTCCAGATTCACCCATGTTGTTGCAAATAGAATTGTCTTCTCTTTTAAGGTGAAATATCCTATTTTGTATATTTATGATATTTTCTTTATATATTCATCTGGCAACATTTAGGTTTTTTCCATATCTTGGCTACTCTGCATAATGCTGCAGTGAATATTGGAGTGCAAATATCTCTTCAAGATAGTGATCTTATTTCTTTTGTACATGATATTGTTTTAATCTTGATCTTAAATTTCTTTTTTTTTTTTACTGTTTTACTACTACACAACAGAGTGATAGTTTTGAATAATGAGAGTGATTTTTATTAATTTACCAAACAAATTGTAGCTTAATGATTTCAATTGCCTAGAAGCATAAGTTAACCAATATATTTATGTTATATAACTTATATGCTATAGGACAGTATAGTCATATACCTTTATACTTATATATAAATATATCCCTATACAATTTACACAAGCACAATGAAAAAGAAGAAAAGAAATTCAGCAGTATGAGAGTTCAATTATATAGTTATTATTTAATTCATTAAAAGTATGAATTAGACCTTGCCATACTTAACACTGTCACAGTGATATAGTGATTTCTGAGGAAATTCAGCACTCATTTCTAGTTTAATTTTCAATATTTATTAAATTCCTTTTTTGTTCCTATATTTCTCTTTTATAGATCATAATTTTAGAATATGCATCTATGATAATTATGTGGTTTTGCTAATTCACTTGCTACATGTGGCTGAACTACATACATACCTAGATACATATATATGTGAATATATATATGAATACAGATACGGATATGGTTATAGTTATAGATATAGATATAGTTATAGATATAGATATGTTCAAAACAAACTCTCAGGTAAAGGGCAAACGTTTCCATTATTTATCTTTTAAAATCTGGACAGTGAAAAGTTATCTGAAGCTCTATCAGTAAAGTCATGAATTATCTCTGATTTCATTAATCTGTGCTTTTCAAAGTGTACAAGCAAGTGATTGAATAATAGCTCTTGTTCTTTCTTTGTCACCATAAAAATCTGATGTATTTTTCTTTTTGTTTATGTTTCATATCTTATACTTGTCATATTTTATTCAGAAATAATTATGTAAGTTCAAGGTATACTATGTGTTGATACATTTATATATTATAATATGATTACCAATGTAGCATTAGTTAACACTTCTAACACATTTATTTTTTATCACGAGAACATTTAAGATCTGGTCTCTTAGCAACTTTGAAGTATATAACACAGTATTGTTGACTATAATCATGCTGTATATTAGATCTCCAAAACTTATTCATCTTGTAACTGCAGCTTTATACATTTCATCATCTTCCCAATCCTCCATCTGCCCTCTTCCCCTCCAGCCCAGGTAACCACCATTCTACTCTCTGTTTCTGAGTCGACTTTTTTCAGATTCCACATATAATTGATATCATACAGTATTCGTCTTTCTCTGAGTTATCTCACTTAGAATAATGCCCTCAAGGTCCTGAAGCGTTTTCTCTTAAAGAATTCTACAACTAGTAACAACTCACAAATACAAATCTAAAGTATTAAGGTTAACCTTCTAAATATTAAGTGGCTCAGAAAACAGTATAATTTACAGATAAAAAAGAAATGCATTGTAAAAAGGTGAAAAATTATTAGTGATCGTAAATTTGAAAGACAAAAAAAAGTAAAGCTTTGAGGAAAAGTGTGTAGATAAGCTATATCCTATTACATTTTGAATGCCTACAAAGAAGTAGAGTGCAGTGTAGATTTCTGTGACTGTTTCAAACCCTTTCCCTTAGCTTTTTAATTAGAGAAGTGCTTCTGCCACCAAATGAGGTTTTTTTTTTTTTGCCTAACAAGGGATGTTTTTCCTTGTCTTTAAATGATTACCATTTTATACAAACTATAGATCTATTATTATCATATTGCTGAAATAAATGTATGTCCTATATTCCGTAAATTCACTGTATATAATGCATTGTTATGATGCACAAAATAAGCTTATATTTTTAATTCTTATAATCATAAATTACTATAAAACCAAAATTTCCTTGTCAGCATGGTTTTATTACTTATTTCTGTTAGATTTTAGGTGGTTTTATTTAATATTGCTGATGTCTTAGTTTTAAAGTTGAATGAATGAAAAATATTAGATGTATAATAAAGCTTCCAGTAAGATTTTGTATATACATTATAGAAGAATATGAAATTTTTTAGGCAAATATTCAAAATCCTTCTCAATGAATTTAAGAGTTCCATATGCCATGGTATCCTGGTGAGGGCAGCAAAACATTCAGCCTGATTTTAAAGGAAGATATTGTTCTATGCAAACTATGAGTTATTACAAAATCCTAAGTACAGCTCTTTAGTCTCAAAGAAGATATTCAAAACAACCATAGTTTTCATCAAAGTAATCACTATATTATCAGTGTTTTCTAAACCACAGTAGCTATTTTCTTGTATCTATTCATCCATCCATTCAGTTTTCACCAGTACATGTATAGAAGTCACAGACCTGCAGAAAGCTTAGGAATCATCTAGTATAACCTCAAAAGATGTAACTACATCTGTAAGTGGGAACTAAGAGAAATATATGCTCATTAGCTATGACTAAATTGCAATTATATGCAGCATACATTTTTTTTCAAATTTATTTTCTATTTTAATGATTTGTGTAGAGTATCAGATGTCCTAAAATATATCTTGTGGTATATTCAAATAGGTAAATGTAATAGCAAGTTTTGGTAACTAATTTAAAGTTAGAGTCAGAAAAGAGTCTATCAATTGATTTAAATGTTTTTAAAATTATGTACTGAATGTACTAAAACTAAATTGAAATGTTATATTTTTGATGGACTATAAATATATTAGTAGCTGACTTCAGCAACATTTATTGAGCAGCTACTCTATTTTAAAAAAATATTTACTTAACACTGCCTCATGCATTGGAAAAATGGAAAAAACTAAATATTATTTTAAAATCTTGAAAATAGATTAATTTATCAATTTGAAGATTGTTTAGAAATTCACTGTAAAAACGACGGGAGTTTTTAACTAAATACTTTAACTGTAAAGCAAGTTAGAAAAATTGAAATAGTAGTAAAGAAAGGTTGGTGGGATGGAGAGGAAAGCGTGGAAAAAGCCATACAAATTGAAATGTCCTTTATTAGACTTTTTACTCTGACAAAAACAGGAAGCGTTCTAGACACCTGAAACGGAATCTTCAGTGAGATACTCTATGCTTCCAATCACATGAATAGTAGAATCATTTTGTAGGAAAAAAAAAACCAAAAAACCTGTAACTGAAAATATTCCATGGCACATTAATTAGCTCAGGGTACACGTCTCTCTGTCTTCCTACTTTTTGTTTTAAGAAGTATTTTCCATAATATTTAGTTGATACTGTAATTTCAAACTTAAATACATAATTCTAGATGCTGAAGCTCAGAAATTACAAATTAGTTCTACATTCTGAGCTACTAAAGGAAAAATGAATTAGCAATGTTATTATCTTTCATTTGACACAGAATTACAAATTAGATGTTGTTTTTATTTTTATTATGAGAAAACCAAAGAATAAATATTTACTGCAAACCTACTATGAGTGAGTGCAAAACATAGTTTTATTTCAAAGTATATATAGCCTGGGTATGAAAATCAGGCATGAGTATGTTATACATTAAATAAAAATAAAATGTTAGATAAAATAAATCTGGTATAAGGAAAGCTGTAGTTTGTAGCCAAATGAGTAGCAAAGATATAAAGTGAAAGAGTTCAGAGGGGGTAATTTTAACTTGTAATTGTCACCAATTTATTTATTTGAAAATTTGTCTTGAGTATACTCTGTTTATTCCAGTTTCCCATAGGAAATGTCTGGGGAAGATACATAGTAAGTAGTCAGAAGGTAGTTTGATGAGTGAAAAGGATGTAAGTGGATACATTTTCCATGGCTCATCCTTTTCCTGAACATTCTTGGATGGCCTTTGCCAACATATTCCTTTGTGATTCTCCTTTTTTTAATTTTGTTTCTAACGCTTTTCTCTTGTTTTTAAGTTTCTTGCTGTGATACTGCTCTAATGGTATCAATTATCTTAATCCAATAAGCTAGTCTTTAATTTAAGATGGTGTGTTTATTACCATCAGTACAGGAATACTTAGGAGATATCGCAAATTTGGTTCCAGACCACTGCAATAAAGCAAATATTGCAATAAAGTGAGTCACAATTTTTTTGATTTCTCAGTCAATATAAAAATCATGTCTACACTATACTATAGCCTATTAAGTGTGCAATAACATTGTATTTTTAAATGTATATACATTAATTTTAAAAAAAAATAGTTTATTGCTAAAGAGTACTAACCATTATCTGAGCCTTAAGCAAGTCACAATCTTTTTTGCTGGTGGAGGGTCTTACCACAATGTTAATGCCTGCAGACTGATCAGGGTGGTGGTTGCTAAAGGCTGTAGTAGCTGTGGCAGTTTCTTAAGATACGACAACAATGAAGTTAGCCATATCAATTGACTCTTTCTTTCACAAAAGATTTCTCTGTAGCTCACAATGCTGTTTAATAGCATTTTACCAACAGTTGAATTTTCAGAATTGGAGTCAAACCTTTTAAACTCTTCTAATACTTTATTAACTAAGTTTATATAATATTCTAAGTCCTTTGTTGTCATTTCAATAATCTTCACCAAGAGTAGATTTCATCTCAAGAAACCACTTCCTTAGTTCTTTGTAAAAACAACTCCTCATCCATTAAAGCTTTATCAGGAGATTTTAGCAATTCAGTCATATTTTCAGGTTATACTTCTAATTCTGGTTCTCTTACTTTTTCTACGGCATATGCAGTTACTTTTCCTACAGAAGTCTGGAATCTCTCAAAGTTATCCACAAGGGTTGAAACTAACTTCTTCCATACTTCTATTAATGTTGAGATTTTGACCTCTTCCCGTGAATCATAAATGTTCTTAATGGCATCTAGAATAGTGAATCCTTTCCAGAAGTTTTCGATTTACTTTATTCAGCTCCATCAGTGGAATCATTTTCTGTGGCAAGCTATAGCCTTACAAAATGTATTTCTTAAATAAAAAGATTTGTAAGTCAAAATTATTCCTTGATTCATGGGCTGCAGGATGGACGTTCTGTTAGCAGGAATGAATACATTAATCTCATTGCATCTCTCCATCAGAGCTCTTGGGTGACCAGGTACATTGTCAAAAGCAGTAATATTTTTAAAGATTTTTTTTTTTTTCCTGAGCAGCAGGTCACAACAGTGAGCTTAAAATATTCAGTAAACCATCTTGTAAACGTATATCCTGTCATCCAGGCTTTGTTGTTCCATTTATAAAGTACATACAGAGTATATTTACATCATTGTTATGGACCCTAGGAATTTCAGAATGGTAAATGAGCATCCTCCTCCACTATAAGGCTATTTTGTCTACACTGAAAATCTGCTGTTTAATGCAACCACATTCATTAATTTTCTTAGCTAAATCTTCTGGATTACTTGCCACAGCTTCTAAATCAGCACTTGTGGATGCACCTTGCACTATTATGTTACGGACATGTCTTCTTTGATTAAACCTCATGAACCAACCTCTTCTAACTGCAAACTTTTCTTCTACAGCTTCCTCGCCATTTTCAGCCTTCATAAAAATGAAGAGAGTTAAGGCCTTGCCCTGGATTTGGCTTAAGAGAATGCTGTGGCTGATCTGATTTTCTGTTCAGATTACTAAAACTTTCTCTATATCAGCAATAGGCTGTTTTACTTTCATTCAAATAATCACTGGAGTAGCCCTTCTGATTTCCTTCAAAAACTTTTTCTTTGCATTCACACCTTGGCTGTTTTGCTCAAAGGCCTAGTTTTCAGCCTGTGTTGGCTTTCAATATGCTTTCTCATTAAGCTTAATTATTTTTAGTTGTTTTAAAGTGAGAGATGTACAACTCTTCCTTTTTCTTGAACACTTAGAGGCCATATAGGGTTATTAATTATCTTAATTCCAATGTTGTTTTGTCTTGGAGCATACGGAGCCTCAAAAGGAGGGAGAGAGATGAGAGAATGGTTGGTTTATGGGACAGTCAGAACACGTATATTTATCAATCGAGTTCACTGTCTTAGATAGCTGTGGTTCATGGCACCCCAAAACAATTACAATTGTAACATCAAAGATCACTGATCACAGATCGCCATAGCAAATATGATAATAATGAAGATTTTAAAATATTGACAGAGTTACTAAAATGTGACAGAGAGACATAAAGTGAGCAGATAATATTGGAAAAATGGCACTGATAAACTTATTTAATTTAGGTTGAGAAACCTTCAATTTATAAGAAGTATAGCATTTACGAAGCACAATAAAGCAAAGCACAATAAAATGAGGTATCCCTGTAATATGTATCTATGTGAAAGTATAACTTCCAAGGAATAATTAGTAAACAAACCTTGTTATTGCTATCCATACCATTGTACCATTGTATTACTCATGTGAGCGCTGGGACATACACACACACTTAAATATATGCATAGATACATATACATATACACACATAAATCAGACACTTTACTATTTATAATGGGAGATGGCACATGCCTATGATATAAACTATACTATTATGAAATAGGTATGAAATAGGTGTGGAAATATGCCATGTGAATTCTAGTTAGTTTACACTTACATTTATTGGACAGTAAGCATAAAAACAAAGAACTGTCATTCTACAGATATTTCTGTGGGTCTCACATTTGGCTATTACCCTCTTCTAACATGTTTTGCCCCCAGATTTATCTAAGTATAATCAGCATACAAAAAACTGCTCATAATTAATGTATACAACTTGATGAGTTTGGACATATATATACGCTCATGTTACTGTCACCACAATTAGACAAACAGGGTAATAAGTATATACATAACCTCCAAAAATTTCCTTGTCTTTGTTTTTTTTTTTTTTTTTTTAGGAAGGGAGGGCATGAGAATGGGGCTGGTAAGAACAGAAAATCTACCCTCTTAACAAATTTCAAAGTGCACAATACTTTATTGTTAACTAGAGGCACTATGTTTAATCATAATTTCAGCAATCAGGAATTCTTTATGGTAAAAGATACCAATTTAGAGAATCTCATAATATTTCTAAGTGTGCATCTGAGTTTTTCTCAGCAACTTTACATAGCTATTCATTTAAAAATATTTTATGAATGCTGAAAAACAAGTAAATTAATGTTCACCTAGATAACTAAAACACAGTAATCTACACTTTACAATTTCCTTTTCTGTCCATTATCTCTCTTAATCCTCAGAGTGTAGATGTGAAATGGATAGGACAGGTGATTAATGTAAATTGTGCATTTTTCATTTTTTGAGCTGTAAAATGTAGTGATTAAATTAATATTTGAGTATTAGTATTCTTTGGTATCGAAATTGTTCTCCGGCTCTTTCAATTGTTTTTGGTGTATTTTCTACAACTTTTTTCATATTTTACATTAATTTAATTTTGATATTGTTTTATACTTTACAAATCAATATTGGATAATATTAAAAACCACTCCATTCTTCTGCTCGTGTCCTCCTTTCCAATTTACTAACACATACAAATATTTTTTTAAATCTATAAGGATAAAAGAAATGATGGTTGTCAGTACTTGGATAATATTAGAGAATTCCCCTTCCTCTTTTTCTTGTTGATCCTCCTCTTTAACATATACAATGAGAAATACCAATAGTCCCCGTCAAAACATTGTTTCATATAAGTAAAAGGATACATATTGCCTCTAATATTGTTTTGAAGGCATTGGTATATGTGTTTTCCACCTAGCTCTTGAAATAATTCAAATTTACCATCATTTATTGTATAATTATGAGCATTTTTAAACCTTCTTAACCTTGAAAGGAGTTTATGAAGCACATGGATTTATTTATCTTCTCAGACAATTAAGGAGTTAAACATGGATTCAGCCATAGAACCAAGAAATCTGTATGTTAATTATTTAGTCTCGGCACCCTATCAAATACTTTGAGTACAGTGGTGCTATTTCACCAAAAGATATTATAGGAATAGCATTAAAAACTGATTTCTGTATTAGCTCTAAGGAGTTATGTCATCCATAATGTTGATATTTCTCAATATGAAAACTACATTGAAAATATAGTTTTAATTCAATACTTACAAAAAATTTGGTTTTCTTAAGAAAACCATAGTTTCCTCCCCATATTATGAAGTAACTCCCAATACTTTCAGAATTTGAGCAACCACTAAATGATATTAAAAAACACCCTGTGCCCACTGCACCTATTTATAAATGGACATAGACTATTAGGAGTTTTATTATTTTAGGTAAAAGGACAGGGTATGCTCTGTGGTGATCAATAATATCTAAGCAAATTTTTTTTTGATTATGCTGTTCTTACTGGCAGAGTGTGAAAAGAGGAAACATCACAGCAATTATGAGTTTGACATTCCGTAAGTAAGTCTGCATAAATGAAATACACTTTACCTATAAGCGTGCCCTTATAAACTAGCAAAAGCATTATTACCCATTTTGTTTCAGATATCATAATGCTCAGGAGCAAATGTGTAACCAAATTAAAATGGCTCTGAGGAAATTACTGTCTGTGGTTTGGGTCCTAATGGCCTTTTCCAATTTGTATTCTTTCTAAAATATATTTGGATTTATATTTTGTTACTTTATTATATATATTTCCTATGAATGACCACAAATCCTTTGCAGAACCAGACATGCTATTCATTAATTGCTTAATTCTATGCAGCTGCACTTTGCCAGGCCCTTTGCCAGATGCTGAAAATACAAAGATAAACACGACACAATTCCTTTTTTCAAAGAGTTGAAAATCTAGCCAAAGTAGCTCCCATTTTCATTGCACTTTGGAATATAGCAAGCTCTTCACATTATCATATTTGATACACACACATGGGAAATTTAAAAAGTGCATTAGAAGTATGTTTATTCTTCTTGGGCACTGAACTGCAACAATTATTTTGTTCAATAATAGATCCACTGGGAAGATGTAGCTAGTGTGTGAAAACTCAAATCTGAATAAATGTATTATCCTGGGACAACAACTAAAACTTTGATGAAGCTGCCTTTCATTCTGTACTGTCATTGGATTTTGATTTTCATGAATCGAAATGCTTCTATCATGATCAAAATCTGAGACCTGATATAGATAATGCCCATTGTGTACTACTTCTGTGGAGCTTTGAGAAAGGCTTTGGCATGACCTCAAATGGCATACAGTGCCAAGAATCTAGAGCTTAGGATCAGAATGAAACTTGGTACCATATCAATTAAAGCCTCTAATTTATTTATATTTTTGAGTTTTTAAATACTTAAATGTTTTAAATGTGTAAAGCAAAATGATTTAATGACCATATACTAAGCAACATATACGTATATACACATACGTGTATGAATTCGTTTTTTTATTATGCAAAATGGAAGTTACAAATATTTATATATCCTACTGCTAGCCATGATTTTGGTTTTATTTAGTCTAATTTAAAAATAGGTTTTAAAACAAGGCTGTTTACTCTTTCACTGCTCCCCTCCTCTTCACCCCACTGGTGAATGAGAGAGTTCAGCTCCAAAGTACTGGGGATCACCAAATGCATAATGGCTGACTCTGGACAATTGCAGTTGACAGCAGAGTGAACACAGTACAATGAACCATTCTCCAGTGGCATGTGTGCTGATACTTGCTGCAATAATGCTAAAATGAAAAAAAAAGAAAAAAGAAAAAAAAGATGTCTCTTTTTAACATAAATTGGGAGAGCAATTTCAACATGGCTTTTGACTGATGTGTTTGCAGATGTTTAAATACTGTGAGCCAAACTATAATTTATGAAAATGAGATTTTATATGTGGTTGATTTCCCTTAGAAACATCTCGATGAGATACGACATTTGATTTTGATTTTTCAAGCCCACCTCAGAAATAGTGTATGTGCTATCTTCTAATGTTATGTACATATTTATGTGCTAGTAGTGACTATTTCAGCAAGGTTTCCTTCGGAAATATCATGAATTGTAAATATGTTACTAAAATAGTGGTCAAATCTGTAGGAATAGATCATTTATTTTTATTGGGGATATCATCCACAAAAGGAAAAATTGAGTTGGCAGAATATTAGATATTACAGCCAATTTATGGACCTCGATAGTGCCATACTGTATATATAATATACAGTATATCTCCAGTATGAAAATTTTATAAGTGAAGGATTAGGAAAAAATGTCTAAAAAGCATCCTGGGGTGGGAAACAATAATGGAAAAAATAAAATGTTTGAGAAACAATGGTATAAACCCAGTTATTTAGGGTTTGAAACCATAAACTTGATTTCCTTAGAATTAATTGATTAAGCAAAAGGCAAAACTTAGTTGAACTGGTGAAATTCAAATAAAATACTAATAATACTTTAGTAAATAAACACCTTCTAGAAAGTTTCCTAATGGTTTTAATATAAGAAGACTGAAAACAATTACAGTTATGAAAATTTCAAATATGTTACTACCACTACTTATATTTTAGATTACTTTAGAAGTAGATAAGAAATCAAAAGTATGAACAAAATCACAAATTTTTAATGTCTTATGTTTTTATTTTCAAATTCAGAAGGGGTAAAAATTTGAGAATTATGAATAAGATAGCTTCAAATTTAAATTAGTAAAAAACTGTATAAGAGTGTACTAAAATAGTACATCTCAAACATAGTACTCCTAAAGCTGAGAAACATTAAAGTATACAGAAATGTTTATTATATATTTGTTTTATGGATTCTGCTTAATTTTTAAATTGAAGTGACATTTGCAATTTATGGTAGCCATATTCCTCAATGACATTTATTTTTATGCAAATTATATGCTTGCAAATGATTTAAAATAGTGAAATTCATAAACCTTACAAATAAGCTAACCAGTTAAACAAAGTTCAGCTAGATTCAAGCACTCAAGGTCAGTTACAATGATATGTAAAAATTAATGGCTGTATACAAAGGCATTTTAGAAAATGACTGTAAACTTTTGCTAAACTTTAATTAAAACTCATTATACAATAACATTTTATTTCCTAAAACAGCAAGTTGCATACATTTTAGAACACAAATCTATTATCCTTTTAAAAGAATTATTTTCAACATGGCTCTTAAACTAGTATATTTTATTCAAAATTTTTCATTATATTTGAAATATTCCATGGAGATATATTTTCTAGGCCAGTCAATGAATTTTTTTTTAAGGTGACAATTTCATATTAGAAAGAGGAAGAATAAGTAAAAAAATAAAGTAGACAAATAATATTATAAAGACATAGATAAAGAATAGAAATTGTCCATTATTGTACATATGGAAACTTACATTCTCAAAAATAAGTTATTTCAATTCTAAGAATACAAATGAAGTAAAGAAAATTTAGTCACTTTTCCAAAAATTATACTAATAGGAAACGACTAAGTTGAAACCAAAAGCTACATTTCTAAAAACATATTTATCCATCCATACACATGCATACAGACATATATATGTATGTGTATGTACATATATTTATTTATTAACTTACATAAATCAGCTATTAAATATGAGATTACATGCTAGGCTTTATGGTAGCTATTAAAAGAAGGAAGGTTTTAGACAAAGCAAAATATTTCAGGAAAAGGATACCTTACTGTGATTTAGATATGAAGTTCAGCTTGAAATAATTGGGAACTGAGTATAATCATTGTGATAAGTACAAGCACCATGCTATATTTTCAAAGAACTAACTGGCTATGATAGAGGTACTTGTCCAAGAAGAAACAGGAATGTAGCAAGTTGGTCTAGCTACAGGGACACAAGTAAAATCAGATATAACGAAATTCTCTCAAGGGAAATATGCAAGCCATACTATCTAACCTGCCAACATCAGCTTATCTACGAAGATGCTCCTGGAGACAGAGTAGTGAAATACATAATTGGACAGTATCAAAGTTTAAACTGATACTTGCCATAAAGCCTCTATTCTTAATGCCATTCTTAGAGTGGCACTGAAGATTTTCAAATATGATTACAAAATTTCAATTTGTGTGTTGCTGTTTATTCACTATACTATTCTGAAACCCTGAGCCATCATTCTCAGAAGTAGCCCAACATTACTTACTGTTTTCGAATAATTATATTTGATAAACTAGTATTAGAAAAATAATTGGTGAAGTTTTGAGAAATGGTGGGAATTTTCTTTTTAACAAATTGTCCCTGTAGGTGCATTAGTTATCACTTGCTTTCTTCAGAGTATTCCATGCAAAATATAGTCTTGAATAATACTATTGTCAACTCAACTTTGGAGATAAACCCTGTGAAGAGCGAGGCATTCATTTGCTAATTGTCCTGAGCATCATAATTCCCAAATCAAAAAGTAAATCTAAGATAATTTATTTAAGAAGTTCCTAGTATATGGTCTGTTTGGGTTCCCTTATATTTTGATGAAGAAGATAAAAAAAATTAATTCTGAGATTGTAGTTACAGACTTTAGCAATTAGGGATGTACCTTGTTTAACACTGAATAATGTGCAGTTTATGTCAAGTCTTCATAGGCCCTTATGTCTCCTACAACTTTCTGTAAAAATTGATACTTAACCAAATATATACAAAATATATACAAAAATCATTTTTTTTTAAATTCTCTATCCTTCTTTGGTTTCTGGACCCTCTCCTTTAAAATTATTAATTAATTTTCTAATAATATTTTAAAGCTTATATACATTTATTTCAACAATGATATTAACCACCAAGCTTAAATATGCTGTGCCCTCTAATTTTTATAGGCATGAATCCTGCCCAAGGATTCCCACTGTTGGGCAGATCTGTTAATTGTACAGCTCCAAGCATGAAGGATTCATGTCAAAATATGTTATAGGAACAGGCGTAATCAGAATCTATGAATTTAAATTTTTTTAATTCCACTTTTTTGGGGGGGAAGGGGCGTGGCGAGGCAACCTTGGTTGACCTCACAGATTGCAAGGAACTTGTCAGCTTACAATCCCTTATTTTTTAATATTTATACACCTACAGCACCTGGTCTTCCTAGGTGGTTTCCCATCCAAGTACTAACCAAGTCCAACCCTACTTAGCTTCCGAGATCAGAGGGGATTGGGCTTGTTCCAGGTGGCATGGCTGTAGTTAATTCTGCTATTAAACTTACCTAGAATATACTGATTACTACACTATTTATGTCATCTTAATTTGCATATTTCCAAGGGGAATAAATGGCTTTTTTGTTAGGTTGACTTATGTGAATTGGGGTCCTTTTGAAAGTGAAATTTTGTGCTATTCATTTTTACTGCTGGAACGAGTAGCATAAACGAGTTTTCCTGAGAAATCAAGAATGTGTGGTCCTTACATTTCAGATCAGTCAGATTTCCTGATTTATTCAAGCAGAAAAGGCATTTAAAGAAAGGAATCTGGGCAGCTCTCAAAATCTCTAGAAAAGACCATGTTGGCTATGTGTACAGAAACAAAAGTGGAACCAAAATCAGAATTGATTGAAGTTGTGTCACAGCACTTGTCTGCTGAAGATGGTGCCGCCAGTACTTTGAGCAGTGTCAAACAGCTCACAGAAGGTCCACCCTCAGCTCTGGAGCAGAAGCCCCCTGCTGCAACAGTGCCCCATGCTCCTCAGTGCTGCCATTGCTATCCCACCTGGAGTCATTCTTCCATTCTTCTTCTCATGTGTCTCTAGATCTAATTTCGAAATTCAGATACATGAGCCTAATTGGCCAAGCCAAGTCATAAAATCTTTCCTAGCCACCATGAGATTTGGGAAAATGAGTATCTATTCCTTTTATCTTTTATGATAGTGTATGTAGCTTATCTCTCAACAAGACTTAAAAGGTAGGAAATTGACCAGCATTAGGAATGAAGTAAGATTACCCCAAAAGCACAGTATACAGTATACAACAAAATATAATTTCCTAACTTTGATGCCAAACACCATCATATTTTCACTGCTTCAGGCAACTGTTCTTGTGAGATAATGCTTTTTCTCCACCTAATAGTTACCATGAATGTAAGAAATGTCAATTCCAACCAATTTGAAAATAACACTAAAAAATAACTTTAATAAATAACACTTAATATTTTTGCTTGAACCATTCAAAACTCCCTTTAGGATTTTTATTTTCATGATCTAGAAATCAAAATTAGTTTCTAGTACATAGTGCTTATGCAAAAATCTAAACAAGATGATGTTGACCTTTTTCATGAGCTGATTAAGATACTAGCCATTTGCATGATGTGGTTTAATGGCCAATACCAAATGGCATCTCTTTCTGTTAAATGAATCTCTCTACCTGGCCTGCAAATAGTGCATGTGATCCTATCTTTTGAGATTTATTCCTCTTGATCAAGACATTGCATATTCACATCAAAAGTAAAACTGCAAATGGTGTCATTGTCCATCTTATAATTTTGTATTCTGTTGTCTTGCACACTGTAGGCATTGTATTATATAATACAGTGTATGAGTGTTTATGTAATGCTTGTGTGCACATGTGTGTGGTAAAGATGAATAAATAAATGATTTTAATATTTTTTTCTTGAAAACTGATGAAACGGAATGAATATAATACATTTTTAAATGGTACATCATCTTGACATCATATGAGCACTCTCAAAGAGAGATAGTCAACTTTTGTCCTGAAATAAGTCCCAAGGAAGACACAGTAATATATATAATACAGATAATAACATAACTAGTGGCACGTTAGAGAGAGATAAAGAAAGAAGAGACTTTCACAAAAGAAAAAGGAAGAAGAAAGACAATTCAGCCTCTTGAAAATTTTGCCACAGCCCTGAAATGGCTAACATATGAACAAATCACATTTTTCTTTTTATATATTTTTAAAGTCCAGTCAATAACCTGAAGAGCTAACCTCACTGGGTCTTTACACTTTTATGATTTCTTAATCTTTTATATTGACAACTGTTAATTTCACAACCCACTTCCTTTTGCAAAAGCAGCAATTTGTTTCTATCATTAGCCTAATCACACTTTTATTTGTTGTCAACCAGATGCATGGTACTATACTAACACTTTACGAATACACAAAATTAGGTTAGGAACTCATTTTCTAGAGAAAAAAAAGAGAATTTCATAAATGTATGCAGGAGATAATATATTAAGTGCTCATAACGCATAGACAACATGAAGCCTAAAAGTCTACCTAAATAATGCATAGATTGTATCACTTTCCCAAATCTCAAGTTTGTGAATTAATCCTATCTAAACTTTCTAACTCTTGTATTCTGTTCCACTTAATTTATCACTAACTCCCACACTGCATTATTTTACTGTTGAAGTATACATGTCACGCCATATTATATGCCCAGTTAGGTGACATATTAAAAGATAAAATGATTTTATCATTGCTCTCAACAATGTTACAATCTAGTGAGGAATCAATGCTTCAAACAAATGACTTTTAAAAACACATTTAAAGTTATTATATTGAATACATTAAGATAAGAAGAAGTGAGAGGCATATATGGCTCCATCTGAAAATGCTTCAAAGAAGTGGTTTTAAGCTAAAATAATATCTTAAACAGTGAAAAGGAATGAAGAAAGCAAACAATGTAGTCAAAAAATAATTAGAAATTGAAATTAATTTGCTCAAATAAATAGGTAAGCATTGACTTTACTTCAAAAGTATTGAGCTGAGTGGAAAATATTTTAAACTATAATAGTGTTGGTAAGGTTTTAGGGAAATGGCAGACCTTATCCACTGCGGGAAGAGTATAAATTGGCAAAAATTTTGAGTAGGCAATTTGTCAAATTTTTTCAAAAATCTTAATTGTTTTTTTTTTTACTCTGTGACCTGGCAATTCTACTTCTAGGAATTTGTTATAAGAAGATAAATAATTATGTTCACAGTGATTTATGTACAAGGTTGTTCTTTGCAGCATTATTTATGAGAGCAAAAAATTTAGCAAAAATTAAATATTCAACAATGTAGAATTAGTTCAACAGATTATTTTATGTCATACAAAAGAATTCAGCCTCTAATATAATATAGTAGATGGTTGATCAATAACTGAAATTTTCACAAATACGTGGTAAGTGCAAAAAGTATATTATAAAATACATATGTGTATATTTGCACTGGTAATTTCTGGGTGTTGAAATTCCATGAATTTTAATTTTTTTGCTGTTGTTTGCAGTGTTTTTCAAAACCTATACAAGTAATATGTATTTCTTCATCTTAAAAATATAATACATACTTCGTAGGAATATAAATATAATATAATACATACTTTTTCTGTGATATCTGCAAGGTCTTATTGGATATATTTTAAAAAGTAGAATGTTTGTAGTAGTATATACTTATGCACCAATTAATTTAATAGACAATTCTACAAATATATGTCCTTATTTCAATGTAGTACTGTACACTATAATATAGTATAGAATAGCATAGTATATACCTTAGTGTGGTCTACATTCAAGGCAAAATTTTGGTTGCTCAATTTATGTTCAATGAAAAAAGGAATATTTTAGTATTTCCTTACATATAAATTTATATTTTTGATCAGTGTTTTCCCCAAAAAGTCCAAAATAATAATTCATATGAGCATTATTAGACAAAAGAGACTTCATCAGAAAATCAGTTTCACTTTAAGATGGCCAAAACTATGACCCAAGGAAGTATAAATTTAAAGTGATATGAACATAAGAAAATAATGCTTCAGGACACAAAGTAAAAATGTAAAAGTTTTTGATATGTTTTCTTGGTTTTGCTGTTTATATGATGATAAATAATAGCTACATTTTGAAAAGCAATTTACTATAAAAATATTTTTTTAAATATTTTATTGTTTTGACTTCAGAAGTCATGCAATGTGATAATTATCTTTGCACCCCATTCTGAGAATATTATTACTATCTACAAAAAAAATATGAATAGAGGGAAATCTTATATTCCAATTGCATTAGTTTATAGATATAATTGATTTATGTCCCCATCTCTTAGCTTACAATTGTCACAGAAGGAAGAATACCAACAACCCCTTTATCCTGTGAAACCTAGGAATGAATAGGAGTAGCAGATAAAACTCAACTAGTGATTTCTATTCTTCAGTGGTTATTAGATTTAGTATTGCTTCAAGCCCTATGGATTATGCAAATACACTAACAAAAATATCCTAAGTCCAAATGTGAGAGTAGAAAGAGGCAAGAGACAACAGGCCTTCTCCGAAATTATTTTTGAAGAGTTTTGGATTTGGAAAAAAAAGAACTTGAAGGGACCAAAAATATCTACAAACTCCAATGACTTAATTTACTAGTAAGGAAACTGACCTGGGGGAGCTTAACTAACATGGTAGTATTGCATATTTACAACAATTAGAGACAGGATTGAGAGTAAAAATTTAGCTCATGAGTTTCTAGCTTTGTTACCTTCAGCAAAGTCAACTGATATCATTTTATCTTGGTAAATCACTCAATATTCCTCAGTTTCAACTTCCACATCTATAAAATATGATTATATCAAATTTACTATACCAATCAATTATTAGTAGTTACCTCTATAATAAAAGAAAAATAGTATGGATAAGGAAAGACTAAAGATGAATTTCCTATATATAATTTTCTATTTCTTAAATAAAAAAGTGTTATTTGTATTATTAAAAATTAAAAATACTTGTCAAAATTATTGTAAGGATTAAATAAACTGAAGAGTAAAATATATTAAATTAATTATTGTTCTATATTCTACTCTTTCATCCTAAATATGTTGCGCAAGTATGGAAACATCTGGAAATTTGATATCATTTGGGAAAAAAAGAGATAACAAATAACTCCTATTTAGTCTTAATGATTTTGTGATGTGTATATCACTTGAGAGATGAACCTGTTTGAGAAAAAAATAAGGAAATACAGACTTTTAATGGTACAATTGAAATCCTGGCTACAGTCCAGAAATGAAACTACAGCCCTGAGCAAATACTATCTATTGTCGTTATCATCTGGAGTGTTCTTTAGGCTCCTGAGATCATCTGTTATGAGAGACAAAGCAATTAAAATAGTTCACTTGAGCTCAAGTACATCTAGTAGAACCCTTTTAAGAAGAATTCTTGCCTAAGAAATATTCCCCTAAGGCATTAGAAATGTTTAGATCACATACAAATTCCAGTATTTTAAAATTTTCATTCAAAAAATTTACTATTATACATATTTCAAGAATTGGCCTATGGATGGTGGGTATGCTTTTCTGCACTGCATTATTTCTCTGAAATATATTTATTATGAAAATAATTATTTTAAGAATTTTGCTAGCTCATTAATGAGGATACATTTTCAATATAATTATGTGTGTGTGTGTGTATTCTTTGCATGCAATTCTGTAGTAGTCATCTTCATATAGTAGTCTAACCTTTATTTTCTTCTGAGGTTTAGTTCCTCATCTGGGCACTGCCACACTCCTTTTCTTACAGTGCAGAGACAATAAACTTTTGAGAAGGGTAGAAGTGTGTGTGTGTGTGTGTGTGTGTGTGTGTGTGTATGTGTGTTGGGGGAGGGGTGAATTGTAACATATCTAAATAGGAAAATACTGACTATAAATTTTCTAATATGACTGGTGCTTTGAGAGGAAAGAAGCAATCAGGGGAAAGAAAGTTTAACGGGTGGGGGAGTAGGATGAAATTTGAATATCAATTGCTTGTTATTCACTTAAATCAACTTAAACATGTTCTTTGGGTCTCTTCACATAAAGTATTTATTCAGCAAGTTAAATAAACAAGTAACCGATTAAGTTTTAAGGTATGATTTTAGATGATTACCATCAATATTTTTCTTCCTAAACAGCATTCTTTTTTTTTTTTTTAACCTCTTTTTCAAAGTTTTATCTCCTATCAATCACAGACACTGCACGAGACACCTTCCTTTCTCAGGTTGGTTCTGAGGCCAAGAAGTTTCAGACTTGAGTCCAATTACAAAGAAAAATACCTTTTTCTTCAGTTTAACTCCTCCTTCACCTCTGCAGTTCTCAAATGCATAGCACATTTTTTTAGTGAAATAGTTTCAAATTGATTGAGCTCTTTTCCCTCTTTCTACATGTGATAATAGGTTAAACTAAATAAGAATAGAATTGTTTTAGAAGGGTAATATGTTGCCTATGAAAGGCCTCTCAAACTCTCTCTCTCTCTCTCTCTCTCTCTCTCTCTCTCTCTCTCTCTCTCTCTCTCTGCACACACACACACACACACAAAACCAGATCCAGCAGGAGACTTTTTCCATGCCCTCCTACTAAATTTCACCAGATGACAACAAATTTGATTATATGAAAAATATTATATATAGATGTGAATCCCCCCACCCCAGAATTAGCTTCTGAATCAAGGAAAAAAATCTCCACACTTCCCTGAATTACCTCAACCCCAGGCCTTCCCCAATTTTTTTTACTGCCCAGCCTTTCAAAATGCACGCATCCTTGAATATTTCATCTTTTAAGCAGATTATTAGCAAGCTTGTAACAGCTGTCCAATTTATGTAAAACCCAATTAAAAGGGAAACTGATGTAAACATAGGATCTCTGTTTCGACTGAAGAAAGGACCAAACAACAATTAAAAAAAAAAAAGTCCTATACATTCCAAATCCTAAAATGATGTGCACAAGTTTTAGAATGTATTGAAAGAAATAGTGTGGACTCATAAGAAAATTCAGAAAAACAGCCTTCCCAGAGGCAGCATTTTCACATTCTCCTCCCAGATGTTTGCAGAACTTCGTTTTTATAAGTTTCTTCTAAGTTTGAGGAACCTCTCAATTCTTTCTCTGGGAAAAACCTGAGCACTATTCTCCCTCAGCACCAGTGACCCATCCAGCATTAGAACCGGGAGCAAATGCCCGATACCTGCAGATAATGTTCGCCTCAAGCCTTAGAGACCAGAGATTGCATTTTCCCTCTCAAAATGCAACTGGTTATTTACTTGTATGCATTTTAAATTAGACTGAATGGACTTGGAAACGATGATGTGTGTGTGTGTGTAATGTATGTGTGTGTGTGTGTGTGTGTGTGTGGTGTGGGTGCGCCGGTCTGCCCGTGGATTTTTAAGAGCATTCACGAATCAAATTGGGGTTTTTCCCTGCCCCCTCCCTCCTTTTCCGGTTCTCAGAGAAATCTTTCAGTTCTGGAATCAAAGAAGCAGGCATGCATTGTGTTTTCACCCTGCAGACTTAAATAATACTCAAGAAATATCATCAGAGAAATCTAACTCTCGATGACCAAATTGACTGAAATTCTATACCAAGTTTTAAAAAGTATGTGCCTAAATTATATACCTTGCAACAAAAAAAAAATCCATACCCAATTATGCTATTGTATAAAATATATGATATGAATATAGGTTTCAAATAGCCATTTTCAACATGCCAAATAAAAATCGGTTTCAAAAACATCAAATACCATAAAACACATTGTACTGCAGAGACGGAAGCAATGCATTTAAAGCACGGATGAAAATGGCGTGCAGTATAATTACCTCAAATTGCTGTTCGCTTGACACCCTGACACTAATTTTATTCAAGCCACTGGGAAATAAATGTTTTAAAAGCACTCCTTTCCAAACGTTGGAGCTAGTGGCGACTATGAGGTCATTAAGGCAAGGAAAGGGTAAAGTTTCCAGCACGCAAAAAGAATTAAATAACCCATTTAAAATAAAAGCGTCTATGTGGATCGACAGCCTTTAATGCCCACATTTTTAACGCTTGCCCTGTACGTGAATTGATTTTTTTTTTTCCTTCAGCATTCCCTCACCAGATGGATTTTTGCTACTGCAGATCAGCAGAGGGTGTCAGATCTTTCAGAGTGCACCAGGCTGGAACGAGCAGAGCTTCTTAGCAACTCTCTCTTTTCTCCCTCCCCATTCTCGCGCTCTCTCCCTCCCTCAGACAACTCGCCCCCCGCCCTCCGCCCCCTCCGTGTAATTCCGAAAGAGCAGAAGAAAGAGAACAAGAAAAGAGCTAGTAACTGAGATCCAGAGCTCAGGAAAAAAAGGGCTGAAGAGGACTGAAAGGGAGGAAAAGGAAGGATGGACAGCCACAAAACGCAGCGATTGCGGAAATTTTCCAGCGCCATTGGCTCGGCAGCGTGAATCCTTAGGTCAGGCGTGATTTCAGCACTGGGGGTATTGGACAGCACCTCGGGGGGACTTCTGGGCAACCCGCAGCCACCGCAGGAACTCCATCAGCCGCCTCAACAACAGAAGCTGACGAAAACCCTGCTTTGTATCAGAGAGGCAAGGTCAGTCCGACGCACAGCCATGCACAGGCAGTGCGCCTGTACTACGCTGCAAACCCTCTGCTTGTTTCTCTAACATGCACTTGCTTCTAATTACTAGCGTTGTTCCTTTCCTGATTAGTGAGGATCAATAGAGATTCTGTAAGGGTGTATTTCTAATTTACACGTATTTAACTTCTTCTTTTTTTTCTTTTTTCATTTTTTAAAGGGTTGAGGGGGAGTGGGATTATTTTTCTACTTTTTCGTCTTTTTTTCTTTTCATTTTATTTTTTCTTTTCTCTTCTTCTTCTTCTTCTTCTTCTTCTTCTTCTTCTAATATTCTTCTTCTTCTTCTTCTTCTTCTTCTTCTTCCTTCTTCTTCTTTTCTTCTCTCTCTCTCTCTCTCTCTCTCTCTCTCTCTCTCTCTCTCTCTCTCTTTGTTTCTTTGCTTGCTTTATTTGTGCCTGGATAGTTTGTGGATATAATTATTATTTGGCACTGGGTTGTTGCAGTGTGGGGGGGTTAGGGAGGAAGGAATCCACCCCCACCCCCCCAAACCCTTTTCTTCTCCTTCCCTGGGTTCGGACATTGGAGCACTAAATGAACTTGAATTGTGTCTGTGGCGAGCAGGATGGTCGCTGTTACTTTGTCATGAGATCGGGATGAATTGCTCGCTTTAAAAATGCTGCTTTGGATTCTGTTGCTGGAGACGTCTCTTTGTTTTGCCGCTGGAAACGTTACAGGGGACGTTTGCAAAGAGAAGATCTGTTCCTGCAATGAGATAGAAGGGGACCTACATGTAGACTGTGAAAAAAAAGGCTTTACAAGTCTGCAGCGCTTCACTGCCCCGACTTCCCAGTTTTACCATCTATTTCTGCATGGCAATTCCCTCACTCGACTTTTCCCTAATGAGTTTGCTAACTTTTATAATGCAGTTAGTTTGCACATGGAAAACAATGGCTTGCATGAAATTGTTCCTGGGGCTTTTCTGGGGCTGCAGCTGGTGAAAAGGCTGCACATCAACAACAACAAGATCAAATCTTTTCGAAAACAGACTTTCTTGGGGCTGGACGATCTGGAATACCTCCAGGCTGATTTTAATTTATTACGGGATATAGACCCAGGGGCCTTCCAGGACTTGAACAAGCTGGAGGTACTCATTTTAAATGACAATCTCATCAGCACCCTACCTGCTAACGTATTCCAGTATGTGCCCATCACCCACCTAGACCTCCGGGGGAACAGACTGAAAACGCTGCCCTATGAGGAGGTCTTAGAGCAAATCCCTGGCATTGCCGAGATTCTGCTAGAGGATAACCCCTGGGACTGCACCTGTGATCTGCTCTCCCTGAAAGAATGGCTCGAAAACATTCCCAAAAATGCCCTGATCGGCAGAGTGATCTGCGAAGCTCCCACCAGGCTGCAGGGGAAAGACCTTAATGAAACCACTGAACAGGACTTGTGTCCTTTGAAAAACAGAGTGGATTCTAGTCTCCCAGCGCCCCCTGCCCAAGAGGAGACCTTCGCTCCTGGCCCCCTGCCAACTCCTTTCAAGACAAATGCTCAAGAGGATCATGCCACCCCAGGGTCTGCTCCAAACGGTGGTACAAAGATCCCAGGCAACTGGCAGATCAAAATCAGACCCACGGCAGCAGTAGCGACCGGCAGTGCCAGAAACAAACCCCCAGTCAATGGCTTGCCCTGCCCTGGGGGCTGCAGCTGCGACCACATTCCAGGGTCAGGTTTAAAGATGAACTGCAACAACCGGAATGTGAGCAGCTTGGCTGATTTGAAGCCGAAACTATCCAATGTGCAGGAGCTTTTCTTGCGAGACAACAAGATCCATAGCATCCGAAAATCGCACTTTGTGGATTACAAGAATCTCATTCTGTTGGATCTGGGCAACAATAACATCGCCACCGTAGAAAATAACACTTTTAAGAACCTTTTGGACCTCAGGTGGCTGTATATGGATAGCAACTATCTGGACACGTTGTCCCGGGAGAAATTTGCCGGCCTGCAAAACCTCGAGTACCTGAACGTGGAGTACAACGCGATCCAGCTCATCCTTCCAGGCACCTTCAATGCTATGCCTAAACTGAGGATCCTCATTCTCAACAACAACTTGCTGAGGTCCCTACCTGTGGACGTGTTTGCTGGGGTTTCGCTCTCTAAGCTCAGTTTACACAACAACTACTTCATGTACCTCCCGGTGGCAGGAGTGCTGGACCAGTTAACTTCCATCATCCAGATAGACCTGCACGGAAACCCTTGGGAGTGCTCCTGCACCATTGTGCCTTTCAAGCAATGGGCAGAACGCCTAGGTTCCGAAGTGTTGATGAGCGACCTCAAGTGTGAGACTCCGGTGAACTTCTTCAGGAAGGATTTTATGCTCCTCTCCAATGACGAGATCTGCCCCCAGCTGTATGCGAGGATCTCGCCCACGTTAACTTCACACAGTAAAAACAGCACTGGGTTGGCGGAGACTGGGACGCACTCCAATTCTTACCTAGACACCAGCAGAGTGTCCATCTCCGTGTTGGTCCCGGGATTGCTGCTGGTGTTTGTCACCTCTGCCTTCACTGTGGTGGGCATGCTCGTGTTTATCCTGAGGAACCGAAAGCGGTCTAAGAGAAGGGACGCCAACTCCTCGGCGTCCGAAATTAATTCCCTACAGACAGTCTGTGACTCTTCCTACTGGCACAATGGGCCTTACAACGCAGATGGGGCTCACAGAGTGTATGATTGTGGCTCCCACTCGCTCTCAGACTAAGCCCCCAGCCCTGGTAGAGCAGGGGTGGGAAGGCGATACCCCGCTCCCCGGCCAGCATCCCAGGGGGCAGAGAGACCCTCATCTAAGTCCAGCGCGCCCCAAGTCTTGATGAACATAAATAAATAAACTCGTTCAACTGAGAGGGCCTGACCCCTTAGCTCCCTTCTGGAAACAAAGAGCAGACTGTTGCTGGGAGAGCGCTGCCAAATCGCTCTTTGCTGCGAGCTCCTTTTGACAAAGCCCAGCAGGGGCCCTGCTTGAAGAACTGACAGTGCCCTTGCCTTCTGCGGAGGAGCTGGTGGGGAAGGCTGCCGAGATCCTATACATATATATACATATATCCACATCTATATAGAGAGATAGATATCTATTTTTCCCCTGTGGATTAGCCCCGCGAGGAGGCGGGGCGTGATGGCTCCCTGTTGGCTACGCAGGGATGGGCAGTTGCACGAAGGCATGAATGTATTGTAAATAAATAACTTTGACTTCCGAGAAAAAAAAAGTGCTGCATGGCTCGCATGGAATCCACGTACTCCAGGGACGCTGCCCTCCCCGGCGACTGGAGAAGGCATCACGTTCACAGCACCCATCCTCTTACCTGATAAGTCCCATCGTATCAAACTTTCTATAAACAAAACACAGTATAATCAGAAAGTGCCATTTCGCCATTATTTGTGATCGGTAGGCAGTTCAGAGCGTACGTTTACTGTGAAAAAAAAAATGTAAAGGTTTTATTTAAGACATTTGCATGGCTAGTCATCAGTCCATTTTATGAGTTTAAAATGTATTTTGTTGAGAGACATTTTTATGGGTTGTTTTGGGTTTGTTCTTTTATTTTGATGGTGATGGGTTTTAGTTTTGTTTGTTCGTTTGTTTGTTTTGGAGGGGGAATATTTTTCTATACATATCCAATAATGCCTTCCATCTGAATGTAAAATACGTACCCATGATTTCTATTATAATATCAGTGTAATTATTTAAAAAAAAAGAAAAGATTTTGAGGCAGTTAAGCATGACCAATTAATGTCACTCTAGTGCTTAGGCTGCGATCCTATGGTAGCAATTCTGTGCTGGTGTAAATCTTACTTATAAAGTAGGAAAAAGAACGGAGGAAGCACGTGAAACTTACTAATTCTATTCGAGGATTTTATAATGGCATATTTTTTCAGTATTAAAGTGAAAATGTTTTCAACTCTGGGTCCTTACATTTTTCCAACTTCATATTTGCAACTGGTAAATTGGATTTGCGGTGGAAGGGAAGGGGGAGGGATAGTTGCGGGTAGATCCTTCTAGAGCTACTTTAAGACTCTTAATCTAATCCTCTTACTTAGCTTTTTACCTTTTATGTAGCTTCCCTCCCCCTCCAACCTCGCCCGGACTTTTCCAGCTTTTCCTGTGGATAAAGTAAGGTCTTCCCCCAACAGCGCCACGCCCCTTCCTTTTTTTTTCCTCCTTATGCGGCAGTGACTCCTTTATTAATACTGAAAATTCCTCCTGCTGCTTCTGCTGCTGCACACACTGCAGATATATTAAGGATGTTAGTAGAGATTTGATTTAATTGACTCTGCCTAGATCGGTCTCATTAAACAGAGTGGGGATTTCATTGGTCAGCACTCTTCGATGAAAGACAGCCCTAATGAGTGGCATTTGAGATGCTGCTCCCTTTTGAATTCGACATCTGCTGAAAATGGTAAAACTAATTAAAGCCCACCCACCCTCCCCACCCTAGCAACTGCATATTGATATTTGTTAAAACACTCATCTTTATGGAAATCAATCATTATCCTAAAGAAATGTTTTTCTCTCATCATTCAGATTTCTGGTTGTGGTCCAGTAATTAACAAGAAAGGCATTGAACTCTTTAAATTTTATAAGCCCATGTAACTTTGGCCTCGATCATACTCCTCTGGGATTTCTAAGCTGTATATTTTATCAGCAGTTAAGGGACAAAAAGCAAACAAAAGTACACATATTGATGGGGTCTGCATTCCACCTCATATCCACCCTTGAGATGTATGTTAAAAAACTGCAGACCACAGATTAAGAAAAAAAAATTATAGGATTGTAAATCAGCTAATGAAAGCCCCCAGAGCAGTTGTAAGAAGATTCGCCTTTTAGAACTAATATTCTAAATAGAAGTATCTTCCCAGAACAGTGATGTCCTGGAGTATGTATTATTTATTTTAACGCTTTTTAAATAAAATCTTTATTATAAACCATGACTATTCCGAAGGCCATTCATCATTTTCTCTCTTGATTCTTTTGTTTGTGGACTACATTTCATAGTGGCAAAAAATTGTAATCTACAAATATTACGGGTTGTTTTTTAATTAATTTATTTTTCATATGAAGGCCTTAATTCTTTTTATGGGAGGTACAACTGATCTCCTGGTAAACAACTGACAGATTTATTTGTAATAGAAAAGCTGAGGAAGGAGAAGAGTCATATATTCACCAATATTATGATGTTAAGAAGAAAAAAAAGATTGTAGATGTTCTAAGTCTCTGGTGCAAAGTAATACTTAAAAGATACATACCGGCATATGATAGTAATTTTTAAAACTGATACATGATTAATCTAAGTCAAGAAACTAGAAATTCTTGTAGAAGGTGTACACTGGATCAAGAACTTTTCTTCATACTAATTAAAAGGAAATTACAATATAGAAGACAAGATTAAAGGGATAAAATTATTTTTAAAATATTAGCTCCAATGGTTTTGAGTGGTCATATGTATGAGTCATATGCTAAATGGTTTACATTATTAATTTAACCTTCATAACCTCAGAATAATGCAATAAGATATTGCTATTTCCATTATGCCAATGTGAAAAATGGGATTAAGAAGAGTAAGTGGTAACTGAATTCATTCAGTAGGGCTGGATTTAAACTCCAACATCTCATTCTTTGAATAGAGTAATTATATATATTTACCTGATAAGCTATGAAAGACCCAGGTTGTGTCTTTTTAACTGAGTATGAATTAGGGCCCTTGATATTTCCAGTATGTCTTGAAACAAAAGAGAATTGTTCTACAATTAGAATAGATAACTTTAGTGTGTCCTCCAAGAGTATATAAGACTTAACATATAATTTTAAAAAGATGAATGTACTATATGAATTTATGAACTATAGAAATTAAAATCATTAAATCTAAATTACCTATACATTGATTCTAAAATATTAAGATCATCAAATATTTTAATATATAATAATACATGTTAAAATTATGTAGAAAAGATGTCCAAAGATTCATATAAAAGAACACTTATTAATAATATATATGCATTAGTTTGGTTTGCAAGATACATAATGCATATGGTCTCACCATATAACTTTCATTTAGATGTGCTTAGCTTCTTGTTTTATCTTTACATAAAATGCTCATTTAACTGTGGTTGCTATTCGCTTTAATTGAGATATTTTGTTTTGGATAAATCACGCAAAGGATAAATCATCCTCCAATTTGCCAAAGTAAAAAAGATTTTAGTCGTGCCAGATGGAAAAGAGAAAAAAAAGAGATAGTTTGTTTAGAACTTTAAAGAAAGTGGTAGCTTCTGTGGCTGCTGCTGTAACTAAAAATATCTTAGAATTTAAGTTGTTGCCATAGAAATTTATTGTTTATTCATTTTTACATGTTTACTCAGGAGGAAACTGGAATAGCTAACCTAACAATAACATAACAAGATCCTTTTTCTTAACAGTATTTATATCAAATGTAATTAGAATTGTCAAGCATTTTAATAAGCATTAAAATTATGTTGGTGATTTAGACAGTTTGTTAAGTTAGCTTTTTCTAGGTCACTAATAAATATTATTTGGTATGTACCAGATAGATGGATAAATTTGAAAGGGTGAACACAGAAGTATGTATTTTTAATGTGTTTAAAGAATATTAAATAGAGTGATTTCTAATTCTGCTCTTCTGCCAGTTAATTTATAAATACTATTTTTATTTGCATGCTTATTTGAAGAAAAATGGAAATATAAAATGTGCTAAAGATTTAATTTAGCACATATTAACTTTTGGTCTGTTTTCTCTCTTATTTCAATCTATTCCAAATGCAACATATTATTTAATTTTTAGAAGATGATCATTTCTGTATAACATCAACAAATATAGGAAAAGAATACTCAAGATTTTTAAATTATATAATTTGTTTCAATGTGTTCCTAAATCATAAAAAGGATAAATTAAATAAGTTTTATATAGTCCCTCCCCAGCATTTTCTTTCATCTATAATGTTGCCAAATATGTTATTATAAAAAGTAACACATAAGACATGCAGAATTTTCTTCTTGGTGTTGAAATTTAAAGAAACGCCACTAGTTTCATGAAAGCACATGGTACAAACAGAACAATCCTGAAAGCTGAACCAATATTGACTCTGTTGTGGTCTGTCAAAATTTGATTTGGTTTCAGATAAAAATTAAATAGTTAAGATAATAACAAATTGTTTAAGAACTACAATTTTGTAATGGAATGGACCACTGAAGAAATCATCTTAAATTACTGAATGCTGGTATAACCCTTTGGCCTTGGTTGAGTGGCAGTTTCAGTTTATTGACTTAGACCCCAATTATCTAATTAATTACTCTTTTCCTTTCATTTACTTGCTAAAAAATACTATATTACATACTTGAAATATAAATATATTCCCTACTTGAACTTTGCACAAAGCTTGCAGGAGAAGAAATATCTAATATTTTAAATACTTCTGAATGAGTTAGAAACTAAATGTTCAATTGTCAACAATTATTGAGCAATTGCTACATGAAAAATATTATAGAAGATCACTTGGGGAAAGAAAATGAGGCAGTTCTAACTTAAAGGAGTTTACGACCTACAAAGACGAGATATTTATATATCTTCATTATAGAATAGGATGTCACTGGCAATTTTTAAAACATGGCACTAGAAAATTTTGTGTTTTTTTTTTCTTTTAAGTACGTTAGCTTTTTGGCCATTTGAGAAAGTACAGTTGTCACATCAGTTGTATTAGCTAGTATGCAGTTAAAAATCTTAATGTTTTAAAATGAAAGAAGTCCTTTAATTACTTTGTTAGTTTTATGTTCATTTCTTCTTTTGTAAAATGGGAAAGATGTCTGCTATTTTGTAACTTCAGTAAGAGTTTTCTGACTAATTCTAAAAAGAAATAGTCAAACCAGTTTTTAGTTTAACAAGTGAATGACTGCTAATTTTTCAATTTTAGTTATTTGAGAAGTCAAACATCAAATTAATAAGATATTTTATGGTATAAGAATTTCAGAAGAGTTGTCTCTGGGTACTTAGCTTGAATTTGTGTTTATGTGTACAAAATCAATTACAGAAACTTTAATATTATCTATACTTTTATAATTTTACCATGAAGCTAATAAAACCTAATATTCAATTACTTAGTAGTATGTTCCAGATGCATAAGTCCAAAGGTTTAACAAGCAAAAAGCAGTAAGAAAAACCATACATTTAATCACTTCTATGCTTTATTCCTTTTGCCTCTAACTCCATTTCTTTCTTTGGCAAAGAAATAAATACAGAAAAGAAACATGTCCACCTGCAGCCTATCATTAGAAAAAGTTAATACATAGTGAAAAATGAGAAGTGCCTCATTCAATTTGAGCATGTATTAACCTTTGGTCCAAAAATTAACTTTTTAATTTTTATTAAATATAGATAATAAATGGCCTCAAAAATAGATAATAAATGATTAATCCATACTGCTTTCAATGAAGTAGTCTCTGCTTCTCAGGAAAGGGAAATGGTAATGACTCTTACCAAATTCTTTAATATTTATTGTGCACTTTTCTTTTTAAAAGAAATATATTTTTAACATTTTCAAACTGCATATGATGTGAGAAAATAATACTCATTTTATGATAGCAATATGATTTAAATAGTATTACATTTACATACATAAAACTTTTTTCTACTTCCATAATAGATTACAAATAGTGAATGAATTTGAAACAATATCATTGTCTATACATTATAGTAGAATCTACCTGTTTTAGTCCATGTATTCATCTTTATTAAAATAATTATTTTTATAAGTAATTCTACACGAATAAATTATTATATCTAGACTATTTTGTTGTATATTATATTGAAAAGTATCACATAATAATTGTTTGCTAATTTCTGTTCAGTTAAATAATATTTATAGCTAATCTGATTCATTTGAGAGTCCAATTGACTTTAATTATTATATATTTTTAGAACTGGATTGTGTTTTGGTGGCCATACAAAAAATGGTTGAGTATGGCTTTGTCATCACTGAGTTGGAAATTTGTTAGTGAACTTTTCAAGGTTCCTAAATAATGAATCTAAATTGTTTTAAACCATTAGTTGAATCTAAAGAGAATAAACTTACTAAAACAAAGAGTTTAATGCTATTGATCCCTGTTTCCAGAATAACTAAATGCTTTTCAGTGTCTCAATACATGCTTTAATGAGAGAGTTTAACCTATTTTTTTTCTTTTTGGTCAGAAAATGTTACATTTTTTATTTTTCAGCAAAACTTTGGATGACATTTGTATTTTTCACTAAAATGGTCAGCTCTCTAATAATCAAACTTCATGTTACAGATGGTATTTGGTATAATTAGACATTAAGACATAAGAAGCTCAGTATTCCAGGAGAGTATTATATCTTATGGTATAACATTATGAGAAATAAGACATGAAGCCAAGAAACTAACAGCTGGAAACAGCAATAATCCCCAAGAAATAAATTACATGAAATGATGTGTTACTATTTTAACTTAAAATTTATAACATTAAGAAGAAAGTTATATCAAAGCACTTTTGAACATTATTTGCATAAGAATGACGTCACTTATAGCCAGCCCAAAACTCTTCATGCCACAAGCCTTTTATAATATAGAACATTTTTTTCCTGCATTTTTATATGGATAGCTAATATGGTGCCTATTACAAGCTCAATTTACACACTCAGTGAATAATCGAATGCATAGAATGGAAATAGAATTACTTTCTTTGATAAATACAGGTTTTTTAGTTCATAATATCTTGAACTAGTATCACATATTTCAAGAAGATAATTTTCAGTCTGTATTTATGTTGACTATTAGACCATAATTGAGAAATATTTTGACTACATCCTTTATAATAGTATATTCTCCAAGACCAATATAATTGTCAGTGGTGTATGTACCACCTGGCTCAAGGAATTTCAAGGAGGCAACATAGCACTGACATCAGGGAGATACATCTTAATCAAGCCACATTCAGAAAATAAAAACGAAAAAAGAAAAAAGAAAAACATCTGGAGATGATGGAAATTTAATTTTGTAATCAAAGTAAAACATGTATTTATTGATCATCTAGTATGTGCTAGAAACATATTAAGAGATTCTAAAGCTAAACAGAGCAGACTAGATTTCTGCTCATCTAAATTACGTTTTCTAGGATATTACAGAGAACTAAACAAAAATAATGGTTAAGATAAATGTATATAATGAAGAAATATGAATGAAATAAAATGAGGATGATATGATAATCTCTTTTTTTAGGGTGGCCATGGAAGTTCTCTCTGAGGAGATAATCCATGAACTAAAAGAAAAATGACAATAGACAATTATTTGATGATTAGGACCAAGGAAGATATTAGCAAATAAATCATCAAGTAAAAATTATCCTAATTTATAATTATGCATAGAATGTTTAAGGAGTAGAAATAAGGCAAGAATAGCTGGTATCTGCCTAGAGGCAGAGATGAAGGTGGAGAGGGATAGAGAACCTAGATAATGACTTACAAGCCATGGCAAAGAATTTAGATTTTAGCTCACATATAACAGAGTTTTAAGCAAGCAAGTGATATGATCTAGGTAGCATATTTAAATAGCCATTTTGGCTTACTTAGTGAAAATGAGTTATATGGGGCAAAAGTGTAAGACAAGGAACTGCCCTTGCAGAATTTGGAAAAGGCATGATGGTATCTGGTAGTAGTGGAGATAGACAGAAGTGGAGAGCTGAGTGGTAAATCTTTGGTGTCCAAAAGAACTCTGTTGGAGTAGATGTGGGAGTGAAGGAAAAGACAAATAGTTGTGTGTGTATCTGTGTTTTCTTTATCAATCAACTTGATGGTGATGTCTTTTACTGAGAAAAAAGGCCGAAGGAAGGAAGTGTTAGATTATAGAGTTAGATTTTGAACATGTTAACTTTAAGATGCCAATTTACATATTCCGGGTAGGCTGTTGGATATGGAAATATGAAGCTCTGTGAGAGTTTAGAGAGGCTTATATAAACTTGGAATTCATCATTAATCTTTTACTGGTAGTTTCATTTTTATAGAATTAAAAACTAAGCCTAAGGTTGCATTTAACTGATATACACTATCTTTAGGGCAGATTTATTAAAAATTGAATGTAAAAATTTTAGACACAACTGATTTAAGAAAGGTATGAAACATGTACACTATCTTAATATCTATACGTTTTCCTTCAAACCAAAAGACTATATATAAAACCTGGCAAAATATTTATTTATAAAAATCAATTGAAAACAGAAACAATAGTATGGAAAAGGATCTTTAAAAGCTTGTGATATAAAGGTACAAGGTAAACTTTAAATTGGAATGCTTAAGCTCTTTGCTTTAATAAGCGTATTTTTGAATGAGAGGGAAACAATCTTATCTAATACCAGTGACAAAATACTTAATTATTATTATTTTTTTACTCAAGAGGAAAGATTTCTGTCAATGGAAGGTGGACTTTAGGAGTAAATAATAAGACAAGAATGAGAATCTGGCCATTCTTATTTGGTAGTTACTTAAAACTTGTACTCCTTATTGGAAGCTGGTATTTCACTCTAGCTCTTTGTAGGCAACTCTGTGGTCTGGTTATCTCTGAAAAACCCCAGGCCTCAAATGATATTTAGTCCAGCATTTGAGTAGATAGCACAATAAAAAAGATTTCGTGTTTTCTTCATATAACCATTTATCCACATCATTCAACTCACCATCACTGACTGTCTCTAATCTCTAATGACATAAGTGTAATTGAACTTAATCTTCTAAGTAAATTATGATTACTTTTTATTTTATTTCAGTCTGGCTCCAATTTAGATATTCATTTTGGACATTGAACAAAGGTGTTTTTCCCTCTAGATAAGGCCTTGAGTGGTTTCAGTTCTTTCTGTATATGTGTAATGCCATGTTGTAAATATTCAGTTTATTTTTAAAAGGCAAGTTAAAAGCTGGCTGAGCCCTCTGCTTGGTTCTCCACAACACAACTTCATGGTGCTACAGAGTTCAAAGTCTTTGAGATCACACATGGTGTCCAGAGCATCAACCTGAAGTCAGAAGGCCTAAATTCTGGATTGGGTTCTCTTCTGACTTGCTCTGTGATCCTGGGGATGGCTTTTAATTCCAGTGAGTCTCAATTTTCATACCTAAAATAAAACTATCAGACACAAATCAAGTGGTCAGAAAACTTTTTCTGCAGTAGACCAGATAATAAGTATTTTAGACTTTGTGTACTAAGATACAAAAACTAGGATATTATGTAAGCCTTATGTACATATGTAGATAATATAGATAAATATGTATAAAACAAGAGAAAAAACACATTTCTAAAAATTTGTGTTGACAATATAAAACTTTATTTATAGACACTGAAATTTTAAATTTATATAATTTTAATGTCACAAAATATTTGACTTTTGATGTTTTTCAACCATTTAAAAATGTGAAAACCATTCTCAGTTCACAGGCAACATAAAAACAGGCAGTAGGACTGATCTGGCCAGTGGGAGGTAGTTTGCCAATCCCTAAACTGGATTAAATTTCTCTAGTAAAGCTCCAATAGAATCTTTATTATATATTCATTAAAACATCTCAAAATATTTTGCTTTATGCAAATTATATAAATAATTTATAGGATTCAAATTAATAGGATATTCATCTAATTTTTTTCCATTCAATGTATAGATACTTTAAATTATGCCAGGAAATTTTATCAGAATATAATTATAAACATGTATAAACTAGATCAGGGATAAAATAATGATTAAAGAGGACTGTCAATAAACCGATAGTGTTGGATCATGAATTATTGGAGTGGTTAAGAGTCTCATCTCTAGAATCAGACTGTTATCAGTTCTAATTCTAGCTCTGGCTAGCTCTATGAATTTGACAAAGTTATTAACCTTATAGCTCCTCAGTTTTCTCACTTACAAAATGTAAGCGACAATGATAGTGCCTACCTCATAGCAATGTAGTGAATATTAAATGTGTTAATACAGTTAAAATGCTTAAAAGAGGTCGTGATACATTATGAACTTTCAGAATTAGCTGTTATTGGTGACTCTCTATTGCATAAATAAATTTACATAATCTTCAAAGCAATTATATCTGCTAGGTCATTTATTTAAATCACTAGTTTACAAATAAAGAGTGAAGTTTAGAAAGCAGCTCGCTAGGGAGTGCACTGCTCATTGGCAAAGCCAAAATGCAAAGCCAGATCAGAGGGACTTAAAACAAATTCATTTTAACTGCACGACTGGGTATTTGATGAAAGATCAGCAGTGTCTATCCACTCCAAACTTCTGTGATATTTTTCTGACATCCACTTTGTTTTTCCTGGGATTGCAAGTATATAATGCTGTCTTGTTATATTTCCCTATTCCACACTTACCTTGAAATAAACACTATTTAAAAAAGAAAAAATGACACAATTAAATTTACCCCCTCTCCCCAACTTTTCTATTACTGAACAGTAGCTGACACTAAAATTTTATTTCTCTTCCTTTTGTGCCTCTACTTTCTAAGCTTTATTTAAATTTCTACATTGTAGCCAAATTTAGCTAATCCGCAAAAGGGGGGGGGACAACCTCTAAATAGCTCTAAGGTGTGTGACAAATGGCTTAACCCAACAATTTTTTTTTTTTTGCAAGAGGAGGTGTTTTTAGAAAATTTTAATAGTAGTATGGCAACTAAAATGCATTTTTAATGCAAACATTGCAACAGAATGTTGGGCATGTTTCTTAGTGCTTCAAGTAACATGTATAAGTAGGATATACCATGGAGCCAACTCGTATTTTTTTTTTTTAATAAAGAAATCAGAAAGATTGCTTCTCCATCATCTCAGAAAATGAGAATAGAGAATTTTGCCTTTTTGCTGCTTCCAGGCTGTCCAATAGAACTGCAAAAGGAATTCAGACTAGTGCTTGTACAAGGCAGATTCTCCATCAAAATGATTATTGAATTGGAGCAACTATTATATTTGGTTTTAAAAACTCTATATTAGTTTTATACCAGGGACCACAGTTCTTTTTGCTCAGACTAAAATCTACCTATGAATGAACCTGTAATATAATATTGTTGTTACTGTGAGAGTACTAATAATCCATGCTGTTATTTTGGAAGGCAGTTCATTTTGCCTTCCAATGCCAGAAGTGAAGCATGCTTAGATGTCAGAAAACATTTGCTTAGGATAGGAAACATGCTTTCCTCCTACAAACTACTTCCAATATAATCTGTTCATTGACTCTGCTGTTTATAGAACTGTGGTCCATGATTCCAAAGAGC
Source organism: Pteropus medius (assembly GCF_902729225.1). Classification (NCBI taxonomy): domain Eukaryota; kingdom Metazoa; phylum Chordata; class Mammalia; order Chiroptera; family Pteropodidae; genus Pteropus; species Pteropus medius. The sequence continues at coordinate 20,982,235 of NW_024349800.1, read as the reverse complement.
AAAAGATATAAAAAAATGTAACCTCCAAAAATGATAAATACTCCATTAAACAACTTAAGTAATAGTCCTTATTATAAGACTCCACTGATTTCAAAAAATACTTTGAATCTCTGGGAGAAATGTCTGACATGTAATATTTCCCATAACTATTTACCTCAGAAGCCACTACCCTCCTGTCAGTCAAACCACCATTTGTTTATTCCTTTCTTTTTCCAGAACACTTATTTAGAAACTTGCAGAGCAGAAGAGATAATTGCTTGATGTACCTAATTTAGGAGGGGAAAAAACAAAACAAGTCAGATTTCAGAAAACTGAATTCATAATGGTCTAAAATAGTAGACTTCTGAAAGAAAACTAATAATTCAGAGAAATAATAATAATAAAACAAAAAAGTCGTCATTGCATGTATTTCCTATGGCTTTCAGGCATGTCTAAGTCCAATTGTGTGCCATTTACCATGAAGAGCTTGGCCTTTCTTCAGTTGTGCCATCTGTTAAAGCACAGGTTAGATTACTGCTTTATGACCTAGTAGTTCAAAATAGCTTGTGTTTCAAGAAATCTGGAACACTCCGTCACACAAATTGTCTCTATTAATCCAGTTTTGAAAGATTTATCCATTTAGCCAAGTTTCATGGGAATAAAATTAATTGGTCACCGTAGGGCTTATTTTAAAACAGTGTACAATTCAAAGTTGCCCCGATCCCACTTCTCTTTAAGGAGTTGTCTTTTTCATATGTAGACTTCATAAGCCTAACAAATAAAATATTACTAATAAAAAAAACAAGTCTATAGCTGATTAGTATGCAGTTCTTTTAATCTGTAACTACATAACTTTCTTACCCAACTTTATAAGCAAGTTTATTTCCTCTAATTTGATGTGTTAAAATGCTGATTGATTTTCCATCTGAACTTATCAGTTAGGGCCATATTAATTAAATGAAAGGTCAATTTGTTCTCATTTGCTACTCTTTTGTGAAATCAGTAAGCAAATTCTGTTTGTTGAAGGATTCATTTCCCACCTTCCTTCAAAATAATTTATACCTATGTTCACAATGATAAATAGATATTATTGAACATTAGAAAACATGCACCCTTTAAATTCTATTGACATTTTAAGTTCTTTATAAGCAGGACTCATGTCTTATGTATCTGTTATCCTCCTTGCTTACTTGGAGAATAATAGATGATTGATATTTGTTGATTGAATGAATATTTATAATAATACACATCTTTATGCTTTAAATATGGTCGCAGAATTGCAAGGCGAAATCATTATCTTCAACATATTTTTAGAACCCATACTCTTCCCAAATCAAATATTTTTCAAACCACAAATCATATTTGTAAACAAATATTTTCATTCTTAAGACTATTCTAGTGAAAAAGGTGGTTAGCTTTCTAGGAGGGCCTCAAGCTTTTTTTGATAAGCTAATTATAATATATATACAGAGATAGATATAGATTTATATAAAAGTAGATTTACATAAAAAACAAGCCACAGTGCTATAATTCAGCAAAAAAAAATGTGATTACAAAGAGATTTTTAAAAATCGACTGGAGTTTTTAAAGGAAAAAAGCCTCTTGCCATACGCACATACACGTGTGCGTGTAGGCATGCGCGCGCGCACACACACACACACACACACACCCCTTAGTCTAATGATGTGGGCAGTAATAGACCACAACCTTTGGTACACTGACTTGTGAAAAATGGAATGAGACAGAGCAACATTGAAAAGCAGAAAAATACAGTCTTATTTATTTTCTAATGTACATGTCTAATAGAATTATGAGAAGGAAAACAGTGCATTTGTATAGTTTGTTGAATAAATAAAGCAGAGTTTAATTATAGATTTACAAAAACTATTTCTTAATATTAAGACTAACACAAATGTTTTACCCATGTGAAATTTGCCAAATGCACATAACACAATGCTGAAATAAGGGTCAAGTACATTTGCAAATAAGATGAGTTTCCTAGATGATTTTGAAATGTAAACTTTCATTAAAAATATTTACTAGAAATCATTAGTTTCTATTAAACTTAATCATATCTCAATTTTTTCTTTTCTTGATAATGTTATAATTTTTGTAATCTGTTTTATTGTAAAAGAAGTCTCATTTATAAGCAATTATTAATTATCATCTCTAAGAAATAACAAAGTTTATTGTTTAGAAAGCTTTCATTTCTTAAGAAATTTTAATGACATCTATTATTTTTCTAAATCAATTAGCTTGATATTTTGAAATTCATTTCCTAATTTGGGGGACTATAAAACATACACTTCTATCTCTGTTAGAGCAGAAAAAAATTGTATTATAAAGTCTAGTAACACTATATTGAAATCTTAAATTCCTACGAATTCTAAAAAGAATCTTGCTTTATTCTATTTTATTAGTGGTTTTAAAACATTTTGATGGATTCACATCAGCAATTAAAATTAAAATTGGGTGTATTCTCCATGGTCACTATGCAGTGGTATTTTTATTTTTTTGACAGAAAAACTGCTCTGTGGTCTACAATTTTCTTAAAAATTCAAAAGATACAAAATAAAAATATTTGCTATTTTTACTGTTATTTAATCCATACATAAAAAACATCAAAAATTTGTTGATCGACTGAAAGAGAACTCCTATCTAATCTGCAAATGTTTTGGGGGGAAAATCCTCTAATTTGAGGGAGAAATGCACCCACTAGTTGCTCATTACTTCTCTGGAAAAGAGATGGAGAAACTCTTCAACATGAGCTCTAGGAATAAAAGGAGTTGTTAGGAAACAAATAATAAACCTCTACTGCCTTTGTGTTGAAAACACAGCTTGAATCTTTGCACTCCTGTGATGCAATGTGACCGACACCACCTTGAGATAAAATTAAATGTAATTCTGACCCTAGCTGTGCAGCACAAGTGCTGCTGCAGAGATATTCCCTTTCCATAAGTAGGTTCTTGGGTTAGGGCAAAAATGATAGGAGACCATAGTCATTTTGGCCTTCTGAACTAAGGAAGCCTTGAGACTCTTATTCTGCTGATTATAAAGAAAAGAAATAAATCTCTGTTATTTAGATGCATGAAGACATTTTGTTAATTGGGCTGTTTGATTCTGTGGGATTATAGATGATTATGAATTGCATTATTTCAGCAGCCTAATATTATGGCATAAATATTTTATCATTAGAGTTTTTCTGTATTAATGAAAGTGTGACTCATTTGCAAAGGTTATCTGTTCCACTGATTTAGTTTAACCAGTAAAATGTTTGTTTGAGTCGTGATTCACTTATATTAAGGATGATTTAGTTTTCTATTATATTTCTGGGTTATAAAATTGCTTGAAGAATATTTTTTATGCATTCCCATGTTTATCTATTATTTACAATTAACAGGAGGCTTAGATTTTTTTTTCATAATTCGGCTCTATATATTATATTAAGAATAATTCTATAATAAATTATAATTCTTTTAAGCCAACTCTAAAATCATACTCTTCAGATTTCATGAAGAGGTAAACAAGTTTTAATATATCTATCCTCTGACTCATATTAAAAAACAGCCCAGAGAATGAAATATTATTGTTTAAAGAGAGACAGTGACAAATAGAAGATACTTACTATGGTACTCTAAAAACGTGCCCAGGGTTAAAATATATCACCCTCAGACATTAGTCAGGAAACCTGCACAGTTAATGGGAACCCTCAGTTTGACTAATTGTTGGCATTAAGAAGGAAATTTCAAGGTCTATTAAGAAGGAAAATGAAAACCCAAGAGCACATGTGGATTAGAGTGTACATTGAAGTCTGGCAAGGACATGGACAAAAGTAATGAACAAAAATAATAGAAAAAGTTACAAAGAGGTTTTATGAAAGTCAAGTGCTGTAAGAGGGACAGGAAATAGCAATGGATGACCCAGATAGCAGCTTGATCTCTGGTCGAGGAATGCTTATTCTTCAGAATAGCAGTGTTGGGGAGGAGAAAATTTCCCCTTTCCCTGCTTAGTTCTTCTGGCTGTTAGATTCATTGAAACAACCTAAGGTACATTAACAAGAGAGAATAATAAAATTTAATTACATATATACAGTACAGGGTTCCATAAGACTATGGGGCCTGAGGACAAATTGGGCAGTTAAAGCTTATATGACAACTTAAGCTAAGAAGAAAAGGGGAGGGGTTGGTGGTTTCAAAGGGGAGAGAGGCAATTCACAGGGGAATGGAAAAGCAAATGTTTGGTAAATAAATGTTTGCTGCATCATTTTTAACAGTGGGACACAGAAAGGATTTTGTTCAAAGGGGCCATGCTAGTTCCTCCCTGTCTATCACACCTAGTTCATATTAAACTATAGTTACCTTTGATGACAATTTCTTTCCTGGAGCTTTCCTTTAACTAAATTATTTTCGGTAGTAAGAAGGAAGGTCAAAGGTTTTTCCTCATTTGTTTCTTTAAAATAACCAGCTTAAAACAAACAATATCCCAAAGAGGCATATTTTGAGGGTGACAAATTCTTCTCCCACTCATCAATACACACTATAACTCTAGGTATGTGTCTCTTTAACTCGAACTGATTATTTAGGAACAAATATTAATGTTTGCTAGATTTTTAAAAAATAAGCCACATATCAAGAATAGGAAAACTAAGCATCTTTTATTTGAATAAAAACTAAAATAAAAATTAGTAGTAGATATCAATTTTTTTAAAAAATTATTTGATTAAAAACATGTCTGTCATAAACAATTATATTTAGATTTAATTTAAAAAAAATTTCACAATACTCCCACTCCTTTGCATTATAAGCTGAGACCAATAACTTTGTATGTGATTTTAGTGATTTAGACCAATGAGAAGAATATCTATGGTGATGAGGCATCTGAAATCAGGAATATGGAGATAGTCATTTATCTTTTTATTAGACAATTTAAATCTCTGTCAAGTCAGGACATGTTCCATTATTCAATGAAAAACATAATAGTTTTGCATTTGGTATGCTAAACCAAAATGAAAAATACACATTATTTTGAAAATAGTATATATGGTCAGTCAACAGAATTACTGAGTGGCCAATGTGTACAGAGTGCTGCATTTACATTCACAGATATTTATAGATATTTAGCTTGAATTAGGAACAAATAAATACTGTGTTCAAGTAAGTAAGCACATTTGTACTACTGCTTTGAAAGAGCTCTATGTACAAGAGAAACACAGGTAAAGCACTAGATGCTCACTTTTTTTATTCAATGTAAGTGATGCTAAGACACTTCTATGCTGATAGTTTGCCAGACTGAGCCAAGGTACAGATATGATGCCTTCTAACTGTGTTTTATTAAAGTGACCTCATGACTTGCAAGAATTTCTCCTTCTCCCAAGAGCTGAAAGAGCCTAGTGTTAACAGCACTTATTGAGCAAAAGGCAGTGTCTAAGGTGTTGAGTACAAAAAAACAAAGAAGAAGCCCAGACTCCCAAGGAGCTCACATTCTAAAGAAATTTCTTGTCAAAATGTGGTTGCCATATTACTATTACCTGTGTGAAAACCAGCAGAGGTGCTTTTTTCCAGTGCACATTCCTGGGGACTGCCTTAAACTTACTGATTCACAGTTTCTGAAGTTCTGGGAAACTGCATTTTAAAAATAACACCCTACATATTTCTTAAACATTTTTAAATTTAGAATATTGTTCAGTAGTAGATACTTTAGCAGAAATTTACTTTAAAAATAATGTAGTAATAGAGGTGTTCAGAGAATTGCAAGCATGGAGATGGGACTGGTAACCCAACCTAGAGGAGCAGGAAGGCCTCCTGCAAGAAAGAACATCTAAGGCTGACCAGCACAGGGCACCCATAGCAAATGCGCTGTTTGCAATTGAAGAACATAAAGGGCCTTTCTAGGCAGCAGCTCATTCATAAATAAGGAAGAGAGGTTACAAAGAGGCTGGTATAGATTGAGAAATGCAAGGAATTTGTTTAGGGGAAGAATAAGGAAGGTAGAAAAGGAGATTCAAGATGAGTAGGTCCCAAATCATCACAATCTTTGAATGTTAAGAAAATTGAATTGTATCTTGTGTTTCAGTGGTTTTGATATTCAAATGCAAATAGAATTAATTGTTAAAGAAATAAGCCCAAAGAGGGAAGCAATACAGAATTTTTGTCACTAAAGCTGTCTGTTCCAGCCAGTCGTTGCCATGGGGAAGTGTGGTACAGAATTGCCAGATTGTCCAGTCTTTCAAAAACAGCCCAAAATTTGGTGTATTCATTAGAATCAGTTTCAGCTGCACATAACAGGACATTCTAAAATAAGTGTTTAACCAAGAACAAAATTATTTAGTACTCACAGATTAGTCTAGAAAAATGCAATCCTAGACTAGAATGTCAATTCTGTTTTACCAAAACTATAGAGGGTCAGAATCTGTCTAGCTCACTTCTCTATTATCCCTGGGCTATAACCCTTGTTTCAATTTAACATGTTCAGGCAGCAGAGAAAATCACCAAGATCCTGGGGGAGGAGAGTGTTCTCATTTAGATACTAGAATCCTGCTGCAGGATTCTACTCTATGTCTACATGCCCAGATGCAAGGAAGATTGTGAAATGGATTTTTTTAATTCTGAATGGCCATCGCTCACCAAAAATTCTATTATTATGGAGAATATGCAAAATGGATATTGGGGGATTAGAAACATCTTGTACCACATTCAATTACACATGAAACATTAAGTAGCAATCTATCTATCTATTCACTGTGTATGATCAATACTAATAGTACTGGAAAAGAAAAACGTCTGAGTTATATATAGCCTCCAAGCTACCAGTTTGTTCACAGGAGTCTTTGGCTATTACTAAGGAGAAGAGTAAGCTATTTAATATGGACAGAAAGGATGTGTTCATAAGCTATTTAGGTGGTCTCATTGTCCGAAGTGGATGACTAGGTCATTGGATAAAGAGAGAGAGAGAATTAAGAAATTACTCCCAGAGTTTCAATTTGATTTATTTGATGAATTAAGATGCCACTAATTTGAACAAAATAAAGTACCAAAAAATATCACTGATTTGTGAGGAAAGATGAGTCCATTTTTGCACATGTTAATTGATAACTCTGTATTGACAGACTGCATTCATTTTGATATCAAGGCTAAAAGTAGGTGAGAGGTTTGAGTTACAGATTTGGGATTTACAAGATATAGAAATGAAACCATCATAATAGAAGAAATTGTTAAGATAACACAGAAGCAAATGTAGATTGAAAAGGGCAGTAATAGTAGGAGAGAATACTGGCAAAAATGGTTACTCAAAAGCTGATCAAAGAGCTATAAGGCCAGACTCATCATGAAAGGAAAGGGTTGAGATTTGAAGAAAATATGAATGTTAGCTTAGCAGAGGTGCTGTAAGTAAATGTCCACTGCATTTGTTAATTAACAGTATGCCAAACTCAGTGAAAGGAGGTTTCTTGGGAAGACAAATGCCAGTGTGGCAATGAGTGAATGGTAAGTGTTGAAGAGGATATAAGTGACTTTTGTAAATATGAATCTATTTTGAAAATTGAGTAAGAAAGTATTGGACACAGCTGAAGGATAAAATAAGATCAAGAGAAAATTGTTTGTTTAGACTGGGAAAAATATGAGCATATTTATTAGGTTAGAAAAAGAGAGAGTAAGAGGTAAGACTTTGAAGGTATCTAAATTAGATGTGATGAGTAATTTACCAGGGTCTGAAGAAGGGATTTAAGGCACAGGAGCATGGATTACTCTTTAAAGGAAGAGAGAACATGGGTGATCTGGCTGTATGTAAGCTTTAGTTTTGGAGACAGGAATTCATGGATGATTATTTATCACCAATGCAATGTGCATTGTTAACTTACATGAATAGAGGTGGAAACTGCAGATGGAAATCATTCAGAGAGATCGGAAGCTCTAGCTGGGTTAGGAAACAATAATTTTGTAATATCGCCAAATAGCAAAGGTGAGTGAGTCTGTGTAAGTACACATGTGTATGTTTGAAGCTATGCTTAGGTCACTGGATGAAAGGACACTCAAGATACAGACCCAGATATAATTTGCTGGACTTGTTTGGTGAAAGCAGAATGATACGAATGCTTTTGTTGATATCAATATAGACTTATTCAGTGGATAAATAACTGTCTAACTAGAGAGGAAAGAGAGGAATCATTCTAACTGACAGGAACAAGCTGGAAGAATTAAGATAATAATGGTCTCTCTAAGAATTTGAAGAGTAGATTTGGCAGAAATGAGCTTTGAACTTTTGAAAGAACTGAAGAAATGGAGTTTGTGGTCAAAATGGAAGATACTATAATTTCTGAGCTGGAATACACCCTGGAAATAGAAGTGACTGGTTAAATTGAAATAAAGGCAAAATCTTGGTGATTATATTCTTCAGGCATTTCTAAGACTACTGATTGTGGGCCGGGAATATATCATTATTTGATGCAAACATATTACAAAGAAAAAGTTGAGATTTTGACATATAGACCTGGGAGTTAAAAGGAATTTTCAGTTTCTGTCATTTATTTGTTATCTACTAATGGGTCCTATAACTTTTCTCAGTTTTAAATATAATGGTAAAATGAAAACAAAGCTAATTTCTATAGTAAGTTTTTTTTTTTAACTTTAACAATTAATTTTTTAAAACAAAAATCAGCTTTGGCTTTTCATAGAGAACGTTATAAACAGAAAGAAAAAAAGATAAGCCTATCCCCCCTTGTCCAGTTGTAGCTCATTGAATGATTGCCTTCTACAGCCACTCTCCTTCCATGGTTAGTATACAGGACAGTGGACAATTATCAAGACACACAGAGGAGTAGTTGTAGATGTTCACATTGATTTCACTTAGCGTGAATAATGGTCTTTCCGAAGTTCCTTATGGACTGAAATCTGAATCTCTTTGAGAGAGATTACAAATAGGACATCACTCATTAGCATAATTCCTCAACCACAGTTGGGAAATCCCCTGAATAAGGGGGAAAACACAAGATTCCTTTATTGCTTTTAAGGATTAAGTTGTTTCAACACTAAAAATAAATTGACAGTTTCTCAAAATCGTCCTCAAGAGATTTAGTATATTGCTTGCACATTTAAAGAAACATCTGTATTCATTTCAAGATGAAGACAGCCTAATTTTTTACACTTCTAAGAGAGATGAATATCATAAAATCAGAATCCCAGGATTTCCCTAAAGCATGTGAATGGAAGTAAGCTTCTTAACCTAAAGGGTAATAAATATATATATATTTTTTTTATGTATCAACCAGAGGTAGGGATTTATTTCTATCATGAGTTAGCTTTGATAAAGGTGTAAAAACCTAAAACTGTGATTGATGTCAGAAATTTTAGGTCATGAAATGAGCTTCAAACAAAAGACACCACCACATAGGCAATGGTCTGAGGATGGTTTGGAATCAATTATATATAGAAAATATGGTCAAGATTGTAAAGCCAAATGTTTTATAAAGAATAAACAGCTAAGTAATCAAAGCCTGTGCAATTATATCCTTTTAAGAATTTTTAGATATTTTTGATAAAATAGTTTAAACTCTGAAAAACATAAGATAAACTTGATTTTATTTTCCTCCAAATTAACAATTATTTTCCTAAATTAACTTGAATTTTTCTTTGAGTTGTTCAGCATTTTGCGGCTTGTATTTTTTTAGGGACCACAAATTATACCAAATGAAAACTTGCCTAATAATTATTCAAATAATAATTATTGTTTTGCAGGATTCAATTATAATTATAGATTTGGAAAATACCTTAGAGATCAGTTAAACCAACTTTTCTATCTTTAATTTTAAATAAATTGCAGATGTAAACCACCCAAAACACTTGATTCTTTCCTAGTTTCTACTTTGAAATTCTTGTTATAGCCAGAGTCTGTTTCTCTGAATTGTAGGTGAAAAACTGATGAGAGGTTGGAGTTTAAATGAGGAAGAATGTTCACTCATTTTTTTTTTTTTCAAATTGTTGTTTGCAGTTAAGGTAATTCATTGGTTTAGCTAAAAATACATTTTTATGCATTTCATACATGGCAAATAAGGTTGTGAGATGACATTTTGATTCTTAGTAGAACAGGGAAGAAACTTTGGTCATATTAATTAGGTGTTGAAAATGAAAAGTGTAGTAGGCACTATCACTCTTCGGTTTGGCAGATGGGGAAAAAAAAAAGGCCGGTGGCTGGAATTGGGTTTTGAATTCTTGGGAGGAGAGAGTTGCTTTGGCAGATGGCCATAGTTTATACTGCTTTTTCTTCCTGCAGCTTACGGCACTATTCTCACTCTCTGTTTTACATTCTGCTAGACCCAGGAGTCAATATTGGTGGCTTACACTGGAGAATCTGTGTTCTTATTGTATACCCGGTAGAAAGGTCAAGCAGAGAGAAAACCTCAATCTTAGTAAAGTGGCAGAAATGTCCTTCTGAAATATTACAAATCTGATTTAATTTCCTCATAATAATAATTGCTTAATTGACATATTTCAAGTGGGTCAGTTATTCTAAAGTGTCATATTTACTTTGATAGCAGGCAGGACATAATAACATAATACAAAGATATACAGATCAGTGACTACAGAATTACTAGTACAGATCTAGACATAAATTATATTAAGGTCTTTTGTGGAATTTAGTGAGTGGACCTAAATCTCTACCATTTTGAAACTTTATTGATTCTTTGCAAAAATATACCCTTTGTATTAAATAATATAGATTTGTAATTTTTTTGAAACAGTGTTCATGGGCAAGTTAATTTTTTTATTATTAATTCATTTATTTATTCAACAGAAACTGTTCTGGGAACTAGAAATGATACCATGGTCCTATGCGTAAGGACCTCATGGACTAGGAAATAAACTTGTTCTTATTTACTCTACTATTTATGATATATAATTTATATCACAAATAAACTTTATAGATTGATTCCTGAAACAAATGCATATAACTATATAATTTGTAACTTCATTTTTTAAAGTTAACTTATTTTCTTATCTATAATTGGGTTTGGGTTTTTTGTTATTGGAGAAGGTGATGGGAATGATGGTATTGTGACTTTTTAAAAAAGTGATATTAAATGGATGTTTTTGGAGTTTCATTCATTCATCAAATATTACTAAAAACCTAAAACATGACTAACAGAAAATACATTTGTGTGTAAATTGTACATAGAATTACCTATACCCTTGCAAACATAAAGTCATCAGCATAGTCTCCATATTCAAGTTTACAGATGGGAAAAGACGAATGATATTTTTGATAGTAAATGAGAAATGGGTTCAAGAGTCGTTTTATATGTAGGGAAATATAGATAAAGAGCAGTCAATTTTTGACTCTCCTCAGTAATTACTCTGGGTCCAACGTATTACATTTTCCTCTATTTGATGGAAAATAACACATCCCAAGCTTTCTTGATGTTTTCCAGGAAATATAACTTTTTAAATAAAGCAAATATTTATGCTTTTAGTGATAATTATATTAATTGCATGAAAAAATGGCAGATGTGTGACTATCTTGAGATAATTTTTATGTCACAAATTTTACTCTAAAAACAGCTATATAACTTTCCCAAATAAACCCAGAGCTAAATATTTATTCCAACTTGGCAATCTATGTTGTGGGTGGAAAGGTATAGCTTTCTTTATTAAGGGTTTTCTTCCTGATATAAAGTATTAAGATTTTCTTCTTTGAACACCAATGTTTGTCTCTTCATATTTCTCCATGCTCTTTCATGGAACAATCTAATTGCCTACGTATAATCAACAATGATCGTCTTTACCCATGGTTGTTCCCTTTATTTTATAACATTACAGGTTATTTTCCAGTGTTCCAGGATTAATTCATATTTGTCCATTGCAAATTATCTCGTTAAATTTCTTATTGGTCCTATAATATCAAAATAGAATCAAATAAATTTTCACAGATGCTATGACCAATTTTAAGGATAATGACATTTTCTAACACTTCCCAATGACACATATCATGTGATGACAAATGTTCCTGCTAGTAAATGTGAAGATAATTTCTTTTTTACTATTACAGTACACATTTTTATTTTCCCTAATCTGTCAAGAGAAAAATTCAAACACTTTAATGTATTTTCTAATATGGTTAAAGTAGCACATGTTTTCAAGAGCCAACTAATCATAAATTTAGATTGAACTTAAAAACTAAAATGGCATATGTAGTAACAGTGTATCATGGTCACAAAGACTGAATACCTAGGTAAGTTTACCACAGAAAAGATATGACAGGCTTCATGTTTTGTAAAATAACCTGACCTACTTTTACTTTTCCTAGAATATGTTAGGTACAGGAGCAACAGAAGAATCCTGCCACCCATAGAATTTCCCACTAATGTCAGAAAACATTAGACTAGTCTCTGTCTGGGAAAAAATACTTTGCTGAATCTGTATTTTATGAAATTTTGCCCCTTTATCACAAACACAAGTAAATAAACATGTTTTAAAATGCCAAATACAATGTTAGTCCTTTTGTAAACAGATTAACATGCGAACAGTTCAAATGATTGTACACTAAAGGGAATTATGAGATTGCTAAAGAAATACTAGAAACCAAACCATTTTTTTTAAATTCCAATATGCGTTACAAAATACTATCCCAAACATGTACATACAGATCATAATACGTGGTTCTGTTCTCAGGCATCTTCCAGCTTTCATCATTTAACCATTGTTTGCTATGCTCAACTAGAAAATAAGTACTATATACAACAATATCTCAAAAATGATAGCTATGATGGCAATTGAAACCAATTTCAAAGTATAATATTTAGACATGCAGATTTTTATAATGATACCACATTTTCCAACATAAGATCTTATGTATAGAATACTGTTAATGCCCTTTCAAAATGTTTCTTATAGATTTTATTTTATTTTTAAGAAGTAAATATATATATTCCAGAAATCTTACTATTGTAGATAATTGATTTTTATTGGGTAGTAACTGCTACATAATTCTATATGTGTGCTTTTAATTTTCAAAATATTTAAGTATCTCTTCCTGTGGTCTAGTTACCAAAATATTTTGCAAGAAAGAAGACATTATTTTTTACCAGTGTGTATTAGTGTTTGTGAGGATATATTTAAAAATTTTTAAAGTGTAATTTGGTTGAGGTCAAATTATATTTTGTGTGATGTTTGTAAAGGAACTCATTTATATAAAATTAGTTTAGATTACATGGTTTTGTGAAATGATTAGTACATATAATATAGCTCTAAATATTTAAATTGCTCCCTATTAAAAATAAAATATTATATAGGGAAATATATTTTATAGGTCAAATAAGGAGTGAATTTTCATATTTCAGTAAGGTATTACCATTTGTTTCAGTACCATTGCTAAAGAAGAGAAAACACATTTATTGATTAAATCAAATATATACCTGCAAATTCAATTGTATAGAGTTTAGATAGAACTCAAGCTTGGTGAGACTTGAGGTAATCATCAGGGTACCCTTAAATCTGACCTTCTTATTGGCTTATATTTTCTCATTATTTTTACTTAACTATCACTTTTATTCTTCACATACTCCTTCCAAATTACTACAAAGATTCAGAAAATTTTAAATGCAACTTTTTCTTAGAAAACAGTTTATCTTGCTATAATGAATAAAGAATAAAGAGATTTTATTGATTTATTGGAAAATAAATTTATTGGAGTAGTGGTTACAGATGGTCTAAGCATTCAAATATAGGTTGATCTTTAAATGCTCTTTACAGTCAAGTAATATGATTTGGAGAAAATACTGATTGCAGACCATAGAAATATCATTATTATAGTTATAGCATAAATTACTACAGAGAAACTGGGGTCAGGTGGTAGGCCTTCTGGCCGTAGATAACATCTCTACTAATAATGTTTTTTGGGTATAACTGAGGCAAATTAGAAAAAAGGAAGTAAAGTATTAGAATGAGTCATATACTTTGGGTGTTAAAATATGATCACTATTGTTTTCATAATAGGTGCATGATGAAGTCAAAACTTGTGAAAAATTATTTTTAACTAATGAAATAAATGGAGAAAAGAAAAAATAAAAGAGGAGTTACAGAGGTTTAGGCTAAAATTGGCTTAGTTTTGAACTATAGTTCTACTGGGACATAGCAAAAAAGCAAATATATCAGGTAAGAAAATTAAATTCATAAGCCTCCCTGCAAGTGACATTTCTGTATTTTACCAATTTGATTCAGTATACATATTTGATCTATTTATTACATTAATATTCAAGGTATACCTGTTTTTTATTATTTGAACCAAGTGATTATCAATTTAATATGTACCCTATTTTAGAATCACTAGTAATTAAATAAGTTTTCTTTTGAGATCACAAACACATCCAACATTTCCAGTTTATCCTAGCCTGAGGAATTTCCAGGGATGTGGAACTTTCAGCGTTAAAACTGGGAAAGGCTGGGACAGATGGGAATGAATTTCTTTCAAAAAACATGTGCGTGCTTTAAAAATTACCAATATTAGAAATGACTTTAGGAAGTGAATGGTTTCTGTATTTGCTTGATATTATGGAAGATATAAATCTCTTTTTTGTGTTACTTTATTAAAATATCGATGGCTACTGTTTTTCTTAAATCTTTGAGAAGACCGCTCTGCTGAGACCTATGTGAATCTCTCTGTCTCCGTCTCTCTCTATCGCTGTCTCTCTGTCTCTCTGTCTCCTCTCTCTCTCATTAAGAACCTTTATTATAAAATAAGCACTTTAATTCCCATCTCTGTTGCAAAGGAATATAGCAATTTGGTGGCCATATTTTCCAAATCAGAAACCAAAAGACATGGTTAGGATGTAATGTATTATTACAATATAGTATAAGATTTGACATCAGGACTATCTCAAATAAATCTAGATAGATGGCTGTGCAACTAAAAAACTGCAAGATTAGGATTTAAATTTATTAAACAGAAATCCAAGTAGAAAGAGTTCATTTCATAAAGAATACACACAATACACTATTTTAGACCAATAAATGCTAAATGAATATTTCTTCCAACACTCAGAAAAAAATGTGTGGCAAAATTACTTAAAGTATTTCCTGAGTTTCCTTTACTCATTCAATTAATAGAATTGCATTATTTTTATCCCATCCTTCCCATAAATTGACTAGCTTAATCTATATAGTAATTTGACATAGATCCTCTTATGAACAGATTTTTTTGATGCTCAATCTCAGACATAGGGTTAAGTAAGAAACAGGAATAAATACATGAGCTCATAATTTTTATAGCTTTCTAGGTCATATGCTTGTGATATAAAGAAGTGATTTGTTACTAACAAGCTCTTATATTTATCGACTATATTTTCTTAGCTATTTCTTGGGACTGAATAATTCTAACTCATTTGTCTGTTTTAAATCAGATTTACTATTGCTATTTCCTTTGCAGCATTTCAAGAATAACCATATTATTCTCCAAGGGAATATCTAATGGAATCCTTTAGCTTGGATCTTTCCTTCAGGCCCCACTTGAAGAGATCAGCTGAGAAGATAATATTAATCCCTTTCCAAATGTCTTCATGATAGTACTTCTAAGACTAAGAGTAGGGGATAGAATGCAGAGATGGAAGAAAGTCATACCCAATTGTCTGCAAGGATTTATTCTTATTTAGTCATCGTTATACTATCTCACTAAGTGGTTGATGTATATTCAATTCATAGATATGATATATAGATTTTTGTTTCCTTACTCTGTTTAATTTTCACCAGTGAAAGAGTAACTGGATACTAATAACTTAGATATGTGCAATAATGTTTACTAAAGTCTCCCACTGTAGTATTCTAGAAAGCAGTGTTCAGAAAGACAAATATTTCTCTCCACATCTCACTTCTTATTACAAGGATAATAACTGTGTATTAAAGGTAATGAGATAAAGCTCTATTTTTTTGTTTTTTCCACTAAAAGTTTTATTTTGAAAATTTATTACTTCTTTTAAGTGTGCCATATGTCATTGTGATTTTAATTGATTAGATAGAATCCAAAAAACTAAAATACTGTAAATTCTCATCAAATTAGAAATTGTCTATTTTTTTATTGTATTTTCTTTATAATCCAATATTATCAAAATATGAGACTATAACACTTGGGCTACGTATCACTATAACACAATCCTACATCCTAGTTACTTGATTTTGAATTATCGCCATATGCTATCCTTAAATATGATTTTCTAATATATTCATTGACCTTATAGATATCTAGACTATGCTTTATTCTTTGGTTTATGCATATTTTTTGATAAATATTTTGTTAAACAAAACTTTCTAACTTAAACATCTAGTTCTCTGATCTTTAATATGGTGATTCATTTGCTCAACAGAACATTATCATTATTCTGTTTCATAATTCTATATTCTGTTGTTGTTATTGTTATTGTTGTTGTTTTAATGTGTATGTTGACCTGGTTATTGCTGCCTAAGAGTTTATATATAACGTGTGTGGAATATCTGAAAATGAGGAAATAATTATTTTGTAATTTCCCTATATTCTTTAAAAAAATAGTACAGCCCCTTCTCTCTTTCTTTTAACCCATATCTCTACTATTATAGTACTTCATTTCTCTGTTTCCCTTGAAAATATAAGTTCCTGTGGGTTTTGCTATTTGGTGCCTTCAATTTCTATTCCAATATTTTCTTTTAAACCCCTCCATCAGGCTTTTGTCTTTAATACTCCTCTAAAACTGTTCTTTTCAATCGTAAATTATACTTGCCTTTTTATACAAGTAAATTATACTTGCCTTTTTATACAAGTAAGACTTTTCTGTCCTGTCTTACTTGCATTATCAATAGCATTTGAATAATTTTTTTCTTCTTCACTTGTTCACTTATCTTCTAAAATTCTACTGTCATCTAGTTTAATTCCTCTCACTGACTACTCTCTCTCATTCCTTTGTTCATTTGTCTTCATCTGTATAAACTCTTCACTTTGGAGTACCCCAATGGCTTACTTCTTGCCCTTCTTCTCTTTTCTGTATCTATTCACTGTCTTGGTGTTCTCATCTGGTCTCATAAAATTAAATATCATTTGTACAGTGATGACTTCTAAATTTCTATCTCCAGTTTTGACCTCTTCCCTGTACTCAGACATTTATTTGCAGAGGCGCGTTTCCACTTGGATGTCTAGTAGGCATTCCCACGTACCATGTACACAATTGACCTCATGCTACTTCCTCTCAAACCTACTTCTTTTACAGCCTTCAACATTGTAAAAACTGACATCTTGAGTAGCTCAGGCCAAAATCTTTGATATTATTCCTAATTTCTTTTTTCTTGCACATCCCATATCCAATGTGTTAGCAAATTTTGTTGCCTCTACTTAGAAAGTAAATCTAGATTCTAACCTCTTCTCCCACCTCTACTGTTTCTGCCCTGGGAAACCACTATCTTATGTCTTATTTGCATTATTGAAATAGCCTCCTAATGGGTCTTCCTGTTCCTGGCTTCCCTCTCCAGTTTTCCACTTTTCTTCACCTAGCCTCTATACACGCATTTAGCAGCCAAGGGATCTTTTGGACTGCAATTTGTGTGATACCATACATTATGTAACATTTTCCAGGGCCAAAAGACCATAGAACGTGGCAGAAAACTCCATTATTACATTAAAAGTTTATTAAGTTTATTATATATGAGTTGTATGTCGGGTGGCAGCAAGATGACGTGGATATCCTCCTCTTGGCAGGTGTGAAGGGGTTATATAGAACAGGGTAGGGTGGAGAGAGATACCAGGACATGACAAGCCCCAGATAAGGGGTAAAACACCTTCCATGCTTGTCTGGGGCTTGGCAAAGCCAAGGTCCACAAACCAGCACAAAGCGACACTCTTTGGGACACTGGGGAGTGGTCCATCAGACAGTCTCTGAGGGGATTGTCAGGAAGCAATCTCTGTTCTGGCTGGATCTAGATGGCAGATCTGGCAGCAAACGGCAGTCACACCATTGAATAGTCTCTCTTCCACACCACAGCACTGCTAGAAGCCTTTAATGACTTTTCATCTTATGAAAAGTTTTGCAGAGGAAAGGCAAAACCCTTACAAAGATGGTTTGTATTCTGACCTCATTTCCTACTCCTGAACCCGCGTTTTATTCTGTCATCAAGATACTGGCATTCCTGTTGTTCTCAGTAGTTAGGTGCATACCTGATTCTCTCTGAGGGGTTCTGTGCTTTCTTTTCCCACTGCCTGGAGTAATTGATTATATTATATCTACATGAGTGGCTTCCTCACATCCTCAAGGTCTTTGCTCGAATGGACATCTTTTTAGGGAGGTCTGTTATAATTTTATTTAAAATCATAGTTTCCAAATGCCACATATTCTATCTCTTTTTGTTGACTATTTAATTTTATGTCACAGCCCATATTAATACTTTATATATATTTGCAGTTTTAAATTTTCTTTTTTTAATTGAGATAAAATTGACATATAACATTATATTATGTTAGTTTTAGATGTACAACATAATGATCTGATATATGTATACCTTGTGAGATAATTACCACAATAAGTTTAGTTTTAACATCCACCCCTACATATAAAAATTAAAAATTAAAATAAATTTATCTTGTGATAAGAACTTTTTAGATCTATTCTCTTAGCAACTTTCAAATAAACAATAACAGTCTGTTAGCTGTAGTCACCATAGTATACATTATATCTCCAGGATTTATTTATCTTACAACTGGAAGTTTGTACCTTTTGACTACCTACTCCATCACGACCCCAGACTCTGGCATCTACCAATTTTTTCTCTGTATCTATGAGTTTGGATTTTATTGTTGTTGTTTGTTTTTACATTCCACATATAAGTGAGATATGGCAGTAGTTGTCTTTCTCTGTCTGACTTGTTTCATTTAGCATAATGCCTTCAAGGCCCATGCATCTTTGTTTTTATGGTTGAATAGTATTCCACTTATATGTTCTTTATTGTTTTTTGTTTTTGTTTTATTTTTCCCCCAGTTCTAATCTAAATTTTATGAAAGACTTTTTATGAAAGACTTTTTTCTACTTTGTTTGTTAATATATCTCCAGTGTCTAGTGCGAGGCAGGCATTAGTCACTTAATTACTGGATGTATTCATTTTTTATTGACTTAAATTTTTCCCAATTCTTTGAAGATTTAAGATTATATTTAAGATTCAAGCTGTCAGTTTAAAAATCTGCATGTATTCAATTTATTAAAAATAAATTTGTATACACTTTCTATGTGCTAAGCCTCTTGTCAGGCATGTTAGTTAAAAAGAATAAAATTTAGAATCCTTGCTCTAGGAGTTCCCTTCAGATTAAAATTCAATTATGCTAATAAACCATCAAAGTCACTATAATGGGAGTTGTAAAGCAGGGAAAAACTACACCTAAGATGGCATAAGAATAGGAGTGGACGTGAAACCTCTGTGTTCTCATCTAAGTTCCTTAACATCACCTTATCTTAGACCTTTCCCATAAAAGAAGGGTAAAACCATCATTGTGGTATTTTGTGGGGAACAACTCTAGAAATGAATATAGATCAACAAACTTTTGTTTGGTATATTGTAGACACACAATTAAAATTAATCTATTCCCTCTGCATTATTGGGTTCTGCCCCATGATAGTATACATAACTTCTCAGCATTCATGTATCAAATGGTAAAAATAATAGTCACATGTAAGTTTGAAAGTTCAATATTGAAGTAATATTGTAGATAAGCTAAAATCTAATAGGTAATGAGAGTCACTGAAATCTTTTGAATCAATGAGAATCATAATATTTTTTCTTATACTATGTATAATAGATCAGAAATGAGGAAATGAAAGGGATACCATTTAGGCTATGCTAAATTTCATAAGAATATTAATGCTGATTTTAAGAGGCCAAAAAGTAATATGAACATATGGGAGAGAGATTGTGGGTGTAGAATCTGTTGCACTTAGAAAATTATCATATATATTAATGAGGAAGAGAAAGAAGTCAGAAATGACCCCAGGACTTTGAGTAGAAACATCAACCAGATAGAGAAGATCAAAAATAGTAGCTGGCTGGCTATGGGGTGAATGGTGAAAAGATATGGTGAATATAATTTGAATATAATTGTAAATATAATGAATTTGACATTCACAGTAGACTGTTCTTTCATGTAGGCAGAAAAAGATTGTTGGAGTCCACACGGATCTTCATGAGTGTACTGGAAGATAGGAAGAAGAGAATTAAAAGAATGAGTAAAAATTGCCAAGAATGAACACATTTATAGAATTATTAAGAAGGATGTAGGCAGATGATAATGGGGATAATTAGTAATTTTGCAGAAACAAATTAAAAATCAACTGATTTTTCCAATTAGAATTTCCTCAGAGGTAGGAGGAAAGTCAGGAAGGAGGGAGGAAGGAAAAGCAAAGGTGAGAATGTAAACATTATTCATAGAAAGGGACTTAAGGGACTTAAATATAAAGAAAAAATTATGTTTGAATTTTTGAATACTTCGATGTTGGAAAATTGCAGAGACAAGTGGGCCGAGAAAAGATTGGGAGCTTGAGGAAAGTAGGTAAGATTATGGATCGCTGCTAAAGGAGTGATTGACAGGGGTATTGAGAGTTCGGGACAGGTACTGTGAAGCCCCAAATAAGTTATTTAACACACATTTATAGCTGTGTCAATCATCTGAACTCGACTGTTTGGAAGCACAAAGAAAAATGTATGGTTAATAGGCTTTCAAGGGCAGAGGACTGGCAAGGAGTAAATTAAATGTCTGTCAGGATGGTGAAGTTATTGAGTAAGAGCAAGCCTAAGTATTTGAAGAAGTAGAGAAGAATTTGAGAACTAAAAGAGACCATAATAAGATATCTGGCTATGGGGTGAATTGTATATTAAGGAACAGTTGAAATCACAACTGTTCCTTAATATACAAATACCCATGGAATTGTCTATTCCGTTTACTTCTTAGATTTCTATAAAAGAGAAGTATCTTAATTCAGATGAAGAGATATACCCTCTTCATTCAAAGGGAAGCAAGGGGAACTGGCATCATTAAGAATTCTTATGACTGATTCAGAGTCATTCAGGAGTATATAAATGTATCAGACGGTGGCATATACATCAAATAGTATGGCAGAGTGAAAGTTTACATAAAAGAAACAAAAGATAGAAGATTTCAAATAAGTAAATAGGCAGATTGTATCATTGGAAATGAACGATTTTAATTTATATACTAATTTGTAATTATGGCTTTTAGACATTCCATTGACAAATTTTAAAGCAACTCAAATCAATAGTTTGCATTAGTATTCATTTCTTATTATAGTAGAATATTCTATTTTATTATTTATATTTTACATTTCTCAATTAATGCTCATGTTGCTATTTTGATGCTAGTTGTATTTCCTACATGAAAACATCCCATTACATACAAATTTGAAAAATATGTGAAAAGAGTAATAAAAAGTTTTCTAAATATTTACCTAGAGATACTTTCTCTATTAAAAAAAAAAGTTTTGTATAGATAATTGGTATTTTAAAAATCTGGTTTGAATCATATACTATATATAGAAGTCTATTTTTTTCTTTGCTTACTTTCATCTATATTTATAATTATACGATAATTATATTATTTGTTAACAATTATATAATTTTCAAAATTGCAATTTATTATTACTATATGTTAAACAATCTAGTGGATATGTTGACTTCTTTTTACACTTTCATTGCTAGCTTTGGGACTGCCTTCATTCCCATAGATGATAAAAAGGAATCAGGAGAGAAATCTTAGCAGCAGACTGCTTCATATGAAGACCCCAACAAAGTTATTAAGACTTCAGGATAACAAACATCTATTCTGTCCTTTTTCTAAATTTCTTTCAGGCAAAAATGCAAATACGTAGAATGAAAAAAATGGATATGCAAATGCATGATTTATTTGATTACTGCCATCATTATTAACTTAGGCATATCACCTTTATTGCATTTCTGGTTGCTTATGAATATCTTTATTAAGTATTTCTCATTGGTGAATATCTTTTTGTAATTCAGAGTTTTAGTTGTTTTCAATAAGTATTTTGACCTAAATTCTAAGAAACAGAATTCATTGGCCAGAAGGTATATAAAATTTAAAAATGATACCACCTATTCAGAATAAGACAATCCTGAATTCAGGACTTCTAGGGGGAAACAAGTAAATTTTCTTCAAAAGCCTTTTTCATTTTTGTGACAAAGGAGTTGAACAGATACTCAGAAAATGTTGGTATTTTATTCAAAATTGTGTTTAATGGAATTCATGGGGAATCCATACTAAGAAAAATCTGAAAAGATTAAGAACATAAACAATTCATCAAACACAGTAGGAAAATAATAACTTGCTTGCTAACAACTAAAAACGTCACAAGCTAAGTGTGCACTTTCCAAGCAGTATCCATATGGCTATACATTATTTAACAGCTTTTATCGATTTCAGTCAGTCAGTAAGCATTTCCTGGAGACAGTCTTGTAGTTTGCTAGAACCTAGGTTTTTTCTCATCATACATTTAACAAATAATTTAGTGAGAAATGCCGTGTCATAACTAGCTTCACAGTCATTTTCCACTGTATAATGTGGAGAAAGAAGAGAACAATCATCAGACTAGCCTAAATTAGTTTAAAAATCAGGACAATCGTACCAGATAACTTTGGGCTAGAGTGGCTTTATGAGTTTCGAGAGCCCTAAGCTCACTGTTGCTTGCCTTCATGGTCCTCCTTATACATTAAGAAAATATTTAAAATCATATGGCATATGTGTGTTGTATAAAGACAAATATATTAAAGTCTATATTAAAACATTTTCTTATCTTTAAAAGTTCAAATTTTCTTCTGAGTTCAAAAGAAATTAAAACAGCTCATGGGTTTTTAAAAGTAGTGTGGGCCTTGGGCACTGTGCCTAATGGGTCAATTTTCTTTGCTTTCAAACATGTTACAAATCAATTCAACTTCTTACCTACCTCTCTGAAATCATTTAATACTTCTGGGTATTAAAGATGTGGAGTCCACTGAAGATGTAAATGTTGGTTTCATTTGCCTAATCTACTAGGTTGATTGGGCTTTTTTGTTGTTGTTTTTAAATTTTATTTTCTCAGAGTGGAGTGATGTGGACATGTAATAGGATGTGGAAGTCACCTGGAGTTGCAAAATAGATATAATTTAAATATGTATATGTAAACTTAAACTTGCTAATGATTATTCTTTTCTGCCTTCTGTGCAAATGACAATTGTTAACTATGTTGTCAAAGGATTTTACAGGTATGAGAATCATTGTTCAAGCCCACAAAATTAGCTCCATGGACTCCTTGAATCTCAATTATACTTGGGATGTTATTTGCAACATATTCCTACTATCAGATCAGATTTTCTCAAAGTCTAGGAAATTCATTTTAACAATATCTCCAGGTGATTCTTATAGATTTAAAATGTGAGACCCAAAAGTCTAATTGCACAATCTCTAGAAAGTCTGAGATGTTATGATTTTAGGATCAGTACTACCTGTAAAAAAAGTGAAGTGTACACTAAGGCAATATATTAGGGGTATAGTGGTCCAGACTATGCCCTTTGAGTCTTATTTTGCTGACCAAATACAAAAGAGAAGGAACTTCCTTTGTTCCTCTTTCATTTTTGCTATTGATGTCAAGAGAATTGCTCCACGGTCACATATGAAGCCTAACAGGCTGCTGTCAGAAAAGTTTCCTAGGTGTGTTTAAGTGCGCTCAGGGAGGACGCTTAGTAGATGACTGTGGAGTTGATGGTCCATGTGCTGCCTTGATCTAGGGCACCTGGGAACCATTTAGTGCTTAGATAGTACACTAAATGGCATTTGACTCTTTGTAAGAGTTCAGAAATCTTTCTTATTGTTTAATTCATTCCCAGGATGTGACTTTAGAATGGGGGGACTAGCTTTTATACCTCTGGTATAGTTACTTGTGCATAGACATATTTTAAAAAATACTATCTCTCACGTGAGAACAGGTATTGAAGTTTGACTAATAGATTTATTCTTTACAAAAAAAGATGTTTTTTATTTCTAAAGGTAGATTTGTTTTATACTTATTAGCATAATGTATGCCTTTTAAAAATTTGGAAACATTTAAACAGATAAAGATGATATTAGAAACCTCTAAATCTTACTACTTAGATCTCTGTTAACACTTTAGTCTTTGATGTATATATGTGTATGGGTGTGTATACACACCCATGTACATATATTCATATAGTTGAAACACATTGTATTTATAATTTTGCCCCTTTTAAAACAATATAAAATTACAGGAAAATATTTTTCTCAGTCATATAATACTCTTTATGAATTCATAGTATAATTATATCTTACTGTTTCCAAGAATTCAGGCTTTTTCTAACTCTGCTTCACTGTGGACACATGTTTAATTGTATTTCTCATTATTTCCTCAGAAAATATATTTGCTGGAAATAAGAGTCATTTTTCCAACTCCTGATACATTTTATAAAAATCAATTCTCATAATCTTTTATTTTTATTGTAAAATTAACAATAAAGTTATTGTTATTATAAAGTCTCTTGACATTCTGAGATATTTGATTCAATGCCTGAAAAAAAAAATTACACGGTGGAGAAATTTATGGCACACATTAAATTCATATATTGAAGAGTAAGAGAAAGAGAGGTATTTCAAAATGCCTACTATATTGATAATATAATGTTATAGCTTTAGAAAGCCCTATAGTAAAGAAAATCATTAGATTACTAAATATGAAGGGACAGTGGTAAGTATAAATACTGGTTATGGGATAAATTTATAAATATAAGAAAGACTTAAAAGTATAAACCACAGAAAGCTAGGAAATAGATTGGAAAGAAAAGAGATTTATAAATCTTAAGTCAGTAGAAATAAATTTAAATTTGTCACATATTACTAAGATAGATGCATAGTTTTTTTGGTGCAGAATAATAAATAATTTTGGATAACTATGATTTACATATGACATTATCATGAAAGGATTCAAAGATAAAACTAAGAGCTTAAGACTTCGCCCCCAACCTCACCCAGAAAAGGCAAAAAAAAAAAAAGGAGGTACTTTTGCATTCCAAAAGATGAAAAATAAACAGAAAATTTTAGGAAGGGCAGAGGTTTATAAAAGTAGTCAATATTAGGAAGTTAGTCATGACTAAGTCTTTCTAATATTTAGTTTTCTGAGAGGCTGAATAAATAGATTAGGTGTACTTTAACATTGCCCAGAAGGAGGTAATTTTGCAGTCTTGCTTTGCATTAAGTGCCAATTTTTATTCTTTCAGGGAAGGCCTCATTCATTACACCATCAAGGTCCTAGTGTTACCGTTCGGGGGCGATTCGAACTTCAGTGTCATGCCAGTGGCATTGGGGGATATAATGACGCGAAAGAGTAATTAACATTTTTCCTCCGTTCTTCCCCACTGATGCAGCAAAGAATCACACGTCAGCAAGATTTAGAAAAGATTTATTAAAAATATATTTTAGAAAGATAGCACGCTCCAAGGGAGGAACAGGTTTCCAGTGAAGAGAGCCGTGATGTTACCAGAGAGTGGGGATTTTTCTCCCACCCCATTGTCCAGATTCTTGATGTCTTGAAGAAAGAATTGAGCAAGACATCAAAATACAGTAGAAATAAAAAAGCTTTATTAGAAGGGAAAGTACACTTCCAGATGTGGAAGTGAGCTTGAGCAAGAGAAGCTTGGCTCAAAAGGCCTGGTAACAAAGCCTTTGGGGTTTTTATCTCTATTTGCTGTGAGTGGTCACTTTTCTTAGAGGAGTGGGCTTCCTTGATTGACAACTAAGATTGACAGGACTCAGTGATTCATCATTTGCTTTCTGCGCATGTTCGTTCCCAGAATTGTCTGTTATAATGGTATTAATGAAATTCTGGGCATATGCATCATATTATAATGATGGTATCATGAGGCTCAGGTGAGTTGAAGGTCTTTGGGGTCTTCATTGCGCAGATGCGAGTGACTGGCTTAAACTGGTACCTAATCCTCCGCTTACTTGTTTCTTTGAGTTAAAAAATGCCTTCTTGCTTGCTTAATTGCGAGAAGATTAGGGCAGACACCTTTTAGGCTAGGATGACCTCAGTGTCTTTGCAGGCAGACCCAAAACCCCCTAACTAACTTTCCTGCCTTACTCTTTTTTAAGAGCCATGACCCCCTTATTATTAATATGGATATAGAGAGATGGGAAGTCTCTTCTTCTGTATCTGCTTCCTGCTGAGAAGGGCCCATTGTCCTTGCCTATTGGGGTTTCATGGAGCTCCTTTCCTTTCTGCCCCAGTCGGGGTGGGTTTCCTGCTGAAGTGTCACCTCAGTCCCTAGACAAGAGAAAGAAGATACAAGCTTGTTATTTAAATCATATATCTATTAATTTCCATTACCGATTTGCCTATTAAACGAGTAAAGGGAAACAGGCTTGGTTAATATATTTCTTAAAGAATATAAAAAGACTTTTGGCCTAAAGTCCCCTCCCCTCTCAGACTCTAAAGGCCCTGTCTGGCCTAACATCATTTCTGCTAACGATGGGTGGATGACCCTTATCAATAGCCAGAGGATCTGAGTCACCAGTTTGGAGGCAATTGGATTTGAGGGAGAAAGCCTTTTTCCCAAAGAAAGGAGGGAAGAAAACTTAACTAGATTTTTAAAAAAGGTTAAGAACTCTGCAAGAGATGTCCCTTATCATTTCCTGCTAAAAGATTAAGAATTTGACAAGTGACGTCCCATATCAGTAACAACCCAGAAGTGGGAAGGTCTGAATTATATTAGGTCAGTGATGGGTGGTTGCAAAGGTGGTTGCCTTTCTAGGTGATTGGCCCATTAGGTCATTTTGATTGACACTTGGTTGCTATATAACTCTTTGTCTAGTCTAATACACTTACCCAGATATACCTGTTATAATTAGATTCATGAACTTATAGGCATAAACGTAGTATTATAATGATGGTATATTGAGGCTGAGGTTGTGCGCAGGTTAGAGTAGTACTTTCTGTGCATGTGTCTGTGGCTGGTTTAAACCAGCTATAGATTATGGCCCTCCTGTCCTTTGTCTCTGGGGATGCAGGAGGGATTCTCTAACTACTATTAGGGTGTTCTTTGGGCAGTCTCTAGGCTGGGCCTTTATTCCTTTGTTCCCTTGTTGCTCTTGTCTGACTAGCTACCTAACACTAGGAACACAGGCCCCTGAACACAATCAGTTAACTAAACTGAATAATTTCAGCTCAGGCATCTAGAATCCTTCCTAGTCCAGGCCGACTCAAAAAAAGGCATCTGGGTCATCACAACCTAGGCTGGACTGTCAGGCATCTTTTCTTATTCAGAACTACATGCCTCAGACAGTATAACATGTCCTAAATTCAGTTTTTAGCTTAGTCACCATCATCATTGCCTTTTCGCAACAAAAAAAAAAAACATAAGACCATCATTTTATTTCTAAGAAATAGAATATGAGCTTTTCAGACCCTAATTCTCTGAACAACAACAACAAAAAAGTCTAGCATTTCTAAATATCAAAAATGTAAGCAGCCTAATCAAGAATGTCAAATGCAAAGTAGAAAGTTCACATGTATTTTAAGATACAACTATGTAGACATTTAATCTTATAATTGTATTCTCAGTCAGTTACAGTATTGGATTAATGTTCTTCACAGAAATGTTAGCATGCAATAAGTTGTATGGTTATGAAACATAGCTATTTAAGACAGATATTAGGTTACTTAAACTTGTTATCATTAGTTTCTAAAAGCAACATTCTACACTCATTGACAAAGGGTAGTCATGAACGAAGAATACTGGAATGCAACTATTTCATCTGCATATAAATGATAACTTACTGCAGTGGCTCTGCCCTGGGCAGGGCATGGCTTGGGGATGGATAGTGACATAAGGGCATCAAAGCTGCTGAAGCATTCAAAGACTGCAAAGTAAACTAAGTATGTGCTTTAAGGAGAAACTGAAGCAGAATGTTAAGTGCTTCAGCAGAGTTTTACGATGCCTGAAAATCCGTAGGGCAGGCTCAGTAATCTGACACAGAATGGAGATAGGATGTTTTTTTTTATAACTTGGAAAGGATGTAACAATAGAACCTGCAAAAGCAATTACTTCTGGAATCCAGAGAAGCCTCTTTGTGCATTTGCATGTTGTTTTTGATTTTTTAAAAATTGTATTAAATGATATCAAATACATCTTCTTCAACTTAAATACTAAGCACTCACTAAATCTGGGCTTAAGATACAGTCCCTACTCAGATGCATCACATAAGGCAGACCAACTAACTGAAACAAGTGCTTCAAATTAAAGAGAGAACAAATTGAGTATGTTTTAGTGTTACTTTCTTGACAATAAAATTTACTAGCCCATACAAGGTACATTGCTAAAATCACTTAAAATTTATTGAACAAAACAAAGAACACGTCGTAGGAAATAAGCAAGAATATGAAAATTCCCATCTTCTATTTTAACGCCATGTCATCTTAATTTGATTCCCCATACTATTTTCTTTATATGCTTTTTTCCCCCAAAATCTCTGATCGAATTCTAAATATACAGAAGCACATTTTATTTTCCATGTTTATTTATTTATTATGTTTTAACTAGCTTTTGAGATAGTGTAACTGGAACCCCCATATTTTGCTTTGAGTCTGCCTGCCTGCATGCACTGACCTCAAAAAAAGGCACGAGGAGCTTGCAGTGTAGAAAAAAATAGTTTAATATTTAATTGGCCAATTCAAAGAAGGGGAGTTAATGCTAAAGACTCGACTCCCCGATGGCATGTAAATTATAGATTATATGGAGCAAAATTACAAGACACCCTAGGTTAGGGGTTCTAGGTCATGCTGGTAGCTGATTGCTCAGAGGTGAAGCTAAAGTGATAAATCATTTTTTCAGGTCTTGAGGACATCTCTGAGGTCTTTTCTGGTGTCCTTCTGTCTAATCTCATGGGAAAGTATCTGGGGGGTCGTTCCAATTTAGGGCTCAGGAACTGAAACATAACTTAGGTCAAGATGTTATCTTTAGTCTGTCAGAGGTCTGGACAGTGTGACTATTTCTCAGGTCTGGGCTACTGTCTTCTGTTACCTCAGAGTTGCTGATTATCCAGGGAAAGTCTAAGTCTCTGGCGGGGAAAGGGAGAGAGAGAGAGAGAGAGAGATGATTTCTAGAGCTAGGGTTTAAAAATAAATTTAATTAAAGTCATAAGGACCCTCAATTGGACATATGATATAACATGTTAAAGGCCAATATATTTTACTATTTTCTCTTTTTTTTCATCTATCATTTTCAAAAGCTCATTATACTAATACATTTGATATTTTGTAAGCCTCATTCCTTTAAAATTCATAGTCAGTTTCAATTAGTCGTCAAATGGCTTGTTGATGAAAGAATATCCAAACCTATAGAAAAATTTAGAAGTTTATTTGAGCCAAGATTTTGAGCAGAAGAAAGATCTCAACAGATTGACAAAATTCTCTGGAGAATGAGATTTTGCAGTTCTTTTCGTTACTGTTGGGGTGATCTAAAATGCGTCCTTGTCCTGGTAGCATTGAAGGGTTCTTGGTTCTTTCCAATGACATACTAAAGAATTATAGATCAGTAAGATTTAGAAAAAGTAAGATTTATTACAGCATATTTCAAGAGAGAAAGGGGCTATGCCAAAGAGGGCTATAGCCTTGTGGCAGTGGAAAGGTCTGTATTATGTTAGGGCTGTGATGGGAGGTTACTAGGCTGGTGCTAGATGATTGGCATGTGAGATCATTTTGATTGACCTTTGGCTGTTATATAACCTCTTGCCTACTGCACAGCAGTTATGTAGAATTCAGTCTGTTATAATTAGATTCATAAACTTGTGGATATAGGAATGATATTATAATGATGATATAATGAGGCTAAGGTCATAGGGAGGTTAAGGTGGTACTAACTGCACAAGTGCTTGTGGCCAAACCAAACTGGCTACTATTTTATGGCATTTTATTCCTTTTTGCCTCAGGGCATAGGGGTAATTTATAACCATAAAATGGAGGGTTCGAAGGAAGTACTAAGGGAGGTCTTTTGGAGGTGTTTTCATTTCCCAGGTTCTTTTGTCTACCTAACTACCTAACATTTTTATGCATTCAAAATCAAAGGAGAGAACATAAGGAAGGAACATGAAATTTATTGATGGTAGATTAAGGAGGCCGAAGAAAGCAAAGTAGGAAATCTTTAGGATTGGATAAAGAAAATGGAGAGATACATACTTCTTTTACATTGGTTGATACAGGATAGCTAACATCTAACATTTATGATACATAGAGATGGTATGGGGGCAACAAGATGACAGTGAGAAGTTTTGTGGGCTTATGCTCTGGTGCCAGCAGTTATGCCTTTGAGAGGTGTGGAAAAAAAATTCCTCTGACATTTCAAAGGTATCTTATCCTAGATGCATAAGAACAATGGGAAGGGCTCACTTAAGGTAAAGAGTGACCTTTGCTATGGAAGCTCTAGGCCTGAGATATGACTACCCACCATGACCTGCTGAGTTAGGAATTTATGATCAGACCATCCTGTGTGGTTACTTTCACTCGCTGAGCTTGTCAGGCCTGCAGTGTGGCCCCCCTGAGCTTCTCAGGCTTATTACAAACCCCCCTTTAGTGTTCACAGTCTCATTAGCAAAAAAAAAAAAAAAAAATACTGCTAAGGAAATTTTTCTTACACATTGGATAATGGGGAATTGTCCGTCCTCTGCCAATGTGCCTGTCAGCAATTCTGATAGTTTTAAAGTCAGTTTATGTAGACTCCACAAGTACAATTCTCAAAACGAATATATTTAAAATTATAATTCTTGTAGAGTTGCACATTAAGATAATCTGACCAATGTAGTTTGAGCAATTACATGGGGATTAAGATATTTTAAGAATTTTAGAATGTAATTTGACTTGGCAATGGTCTACATCAACATAGAAGAGTTTGGAAAAAAATGAATAACAGCTTGTAATCCTATAAATGAGATGTTCCTAGGATGCAATTCTCAAGTCGATAGAAATTTATCTAATATTTTAATGAGAACTAAACTATTTTTAAAGCCCTACTAATGTAAAACAACACATTGGAGAAATTTAAGAATTTAAGACCTCTGCAATTAACTTCAAGTTTTCAAAAAAAAAAAAAAAAAAGGCTTATTATAATCTGTATCCAAGCTATCATTTTCAATTATAATATTTCTGTTGATGCTTTATATATTGCTTTATATAAAGTGCAGTCACACACTATGCCATGATATGTTCTTAACCTTATGACCTATTATCTTCATTCTAATATGGATAAGGAATCTGAGCCTTGGTAATACTAAATTACTCAATTAGTAAATGGTAGAGCTAGGATTAGAACCCAAATTTGCCATGTTTTGATGTCCTCTACTTTTCAGTACTGTAATTACACAGTAACCAAGGCTGATTAGATCAGCTCTGGTTAGTTTACATGTAAATAAAGTCAGAGGAATCATCAGTACATTTTTTTTTTCTGGTACCAGTACATTTTGAACTTGTACTTTTATTAAAATACATATAACTTGGACCCACTCCTACTGTTCTATATCAAACTTCCACTTTGCTCTCATACACATCTTAGTTTTTAGTAACAGTGAAACAGCTTGAGCTATTCTCTGCTGGAAATACCTTTACCTCACTAGAATTTCAGGAGATTACATGTAATTTAACCTCACTTTGAAATCCTCATATTTCAAATAGTCCTTTTGTTAAGAGAGTTTAATATTTAGTCAAAAGCAGGAGGTCTATATAAAAATGAGATGGTGTATCATGAGATATTTCTACACAGAGATTTTTTTAATAGCAATTTAACAGGAACCTCATCATTTTCTGAAGCCCAAATTAGGACTGATGGCTTGAAAATATTGGCATACAGTGAAAGACAATACCTGAAATTGGGAATGCTGTTGGAAATTCAATACATTATGCATAGAATAAATACAGTCATTTCATTAGCCATGACTATGCTGGATTTCCTTATGACACTGAGCTTCCTCTTTTTCTTAATAGCATACTATCATAATCTTAATTTAAAAAATTGAAATGTGTTAATTTGTGTAAGAGCAAGAATTGTGTATAGAATCGGTCATGTGCAACATAGTGTATGTCATCTGGTACGTAATAGGAATTTATGTATAACTTTTAAATGCATGAATGGCCATGCAAATAAAATGATGAATTAAAAAGTCAGCTTTCAATTTTGAAGACTGTCCTTCACCATTTAAAAGTACGCCCCAAATAATAGTATTCTTGCAAGGATCAAATGAAATGTGGAAAAGTCTTTGTAAAACTTTATATACATGTTAGATTATATTGAAAATGCACTAAGAGCTCTTTGAGATTATTTCAATTCCACAATCTTAGATCAAATACCAACATTGTTAGTGATGTTGAAAATATCTTCTTTGAAAACCACATAAGCATATATATTTTATAATTTAAAAATTTCTGTATTGTTATATGTGCTTATTTGTGGTTTTACTTTTAAACATTTTAAATATTTTTTCTTTAGAACTGTTTATTTCATATTTATATAGTATAAAACATATTCTATATACATTTTTAAAATTCAAATTGATCTATTAGTTAAATATATAAACCTGTTTGTTTAATCTACTGCTTCTTACCTCGTAGATTTCAACTAGGTAGTAGCAATGATTATTCCCACTATTTGGACCAGGAAACATGGAGGTTAAGTGCAGTGTCTATTGCCCTGGACCAGCAATCTATATTAGTACTGTGACACACACACACACACACACACACACACACACACACACACACACCTGCTTGTTGCATTGTATGACATATTTATAACATGAAGAATTTTATCTTAGAAAAAACAGTGAGGTTTAAAGAAACCAAAAATGAAAAACAGTTGGTACAAGGAAATTAGAAAATAAACTATACTATTATAGTCACAGCTAAACCGAATTTAAAATATTTTAAAAAATGGATTTTACTTTTGTTCTTCAAACATGTAGAATGCTATTCAATATGCAATGTATGCAAAACTAATATTGAGTCTAATATTGACCTGTTTTATAGAAAATGCATTGCAGGCTTTTTTTCAAAGGCTATTTTCTTCTCTAATACTTCCGAGGTCAATGTGATCTTAGTTTGATCCAAGTATTTCAGTTATCACTTTAGAAAAAACTGCATAGTTGTGACATGTGCACAGAAACCTAAAAGGTGGGTAGAAGGAGCCAATATGGCTCACTGTGAAGAGGATTTTGGGCAAGACCCTAAGATGGGAAAGTGTAGAAGTAAGAAGCCCAGAGTGCTGATCAGTAAGGAGAAGTGTGCAAGCTGTTATATAAGGCAAGAAAGAGGCAGGCCATGGTGAGAAGTTATATGAGTTAAAAGTAAGAGATTGCTTCCATTTAAAATGACATCGATGTATAGCAAATTCTTTGAGCGTATCAATGGATGTCATAAAAACTATGTGGAGATGGACAACTGATAGTTTTTGGATTTATTTTGATTATTAATCAAATGGGAAGTAATAGAAAATTTTGACCTTTTCCTTCAGCAGCTGTGCTAGTCTAGTTAACATTTAACTCAGCATTTCATGATCAAGGTAACTAACCCTGAGCTAGCAAAGAAAACCTATTTGGCCTGTACCCAAGGTGAATACCCAAGAAACTAATTAATACTCCTTGACTTCACCTGTATTGTTTATAAGAGCATGCCATATCTGTCACTGGTCCTCTCCCTTCAAAATGACTATTTCATTTGCATTCTCCCTGTACATGCACTCTACCTCCAACTCATTGTTTCTCTGCAGATGACCATTTTTCAAACAATCAAGAAAAATATAGATCATGAGTCAGAATTCCTATAACTCATTTTCTTCCTCTCTGACTTTAAAATCAATACAATGTTTATATTCTTCCTCCTTGGCTTAGAACAAGAAATTTTCTCCCTTAATCTTTTTTGCCAGAAAAATCTCTTCACCTGCATTGTGAATCCCATCCCAGATTGCCTTGTCTGAAAATTTAATTATTCGTTTAATTTCTTCATTCATTATCAGTCTCCATCCCTCCCTCTCTTTCCTTCCCTTCTTTCTTCCTTATATTCCTTCTCCCTCCTACTTTCCCTCCTCGTTTACCTCTGATTTCTTCTTTGAAGAAATCAAACTTCTTTAAATCTTTCTTATCATAAAACAAAATAAACAAATAGTGAAAAATCTTTCTGACTTATTTCCCTTCCTGCAAACCTACTATTTGTTCTTTCCTTTTACTATGCAAACCTTTTTTGATATAATAGTCTACTTTATCTGCCTCGATTTCCACAAACCTGATTCACCTTTCCTCATATAATATGAAAGTTCTGCTTTTATCTCATTTTGTAAACATATTCACTAAATTCATCACTTTTCCATGTTCTTATAAAGAACTTTACTAAATTTTGCTAAATCCAATGGCATATTTTGATTCTCATTCTTTGACTTCTTAAAGTATGTGATATTGTTAACCATCTCTATTAGAAAATATTTTTAACAGGTTTATTGAAGGATAATTGATATACAAGGAATTGCACGTGTTTACTGTATACAGTTTAATGAGTTTGGACATATGCAAATACCCATAAAATATTCACCACAATCAAGTGATAGACATATCCAACACCTCCCAAAGTTTCTTGTGTCCCTTTTTTTTGTTCATTTTGTCACAAGAATAGTTAACATCAGATCTACCCTTTTAATAAATTTTGAAATGCACAATACCTTGCTGTCAACTATAAGCACAATATTGTTTGGCAGATCTATAGAGCTTATTCATCAAGCATAACTGAAACTTTATACCCATTAAGTAGAAGGGTAGAGCCTGGAGAACCTAGATGTTTAAGCTGCAAGCAAAGGAGGAAAACTGTCCTTCACTTCTAGGAAATTTCTCCTTGTTTCTTCTTGCCCTTTCTTAACCTCTTTTGATAGTTTTTCCTCCTTTGCTCACAGCTTAAACATTTATGTTCTCCAAGGCCTATCTTCTTCCACTTCTCATTTTACTCTTCATGTACTACATGGTAATCACAAAGCATGACTCAAGCTAATTGAATAATTTTATCTTCCACATTCCTTCTTAAATTCATATTGTGATAATGAGAACATGATTCATGCAGCCTCACAAGTAGAAACCTTAACATCTTCAATCTTTTCTTTCCTTCAATACCGACACGCAATCAGGGACAAATTCTTCCAGATCAGTGCTTCTTATACTATCTGTGCTGAAAGAAACGTGTTTTAATATCTGTACCTCTCTATCTTTTCTGTGCCTGCCCTAATTCCAGACTATTTCAATATTACTTAACTGATGATACTGCTTCTTGAATCTCTCTAACCTTGATCTTTATTTATTTTGAAGTTCTTTAAAAAAAATTCTTCCACTATCATTCTTATAATAAAACAAAATGACCTCAATACCCTCTGGCATGCCCTGTGACATCCTTACACAAAAGTATTTCACAAATTCATTTCAGCCCACAGCTAGAACTCCACAGAATTCACTAATCCACAAATATATTACTTACTTTTTTTGCATCAGTTATTCCCATGGCCTGGAAAGTCCTTCAACACTTTAACAATCCTAGCTATCCTCAAGGCCTGGATCACATATCATCTCACACATCATCTTTTCTGCCAAGTCTTTTGTGAACATTCTAGGCTTGCTTAGCTCTCAAGTAAAATGAAAAAGGTTAATTGACCTTTGGAGTGATGCAGTTTGGATTCAACCATTGATGGTCAAGAATCATAATTCAATTTTTAAAGTTCACTGAGCCTCAATTGCATCTCTTCAAGCATTGAAATAATATCAATATTATTGAGTTGTATTATTGAGTAAATGAAAGATGTACAGATTGCAAAGTGATCTGCATAGTTCTTGATGTATAGAAAGTAGATAATATTAAATAAATTCTGCCTTCATTTATAATGCTATTCAATATTTTATTATTACATTTTTATAATGTAACTATATTTGCATTATTACATATCCACCACCTTCTTGCTACTATGTTCTGATATCTTTTAATTCTTGGGTATAGTACTGGATAAAAACAAAGTAGTTTCTTTATATATACTTGATGAATGCATGAATGAATAGATTGCAAGGTATCACAGTGGAAGGGAGTCATTTGCCTCTCATCAACGCCCAATATTTACTTTCGCTTTAAATTAAGATCTAATTTCCAGTGGTTTTTAATGTTTATTATATGGACATTTGCACTGTTGTTTTAATAAAAAAAAAAAAAACTCTTTAAAAATTACAAAGTGACTGTCTATTGTAAGACTGATTCCCCTCACAAAGACAAAAGAAGCTACTTTAAGTGAAAGATATTTTAGGTGCATATCCCTTCAGTGCACAGAATATCATCAATCAGTCACCACCTTTATTCCAAACCCTAAGAAGAAAGCTCCAGTGTCCCAAAAGCCTGACAAACCAGACTCAACAAGATGACCATATTACCATTGAAAGATAGCATACAATGCAGGAAAACATCTAAATGTTGTCTACAGTAATTTAGTTCTGAATTCTTTCAAGGCAATTTTTGATAATACTTACCTTGTACAACATTATAATCAGAGAAATATATGTTTGTATGTGTATGTGTGTGTATTCTCTATAGAAAAAATAGTGTATCTTATTTTTGTTTATTTTGTTTTACTCCTGCAGAAAAGTCTTGCTTTAGGACTTTTTGAATTGTGGCAGCAGATATCGAAGCAAATAGAGGTCAGAGAAATAAGATAGAATCAATGCGATGTGGCAGATTTATGTTTTGCATTTTTATTATACATAAAAAATATTGTGGACTAAGATGATATATTTAATAGGGGAGATCTTAAATTAATGTTCTGTTTTCTAAGAGAAAAAATTAAAAGGTTATTTTCTCCAAAACACAGAGAGAATGGATAATGTTAAATTATCAGTTTAAAGTTGAATTTTCATAAGCAAAAAAAAAAAAATGATATAAAAAAAGTTGAATCTTAAAAAGTTTATATAATTTTTAGTCTGTTCAAAAGGTCAAGATAAGCCATAACTAATTGAGAGAAGGGTTTATCTATATGCTTTAGAGTTTAGATAGCTTTTAAATAAAAAATGAACTGTTACATCTCAGTTCTACGTTGCATTCCAATGCATAAGTGATAGCCCATTTGGTAGACTTATCTTGATATTGCCTAGTATAATGACCACTGAGACAAGGAATAAAATTATATCCATCTGAGGAGATAAGCTTAGTATTATAAGGAGCATTTGCATCTAAATTATGACCACAAAAATATTGTGGTCATCAGATTTTTTTTCCAAAGAAAAATGCTTGTTATTTAAATAGAATAAAATGTTTAGATTCATAATCATAATCATAATGTTTTCAACTATAATTGTAGTATGTACTTTATTCCATTTTTATAAGTATATTTTATAATATTTTATATGAGTAAAATATTTTTTAATGATCTCCCTCAATAGGAAACTGATACAGTATAAAAATCTAAATGATGTCACCTGTGCGGTAATGGGTCAGTATATTTGAGATGTCTGTCTATCTATCTGTCTGTCTGTCTGTCTGTCTGTCTATCTATCTATCTATCTGCCTATCTATCTATTTATATGTATATATAGATTATAGGCTATATATATATATATATATAAATTTAAGAATATAGATATTTTCTATACATACACCTATCTAGATTACAGATATATAACTCAAACACATTGACACAGACACAGACATATAAAAATGTCCAAAATCAAATGTTAATTATATATATTTATTATAGTAATATTATAGTAATGCTATCCATTGTTAACCAAGTTGACTGATGTAATTTCTTATAGGTCTATTTTGTAAAACAATAACAACAAAAACCTTATTTAGGCTTTAGTCAGAATAGCTAAGACACTGACTCCATGAATGCACAGAACAGAAAATACGTGTGTGTGCATAAGTGAGTGTGTTTGCATGTGCATGTACATGGGTAAGACTTTTCTTTTAAAGTCCAGAAACATAAAATGAATCTAAAACCCTCACAGGCAACTTATGGTACCAATGGTCAAAAATTTTCTTTTAATTTTCTTTTAATGTGACCAGATCTTTTCTGAAGTAAATGTATCAAAACAATATTATTTACTGATCAGTCTTCTCCATTAACAAAACCTGTGATGTGTGTTTATGTGTTTGTGTGTATGTACATGTGTATTTGAAGGGGGATCGGGTGTTTCTATTTTTTAAGAACTGTGTTTTAGTATTTTATTTGGTGGAAATAAGGTATTTAAGAAATAAAGTATTTAAGACTTTAATTTTAGTGGATAATGTACTTTCTGAATTCTACTTTTTCCCTTGAACATGGGATATATCTATCCAGAAAAAAATGTTAGTTGATCACTTAACTAAAACCTAGTTCTAATTCATCATATATAAGAAAATCTCTATTTTATTTCCTGTGCTCTGGATCTCTATCATTTACATTTTTCACAAAAAAAGTATCGCTTCACTTGGTGTGGAATAATTGTTACAAAGCCTTTGCAGCATTACATGTTATGTTTTATGGTATATAATGGGATTTTTAAAAGGGTAATCTATTATTTTCCTCTATTGCTGCAACAAATAGTCACAAAACATTTTGCAACATTCTGGCACCTGCACAAGGCTGTGACTTATAAATATGCAAATGAGACTACATCCAGAACTGGCAAAAATTCAGGACTCACACACAATTACAGTTCTGGCAGCCCTCAATGCTATGATACTGGACAAGAAATAGTTAGGTTAATTAATACAAGGTATAGTTTTTACATTTGGAATGTAGAACGCTTTTAACATTACAACTATTTGGGAATTAAGATATTTTACCTATTACTATGATTTTTCTCACTAATATTGTTGGAACACTTGACATAGGTTTTAACAGTTATTTTGTACTACTTAATGTTGCTAAGTCCTGGCAAGATTACTACTTTCTCTACAAAATTTGTTTTATAAACAATGCTTACGATGATTGTATTCCTTGTTATGAAGCAACTTGGATGCCAGACACTGTTTCCCCTAATATTTTCAGAAAAAAAAAAATCCTACTGTTTTACATAGTGTATAGTACCGTTACTCTCTAAAGCTGCACTCAGCTCAGCTTATAAAGCAATGCTATCCTCCAATAATAAAGCAAGGCCCTAGATTTTCCATTTCTGCTGAACAAAAAGCCTTCTTGTAAATCTAAGTATTTATTCACTGTTGAAAACTTCTTCCAAGTATAAAAGCATATAAATATTCAAAAGTTTACCACAACGTGTTACCTGTCTTCAATGGTTGCATTAAGATGGTTCAACAAAAACAAAGCTGGGACAAAATGAAAAGGCTTACCTAGAGCCAAATCATATTAAACCCAGAGCTTTCTCCACTTACCATGTGTGTAGATCCATAGCACTCTTAGTAGTTCTTTGGGTTTTTGTTTGTTTTGCTTTGTTATTTATAAATTTGCATATACTTAGTATTAACCTTAATATTTCTCTATCCATTAGTGAAAAATCACTGTCTACTCCAGACACAAAAACAAATATACTAACATGACAGATGTCTCAGGGAATTTCATTCTTTCACCCTAAAACATAGAGTCATCATTCTTGAGAGTGGTAGTTCTTCACTTTTCTTTTTTCATTCAGATGTAACTGAGAATACCATCAACTACCATCAGAAGTAGTAGCTCCCCATTGTGTGACTTTCATGGGAGTCATGGAGGTAGAGGGGTTGGTGTTCTCAGAATCTGAATCAAAGTGCAGTCTGAAAAGGCATTCCGGGCCACTCTGTCTCCTTTCTTATTATGGCCTCATCCCTGTTAATTGGGTATATTTGATATGATATGGAACAAATATAAAGTCACATATTGTGGATAATATGAAAGATCTTCATTCTGTTTTCTGTGACAACTCAGGGGCATAATTAATGACAAAGTTAGGGCATATTTTTAGCTGTGAGTGAAGCCTTGGGGTTAGTGAATTTGAGCGTCTTTTCATATAGCCATTGGTCATTTGTATATCTTTTTGGGAATAGTGTCTGATCAGGTCCTCTGGACATTTTTAAATAAGATTGTTTTTTGTTGCTGAGCTATATGAGTTCTTTATATATTTTGAATATTATCCCTTGATTGGAGGTATCTTCTCTCAGTTTGTTGCTTTTTGGTTTATTGATGTTCTGCTGTGCAGAAGCTTTTTAGTTTGCTGTAGTCTGATTCATTTATTTTTGCTTCTACTTCCTTTGCCTTTGGGGTCAAGTTTACAAAAATCTCTCTGAGACCAAGGTCCATAACAGCTATGCTTCCTTCTATGTATTTTATTGTTTCATGTATTACATTTAAGTTTTTAATCTATTTTGACTTATTTTGTGTGTATCATGTCATAGAGTTGTCTAGAGTCATTTTTCCCCACACCATTCATTGAAGAAACTTTCCTGTCTCCATTGTATGGTTTCGGTTCCTTTGTCAAAAATTAGTTGCCTATATACGTGTGGGTTTATTTCTGAGCTCTCAACTCAGTTTCATTGGTCTTTGTGTTTATTTTTCTGTCAGTACCATACTATTTTATCATTGCAGCTTTGTGGTATAATTTGAAGTCAGGTAGTGTAATACCGCTAGCTTTGTTCTCTTTTTCTCAGGGTTATTTTAGGTATTTAGGGTCTTTTGTGGTTCTCTACAAATTTGATGATTTTTGTTAAATTTCTTTGAAAAGTGCCATTGGGATTTTGATGGGGGTTGCATTAAATCTGTATATCACTTTAGGTAAAATGGCCATTTTAGCTATATTGATTTTTCTAATCCATGAGCATGGAATATCTCTCCATTGCTTTGTTTCTTTTTCAATTTCTTTCAACAATTCCTTGTAGTTTTCAGTTTATAGGTCCTTCACATCCTTTGTTAAGTTTATTCCTAAGTATTTTATTCTTTTTGTTATAATTGCAAATGGGATTGTTTTCTTCATTTCTTTTTGTAATATTTCATTTTTAGTATAAAGGAACACACTGGATCTTTGTACATTGATTTTGAATCCTGCAACTTTACTGTGTTTATTTATTGTTTCTAATAGTCTGTTGGTGGAGTCTTTAAGATTTTCTATATGTAGAATCATGCCATCTGCCAAAAGTGATAATTTTACTTCTTCATTCTCAATTGTATGTCTTTTATTTCTTCCTCTTGTCTAATTTCTCTGGTTAGGACTTCCAGCAAGTACTATGTTGAATACAGTGGTGAGAGTGGGCATGCTTGTCTTGTTCCTGATCTTAGAGGAAAAGCTTTCAGTTTTTCACCATTGAGTATAACATTAACTGGGGTGTTGTTATATATGGTCTTCATTATGTTGAGTTACTTTCTTTCTATACCCATTTTATTAAGTGTTTTATTCAGAAATGAGTGCCATATCTTGTCAAATGCTTTTACTGCATCTATTGATATGATCGCATGATTTCAATCTTTTATTTTGTTAATGTGGAGTTTCGCATTGATTGATTTTATATGTTGAACCATCCTTGTATCCCTGGCATGAACCCTGCTTCATCGTGATTCATTATCTTATTAATGTATTGTTGTATTTGATTTGCTAGTATTTTGTTTAGGGTTTTCCTATCTTTGTTAGAGATATTGGCCTATAATTTTCTTTTTTTTTTTTGTCTTATCTTTGCCAGGTGTTGGAATCGGATAAGGTTGGTCTCAGAAATGAATTAGGAAGTATTCTTTCTTCAATTTTTTGGAAGAGTTTGTGAACAATAATTATTGAATCATTATGAATGTTTGATAGAATTCATCAGTGAAGCATTCTGGTCAAGAACTTTTGTTTTTTAGGTTTTTAATGACTATTTTAATTTCCTTACTGTTGATCAGTCTATTTAGGTTTTCTAATTCTTCATGATTCAGTCTAGGAAGGTTATATATATCTAAGAACTTGTCCATTTCTTTAATTTTATCAAATTAGGTAGCATATAACTTTTCATAATATTCTTGTATAATCCTTTGTATCTCTGTGGTATTGGTTGTAACTTCTCTTTAATTTATGATTTTATTTATTTGATTTTTTTCTCTTCTTTCCTTAATGAGTCTAGCCAGAGGTTTGTCAATTTCATTTATCCTTTTAAAAAACTAATTCTTTGTTTAATTAATTTTTTCTATTGTCTTTTTAGCCTCTATTTTATTTAATTCTTCTCTAGTTATTATTTTCTTCTTTCTACTGACTTTTGGCTTTATTTGTTCCTCTTTTCTAGTTCTTTAAGGCACAATATTAGATTATTAATTTGCATTTTTTTCCTTGAGTTAAGCCTTTAATGCTGTGAACTTCCCTCTTAGTACTACTTTGGTTGCATCCCTAAAATTTTGATTTATTGCATATTTGCCTCTTTAGCACAGTAGGTAGCCCACCAGTCTCATAATCTGAAGTTTTTTTATTGATAACTTTTTTCTTCTATTTGTTATATTCAACAAATATATACTAAATATTTGCATCCTTACTGTGAATATAGTATAGAAATTTAACAAGTTTTCCCTGTCTTCTAAAAGGCCTCTTAACAAGACATTTATTACCTGGGAGAACATTTTAAGATCCAAGACCTGTCTTTTAACTTTGTAGTCTAAAGAATTTACTATTGGCTACCCATACTGAATGGCCTTTTTGTATTAGTTATTTTCTCAGAAAATCTTCCTGTTTTTAAAGTAGCTCACAGACATGTCTTCAGTAATAATTCTAAAATTCCAAGTTATAATACCTACCAAGGTGACTTTGAAAGTAGACAGTTGCTTGTTCAATGTTATGGATTGAATTGTGTTCCCCAAAAAGATCTGCTGAAGTCTTTATCCCTAGTATCTCTGAATGTGAATTTATTTGAAAATAAGGCCTTTGCAGATGTAATAATTTAAGATGAGGTCATACAAGAGTGAGGTGGGCCCTTAATTCAAACAACCATTGTTTTTATGAGGCGAGAGGCACACACAAGGAAAACACCATGTTGTGACAAAGGTGGAGACTGTAGTGGTGCAGCTTCAAGAATAGGAACAACAAGTATTGACTGTCACTACCAGAAGTTAGGGAGAAGCAAAGAAAGATTTTTTTTTTCCCCCAGTATCAGAGAGACCAAACCAAGCTACCACTTTAATTTCAGAGTTTTAGTCTTCAGACTGTGAGAGAATAATTTTGTTTTATGTTAAGACACCTCGTTCATGGTATTTTGTTACAGTAACCCTAGGAAACTTTAATAAAATAACAAAGCCAATGTCCAGACAGTATTCACTTGCTTGACCATAGCTGTTATCTACAGCTAGTTTCGTTTAGACTGATTGTAACACTCATTGGTTGGTGCCCAAGCTATACTGATTATTAATTATTTCTGAAGGATCCTTCATTTTGTGAGCATGGGATCAAAATAACAAAAATGGTTGAAAAGTTTAATGATGCATGAATATGGAAATTGACAGCTAAGAATCTTTTTTAGGTAGTTAAATTGAAGGGCAATGCCAAAATTTGCTGCTAAGACTTTACTCCTTTAATGTATAAAATTTAGATATTTATCCTATTGACTGATAATATATTGCTCTATTAAATACATTCAATAGTTTTCTCCCCCTTCCCACCCCATTATTATATAAACCTTAGCTCTGGACTAATTTGTAAAGTTCCTACAGATTTCATCTTAAGAGGTCATTCTTATTTTCCTCATTCCCATTATGGGCATTGAATCCTCAGCAAAAGTAACATTAAGTAGTGTGTTAAGAGTGAAATGAACACAAAGGTAAAGTTATCTTCTTTTGTCTTTAAAAAGTTTAGATTCACTGCTAGGCTTGGTCATGGTTCTTGATTTTGTAGAACCAGAGTGGGGGGAACACAGTTAATGGGCTAAGGAGCTTGGTTTGAGAGTTTAGAGAGACCATAAAGAGGCCTTAGA
This sequence comes from Pteropus medius, assembly GCF_902729225.1. Taxonomy (NCBI): domain Eukaryota; kingdom Metazoa; phylum Chordata; class Mammalia; order Chiroptera; family Pteropodidae; genus Pteropus; species Pteropus medius. The sequence continues at coordinate 20,938,329 of NW_024349800.1, read as the reverse complement.
AGGTTGCCAAGTGCCACTCGCATACGCTAATTCTGAACCTAGGGCAATTAATAGTTTGGAATTTTATTCGATAATTGACAAGGTCTAGGTTAACCTAAGTTTTAATCTTGAATATCTAAACTCTATTAAGTTAAATAGGCTATTACTCAAATTTTATAGAATGTTAGGGATTTGGCACAATATATAGTCCTGCTTTTTGAAAATTAAAATGAGAAAGTAAAGTGGGGATAGGACTTTGGAAATGAAGGATGCATGAAGCGAGTATATAACCCAGTCTGAGAGTTTAACAAAAGCCTCCTGGTGAACTAAACCATCTATTAAATACATTCAATAGTTTTCTAAGTAATAGTTTTTAACTAAGCTGTAAAGGGTAAATGAAAGTAAAGCAGTCAAGAAATGCAGGGAAGGCATTGCAGGCAAATGTAAATATATCCCTCTTCCCCAGTAAATACAAATGAGCAATGTTATAATCGAATTTGGAGTAAGGAAGAAGCAAGAGAGATGAGATCAACTAGCACTAGCAGGTACAAGGTTATGACAAGATCATGGAGGATTGCAGACAATCTGTGCATCTTAGCTTTATTGCGTGGAGGTCCGGGAGACATTAATGCATTTAAGCAGAGCGCTACCAGCTCTTCATGTCCATAGATAAAACACTTGACTGGTGATGTGGAGAAAAGATTTAAAGACCAAAATCATGTCGACATTAGGAACAGTTAAGACAATGTCACGGTGACACAGAAATGACATTTTAAGTCCCTAAATTAGAACAGTAGTGAATGAGAGTGGAAGACTAATTTTTTTAAAGTGAGAGTTTTACCTTCTCAAAAACAAAGGACTGATGGGTGTAATGTATATACATATATTACATATATACACACTCATATATAAATATATATTTGCTTTCTCAACATGTAAAGGTGTATATTTATTCCAATAATTTTTACATGTTATAAAAATGGTAAATAATCTAAATACCACTTATAGTATGAATCACTATGTGGCTTTTGGAAAGAATGAATTAGGAAATATATATTTATATATATTTCATAAAAGTATTTTCATATTCAATAATATGAGAAATAAGTTTTTCAAAGCATTATATTATTTTACTTCCATAAAATTAAAATACTTAAATATTTATAAATATGCAGAAAATAATTATATAGTGTAAACTTAACAATATTTAGGCTTGAGAGATGAGTGTATTTCTCTTTTTATGTTATTTATTTTTATATTTGTGAGTTTTTCCAAGTGGTTTGTTTTCATATTCTCTTTTAGAAAATGTAGCCCATATGGAACAAATAAATACTTAAATACAAAGTTTTTTAAAAATTATAATTAATTGTTTTATGGAATGATGAGAAAGGAAGTATCAAGATTGATTCTCTCTTTTTCTCTTTTTTATAAAACCAAGTTACTGAGATGGCTTTTAGTGCCAGCGATTGAGTGGGTAATTGCAAAAGAAGAATATTTTTGTTCGATTTCTGGAGATGGAGGAGATAACCATTTAATAGTTTTCACATTTAGTATATGATGTATTTCTAGCATAGGCAGGATAAGATTTCTGACCTTTGGGAAGAATTTGTATTGGAGATATAGACTAGTGCTCAATAGCATATAATATAGTAGTCAAAATTTATAGTTTTAAAATAAGTGATAACATATACAGTTAAGCTAATTCAGAAGTAGACAAGTTCACTCAGGAAGAAGGTATGCTGACAAGAGAAACTGGATCTTGAAAAAGATTTTTTCTTGTATAAGTAATGGAAGTTCGAGCTGAAGTGGGCTTAGAGATAATCTCTTTTGTTTTCCAGTAAAGATATCTAAGATCCAGAGAGGATAACTAGAGGCAGAACCAAGACTCGCAACAAGTACAATTCTGCAGATTCTCGAGAGTCATTTATTTCTCTATCCAGATTAATTTGATTTCAATTTTATGGCATTTTACCATTTTCTAAACTCTTGTAAATACATGATGTCTTTTGAACTTCAGAACAACTTTTAAATATGAGGGTCAGATGCTTAGTCCAACTTTACAGCTAATATAAAGTTCAATATTTTTTTACAAAGTTGAGTGCTTGATAAGGGACAGAGCCAAAATTTGAAACAAGGCTTTACACAGCCAGTTTTGGCACTCTTTCAGCATCATCAATCTTGTCTAAAAGGGATCTTCAATTTACTCATATAGCTCATGGCTCATGTCTCTCATCTCACTACTGGGTAGTACAGAAGACTGGAATTTTCATTTTAGGTATGTCCTTGTTTGAGTTCATTCTATCCATAGTCCCTTTTCTTCTACTCAAAATATATGAATGTAACTTATTTTTTCATCCTAACAGAGCTAAGTGTGATAAGATTTTTCATTAGTTGAGAAAGAAAGTACTATATTTAAAAATTTAGTTTATGTGATGTTTATTTTTCACACTTAGAAATTCTATAATTGAAGACATGATAAAGGAAAGTGCTCTGATCACAAAAAATGGTCAGTTCAGCTGTGTGCTTCTCCCTATCCTCGTACCTTTCATTGTGGTTTTTAACAAAGGCCCATTTTTCTTATAATTTTTTTCACTTTTATTTTCTTGTTTATAAAGTACTATGACATCTACTTTTTATTACATTTTATTTCCCATCACTGTCAGTTAACAATAAAGCCAAAAAAATTAATATATGCTTTTTAAAAAAGTCCTTTTATGAATAATGTGCATTTAATTCTCTTATCTGCCCTCTGTTTTTATTTCTATCTCATCCTTTTTTTTTTTTTAATTTGCCCTTGTAAAGTTGGAGAAGTATCTTAGCTATACTTTAAAGCCTAAATATTTTTCCATTTATTAAGATCTTGGTTTTAGTCATTAACAGGTTAATAAAGTTAACCTATTATGCGTACAGCATACGATGCGACAAGTTCCTCATAATTTTCAAGGGATTAGTTTCTTAAAAAGTCAATTATTTGACTCTTTATTTCTCTGTTAAACTTTCCAAATGCTGTGTGGTGGCACAATAGCGTCTCTGTCAGTTGCTTAGAGGAGCCATTTGTCAATTGTTTTTCTTCAAGGACTGCCTCCTTTGTTGATGTTCTTTCACAGAGTCAAAAAATAGTTCAACAGAGGAAAACTAAAATATAAATATATATATATATATATATATATATATATATGGAATTTTTATTCATGGAGTATTTTTTCAGAGGAAAAGTTTCCAGGTTGTTATTTAAAAATTTATTTTAACTAATTGAGAAACAAAGGTTAATTCTTTATGGTTTTTCACTGGCAACAAAGAAAAAACGACACACAAAAAATTTAAACATTATAATAATGGAAATGAGTAGCCAGCTTAGAGCAGCTAAAATGGCAGGATTAGACATGAGGCTAATGTAATATGAAATTTGCTATTATAAATTTTAAAAGGGACAGAATTTCCTCTGTAATCTCTGATTATATCAGGTAAGAAATGGGTTGCCACTTAATAGAATTTTAAAACTTAAAGAGATTTTAGATATTATCTAAAACAGTATATTTCTTTCATAGGTAAGAAAATTGAAGCCCAGGGAAATAAAGTGATTGCCAGATTCTAGAACACTCCCGATAGAAAACAGGGAGACAATATAATATGCTACTGAGGCATCAGTTTGGCACTGCTAGGGGACATTGCCTTTGTTTTCCCCATCGATTTTCCTTGAGAAATGAGCCATTTCCCTCACGCAATGCTATAAAAAGAGAATTGTGAAGAAAAGACTGATTGATTTTATAGATTTTCAACCCATTTCTATGTATATAAAATTGAAATAGGTAAATTTTATTTCTGGAAATGTATTCCCTTCAGTCTCTTAAATTCACAGATCCCTGATGAACTGTTACTTACTATGCCACGCAATTTAGATTACTGCATTTATTTAGACTGCACATTACTCTTTCTTAACCATGCTTTGCCCCTTTCCCCTTATACATCTCTAAATAAATAGATATGTTAATAAAAAGAATGATGTAAAATAGATTTTTTTAAAAACATTCTCTCTGAGTAGGAATGAGTAAACTGTGTTTCGTGGACAAAATCTGATCTGCTGTCCATCTTTTTAATAAAGTTTTATTGGAACATAGCCTTGCTCATTCATGTGCTACGATGGCACTGTATGGCACACATAGCTTAACATATGTAATATCTGGCCATTTACAGAAAATGTTTGCTTCTCCAAATGAATATGCAAGGACTATGTTGCTATGAAATAACATGACAATGTTTGTGAAATTAGATGTGATAGAATATGGCCAGGTGCACACTATTGTTAAACTCCTAAAAAAGTAAGTTTCAAAATGAGAGAAAAAGGTTGGCCTTTAGGAGAGCCAGAGTGTTGTCCATTGGGTCAAAAATATATTTTAAAATGCCTCTTTTATAGTTTCATCTGTTATCATTTAATATTATTTCTGAATCAGTTCTTTAGATGATACAGAAAAGTTAGAATGACTTACATGATCTGACATGTTGAAAGATGCTAGGAAAAACACTCTTGGCATAAGGAGGAACATTTCCTAACAAAATAAAACAGTTTATTGAAAACATAATTAACTTTGAATCTCTATATTCTTTGAGTATGTGACAGCTTCTGCCTTGTGAAAACATTCTTTTTTTATTTTCAGTGCTGAAAGTTTTTTGCATCCTTCACAGTACTGCTGCAATAATGGATAGTGAGTGCAGGATTTCTTCCTCATGTTTCCTTGCTGGTGTCAGTATTCATTGTGAGATGGGCCGCCATGTGTGGGCAATTGCAAACATAAAGGAACTTCAAACTCTTTGATATCATTACATGGAATTGTCAGTGATAATCAACAGATATTTTGTTTCAGATAATTTTTTTTTACAATATATTTTCAGAGAATCGAACACACTAAATTAGTATCACATCTATTAAATGTTTGGCATTTGTCTGATCAGATTCAGTTCATGCATTATAAAATACTCATGTGGAAGAATTATATGCCTCTTTAAAGCACTGTTTATAGATGATGAAACACAGAGCCAGTTTGGAAATAAAACATTGAATCCTGAAATTTTAAGGAAATACAATGGAAGATTTAGTTACTGTTCTTATGCATACAAAGCGACAGAATGCACAAATATTGGGCAATGGTTGTGAAACTTGATATCCTGGAGCCTCAAGATTTTAGAGACATATATAAACAGGAGCAATAGCTCAGATTCATCCTCTGCTTCCTTAACAAGAACTCAACTTTATACGTCTGTTTGATACTATAGATTCTATATAAAACTTCATTTGAAAAATCAGTGTTTACCACCAAAATATGTGTGAATGTCACTGCTAGAGGTTATTGAACAAGATCATTTAATAAAGAAAATGGTAGCAATGTCAGAGTTTACAGTTGAGTGATCCCCCTTTACTTTTCAACCTAAACAAACCTTTGCAGAAATAGTTATATCAAAGAGTATGAGAAATTAATGTTTAGCCAGTCTCAGTGACCCAGTTGGCTAATTAGCAAGGTAATGAGTGAGGAATTACATTTATACTCCCAGAGTAAATAAATGCAAAAATAATAATAACGATACCTTTATTAAAATGACAAAAATAGAATTAAAGATCTTTGACAAATTTTATGAGCTATAAATCAGGTCATATAACCCAAACTTTTCAGCTTATAGATAAAGATATTAAAATCTAAGAATTTTCACGATTACTGTCAGAAACAGGGCTAGAAAATAGGCCCATGACCACTTTCATAAAGTTTATAGTAGGAAGTAAATTAGATTAGGACTCAAAAAAAGCTAGTTTGATGTTTAATAGCTCTATAAACTTGAGCAACTGAACATTTCTGAATATCACTTTAATCATCTCTCTAGCATCAGTAATTCCTGATGATAGCATAGTGTTTTTGTCTTCTTTCTTTATAGTCACTTTCCTATTTATCTTATCTGGTCTGGTGCTTTTAAATACCAGGTATATATAAATGTTTTCCAAATTACATATCCAGCATAAGTGTCTGCAGGGAATTATTGATCAGCTTTCAAGAAGTTTCCATGGGGATATTTTATAGATATCCCCAAATCATACATAAAATTGAATTCTTCACTTTCTTCCTCTTACTTGTTCTACTTTCGAGTTTCCCATATTTGTTAATGGATATTCTTTTCTTCACAGTTGCAGAGCTTAAAAGCCTTGGAGTTGTTCTTAACTGTACTCTTTTTCTCACACTCTGCATTTAATCTCTCAGACGACATAGGTGACTCTACTTTTAAAATATATCTAGAATCAAATCAGTGTTCTCTCCCACCAAGGGCATCATAATGGTCCAATTTATTATAATCTCTTTCCTTGATCACTTCGATAGCCTCAAACTCTTCTTTCTGTTTCCTTGCTATACATTGTAGAGGGTGCTGCTGTGAACTGCCTAGGTCTCTCCTTCAGAATGAATACATTCATTTCCATTTCTGCTGTATATGTTGCTTGTTGACAGGTCTTAACTGAAATCTCCTTTGAATATCTCCTCAGCTAAAGGTGAGTGACTTCATGAGAATAGGCCTCCTCCTTGGGGTTTATGTGCACCACCAGTTCAAACCATTTAAGCAGAGACATCCCAGTTCCACAGCATCCTGCATCAGCTGAGATCATTGCTCATAGCATTTGATGCTAATAGCACTTGAAATTCTTTCTCGCCCCAATTCCGATTTTCTCACTCCTCGCTGGTGTTGTTCTTGACGCTGCTCCTCAGCAGACATCCTGCAAGCAGTACTCCATTTGAGGGGGTAAGTTTCCTGGGGGAATTTGACATGCAATTTTTTTTCCACATCGGTCTGAAAATTAGCCTAGAGAGAGAATCTTTTAATATGGTGTTAAGATGTTGTAATTCCTTACGACCCTATGATATTCATTCACTTTATTTCAAAGTAGAAGCTGAACTGGACAGCCATATGACATTTTCCCCTGCCCAGCCTTCTACTTCCATCCATGAGCTGCTCTGATTTCATCTTCAAGTGGTCATTCTTGCTCCCTTGATTACAGCTATACTGGCTTCATTGCTGTTCCTCTAACACAGGGGTCCCCCAATGCTGGGGCCACAGGCCAATACTAGTCTGTGGCCTGTCAGGAACCTGGCCGCACAGCAGGAGGTGAGAGATGGGCTCCGCAGCAAAGCTTCATCTGTATTTGCAGCCGCTCCTCAGTGCTAGCATCACTGCCTCAGCTGCACCTCAGATCATCAGGCATTAGATTCTCATAGGAGCACTGGTCTCTGGTGCCAAAAAGGCTGAGAACTGCTGCTTTAACAGATCAAACTTATAAAGTCAGGTCTTACAGCATTTGTATGTTATTTTCCTTTGCATGAAACATTTTCCCCCTAAATAGATGCAAACCTTTCTTCTTTGCTGCTTTCATTGTTTCTTCTAGTGAGGTCAACCCTGACTACCTTATTAAAAATTGACACCCAGGCCAGCTCTTACCAGTCTCTACATAGAGATATGGATTTGTTTATTTCTAGACCTCTGGTACATTGTAGCAGTAGGTGTTCATTAATATTTGTAGATGAATGAATGATCGAATGAGATACCTTATTCCTGAGGATGAAAACACTGTGATGCTTTCTGCAAATATTTTTACTACTGGTAAGTAATGTCAATAATGTCAATTGCATATGTATGTATATAGCCCATAATAATGTATGTTTACCTACTCAAACTATTTAGAATTTTCCAGTAGCAGAATTTTAATCTTTTTTCCGTAAGTTTGATCTCTGTCCTTAAAATATCATGTAGTGGTTTCTAGCTGTTCCTAAAATAAATTCAAAGTATAGGTTATAGCCAGATTAATAATCAAAACATCCAAAAATTTCTTAAATTAATTATTGGAGAAAATAACAAACTTTAAAGCAACAATCTACCCACATACCAAAAAGCTCAGCCTTTTGTTTAAGTATTCCCTTTGGTGGCTCCGAGAAAATAAAACTGGCCTTGATTTTGTTTTTTTGACCAGGAATTATTTAAATTTTATTTAATTGTCAAATTTATTATTTTTAAATTTCCAAGCGGTGGTTAAAGTGTAAAAGTCCTGAGTAGGAGCTATTTATTATACTAAAATATAATAAATGTTTTTAGTTTTGGATACATTGAATCTTAAATAATAAAGATGTGAGCCTCTCAATTTGGAGTCCTACTTCTACACTTTGAACTAATAAAATTAGCAAACAGGTATCAATAAATGAGAAACTTAAGAGAGACTCAGAAAGAGGGAAGTTAGATAAAGTTTTTTCAAGTTATAATTTTTTCGTCTACTTTTTGGTTTTTATTAAGGTAAAATATTCTTGTAATTCAACTTTTAAAAGGCTTAGAAAATATGAAGTAAGAACTCTTGTTTCCTTTCCTGTTTATGAGACACCCAATTCACTTCCTAAGAGGCAAAATTGTGACACGTTCTTAGGTACCCCTTATATATCTATAGATATTTAAGCAGATCTGTGTACGTATTTTTCCACCTGACCCCTTTTTAAACACAAATGGCTGCACACCACATACATTGTTCTATATCTTGCTTTTTTTACTTATCAACATATTACGAAGATTATTCCCTAATTATATATAAAAAACGGTCCTTAATATTTTAATGAGATTTTAATTACACTTAGTGCGTGTTTATAAATATACAGACACATACTGTAATTTATTTGATGTGTTATTTAGGAAATTTGTAGTATTTCCATATTTTCTGTTACAAGAAAATACTATAGTAAATAATATATATTCCTCACTTGAGAAAGTATATATAGAGAAACAAAGAGAAAAAAATTCTATAAATAGAATGGCTGGGTTCAAGAGAATGGCATTTATCATTAAAAAAAAAAAGATTTATAAAAGCTCTCCATAAAATGCTTATTATATTCATATTCCACTAGCAGTGCATGAGAGTGCTGGTATAACCATGCCCTTGTTTGGAAAGGCAGTAATAATAAGTCCATAAAAATAAAATTGTCCAGATGAGTAGAATTGGTTGTCTGAGATGACTAGAAATATAAGAAAAGGAGGGATTAAGAGATGAACTAAAGTAAATATAAAACTAAAGAATATGATTAAACTTCAGGAAACCTAGCAGTACACTCCTAATCCTATATAGAAACAATGAATTGAAACCTGATTATGGCATCATGTATATGTTGAAAGATTAGCAAAATTCTAGAGTTACAGATATTCATTGACAACTCAATTATAGCCATCCATGTAATCTGACAGTGGCTGTTGACAGTACATACTAAGGACTCTTTTTCAGAATCCCTACGTTATCTGAAATATTCACAGAAACCATCAAGAGAGGGCTGTTAGTAGTTACTAGATAACTTTCCTCTGAACTAAATAGATTGTACAGATGTGACTGGGAACTATAAAATACCAGTGCTCTGTGGTTTACCTTAGATTTTGAAAAGAACAGCTTCTAAACTTTATCATCTTCTTAAACCAGGCAACCTTTGATACCATGTGTATATACCTTGATAAAACAGCAAGTTACATTTTTATCTGCTTCTGTTTTTCTTTTATTTGGTTTGGAAGCTTGAGTATTAGTCTGGTTTCTCGGTCTAATGTCACTTTTCATAGTTGTATCCTATGGCTTTAAGCTCCCAGGCATTTTCAAAGGAAAAAAAAAGTAATTTTAATTTGCTACAGTTAACTGTGTATGAGGACACTGTTTTATTGCAGAAATGTTGTTTTACCTAAGGGAAAATTCTACTGCAATGAGAGATAACATGACCCCCCTGTAGACACTTGAGAAATTTGTAAAACATGTGAGACAACAAAAAGACAATATAATTACAAAATATTATTATCACAAAGATATTTCAGTTTAGCAACAGTATCAGTAATATCCATTTTGGTAGAGCATTACCTTTTTGTTGATTTTACTTTCTTTGATATTATTGAGATGAGGAGTTTAATTCAGTTTCCAAACTTACAAAATGAAAAATACATAAAATGAAATACAAAAAGAAGTTAAAAATGTACAAATACATTTTTATATAGTCTTTTAAAAATTATATTCTTCAGTGTACTACATGTTTAATAATTTTTATTGTTATAGTATTATATGCAAAGTTAAAAATTATCTTCATTTTTCGCAGTTATTGACAACATTAAATTAATTTGAGTTGTCTAAAGGACCTTAAGTATATGTAACAGTATCATCTTCCTTTCTGTGCTGTCCTGCTTCCTCAGTTTGGGTAAGAATCTCATTGTTCTAGCAGGACCCTTTGGAAATAATGGTGTGAGCCATTGTGAAAATTCAGTGAAGATGATTAAATGGCTATTACTTCTGTTTGCTGAAGGTAAAAGGAGTTAAAAGTGATTTTCTCTATGGCTAGGAAATGATGGATGGTAACACTGAGCAGATAACACTTATAGAACCTTTACTACCTGCCAGACAGTGGCATTATTGACTCATTTACTCTCCATAGGATCCCATGGAGTAGGCATTACTATTGTCATCAGTGTTTTACTGATGAGAAAAAGGAGGCACAGAAATGGTAAGCAACTTCCTCGAAGTCCTAGAGAAGCAAGTGATGGAGCTGGGGCTTAAATCCAAATATAGTCCACTTTAGAGTCTCTGCATAATGACCAATGGGGAAGTGTCACAGCAAACTTTTGTGGGTTCTTTTCTAAAATACCTTTTGGTACTGGGAAATCTGGAGAACTTTCCCCATTAGAGTCCCTTCTTCTTATCTCAGTTTTAAAGTTCCTGTCAAATTTGGGGAGCAATAATGTGTGAAATCATGGTATTTTACTGTGATTTCGATAAATATAGTCAAAATAAGTCCTGGATTTTAATGACAGTTGAGTATCATTCAGTTTTTTTTAAAATAATAACTCAGGTGGTTTAAACTAAAATATGGATGTTTCACTTGAACAAAGTATAAAATAAGCAAAATTAGGTTAAATTTAGCAAATAAATTTCCACTAATGTCTCTTTGCAAATTTTACATAAAGTGGAGTCAATGTTCCTTATCTATTCTGATAATGGTCCTCATTATCCATTAGATAAATTTTATTGTTTATCATTTCTTTCCTTAATATTAAGTTAGTCTTAAATAAGGCTTTCTCTTAGTGCTATAATAGTCCAACACTTATATTAAGAGTATACATGTGACACAATATTCATTGCTTTTTATTTGAAGTGATGTTCTTAAACAATAGCTGCAGGTTTTCCCATAACCTAATTCATTAGGAAATAAGTTGTAATGTTGTAATTAAATGCACTTTAAGATACTATTTACAAATACTATGCATGTAGGTTAAATATAAGTATGTTATGTTTGTATATTTGTAGCATTTTTGAGGTTGATTATTTGAGAAAATTGAATTTTGTGGCAAATGAGCTTTTACTACCTGGGAAGTATATAATTTAAGGGTAATTATTTTTTTATTAATTTGCCAACTTAAAAAATAAAGTCCCAAAGGAAAGTGCATCTACTTTTTTTATTTTAAACATATTTTCCTATGTAAAAAGTCTAAAATAAAATAGATAATATTAAAACAAATCTGGAGATGGTTAACTATAATTTAATCAATCAAGCCAATACATAATTAACTTAGGTATTTCTGTTGTTTTGTATAAGCTTGGGATTTTGTATTTTCATCTAAAAAAGTCAAGTGAAGCAAAGCATACTATGTCACATGTTACTAAAATATTTTCCCCTACTTTAGTTTTGTAAATGGAATGTTTTAAAGTTGTTAAAAGAGTCAACACGTAGCTTTGAAATTTCTGCTGTTTTTCAGTGAATAATAATAATAGTTTAACTTGTTGAATTCCAGGAACTGTCATAAGGCAGAGGTCTTGATAGAGTGCTTTTGAAACAATCAACTTCAAGTCATTGGCTTAAATGACTGAGAAATAAGATAAATATATTGCATCTAGAGATGTCATATGTTTCTAAATATTAGATGACCAGATATTATTGTATATTTAACATTTCAGAAGTACACTTGGTGAGGATAAAAGCTGGATATTAATTAATTTGGCTTCAGAAGGTTTGGTTTGCTAGAAATGCATGTTATTATCTGTCTTAGGCAAACTACAATAACCCCTAAGCCTGTCAGAGGGGTTAATTATTTGCCTGTTATTATGTCTGTAATACCATGGACATGAAAGGTGTTTGTGAATATAAAGTAAAGTAACATCCTAGAAAATGCCTAGAACAATGCCAGAAAAAGAATAGAGATTCAGACAATATTTGGTGAATCTAAATTGAGGAATGAGGAATCTGGGACACTAAAATTAATGACTTTTGCCTGCTTCACAAATTTGTCTGGGACATTATATATAGATAGATATAGATATAAATATATAGACATATATATTTCATGTAGAATGGTTTATTAGATAACATTTTTGATAAGGTCACTGGAAAATTACATGGCCTAGGCAGTAGTTCCTTTTTTGAAAATAATTTACAGAGAGACTAAGCTTTCAATTCCTTATTGGAAAGAAGTATTTTCAATAAGAGTGATGAACAGCCAACATCTTTGTAATATTTTATCTTCAATTCCACTTTTTCTTTTTCCCATATATATGGATATTACTTCAAGAGAGGAGAGTTAACTCTGTGATGTACTCTAAGCTTTCTTTTAAGCTTCGGTTTGACTTGGGACGCAGTAAAAAAACAGACAAAATAATAACAGTAAAGAGGAGGAAGGGCGTGTAGTCAGTAAGATTAAACAAGATTTAATTACCGCAAAGTGAATTGTTCAGCTCTACCATTGAGAATTGTCTATTATTTTTTAATACCTGAGGTGTTGAGGACATTAGATGTATCACAGGCTCAGCATCTTAGGTGGATATAATTGTATTCATCCACAGAGTGACTTATCTTAGTAACAAGAAATTATAGTACTTATAGTTTTAGGTGGCTTTTGAAAGGAGAAAACTAAATGAGATTTTAGTTGAAATGGTCCATAAGTATCTCATGAAGAAGATTCTAAAGGGATGAGAAAGTGATGGAATACCTTTAGGTATCAAAAGCTATGAGGAAATTTGCATGAATAAAATCAAAATGTAAGGTTAATGTGAATTTTTTCATTAATCTTTTCACATGGCCCACTATAAAAAAAAGTATACTGTGTAACAAATCTTACATTAAACAAATACCTGCTGTTTTCTTTACTTGTCATCTCTTGGAATCTGAAATGAGTGGACTTTTAGGCTGTAGTTGTAATTGAATAATGATTGTAGTCTTTTGAAAAGTTAATGAACTAAAATTTCTATTTATCTCAAACTTTTTTTAGTGATATATCTAAGTTGTTTTAACAGAAACCCATGTTGTACTAAAAACTTAAGACAGAAATGTCTCAATTGAAATTATTTAGCCTGGGCAGAAAAGAATGAGAAATGTTTAAGTAACTGAAAAAAAAATAATTGTTTCATCCATGTTTCTTACTAGTGATTAAAATTTTAATGGGGCATTAAAAAATGACAATTGAGCAGATCAAGGAATTCATTTTTTCATCACTATATGTTTAACTGTAGAAATCATCATAAAGATATTATAATATTTGACAGATTTACAAAGGCATATATGTGTGTATATATGTGTGTGTGTATATATATGTATATATATATTATATATACATATATAATATATATATGTGTGTATGTATATATATATATATATATATAATTCTATCAGAGATAATGGCTATTCTTCTGAAATCTAATTTCCTAATTAACTTAATGTGCTTTCTTGGCTTAAATTTCTATTTTTTTTT